>NW_013533657.1:2690541-2926357 GCF_000836235.2 Papilio xuthus
GAAGAAGAAGAAGAAGAAGAAGAAGAAGAAGAAGAAGAAGAAGAAGAAGAAGAAGAAGAAGAAGAAGAAGAAGAAGAAGAAGAAGAAGAAGAAGAAGAAGAAGAAGAAGAAGAAGAAGAAGAAGAATGTGAATTGTGGGATGAAGTTTATTATAATTTTTGAGATTGTATTATAATATTTATTATAAAATGGTTTGCTCGAAACATGAAAAAAATTTAATAATAAAAATTAACTTAAACACTATTTAGGTTGTGTGTAGAATATATCCCTATTATTGTTTCAAATATTGTAGATCAACCTGTAAATTGGTCATGTCATGACAAGGTTTTCAAACTACTTTGATTTATGATTCTATCATGAACATTTCACAAAAATGGGCAGGCAATAAAAGTTCCTATTTGTACCTGTAAAAACTAATCATAATTTTTTTACATGGTATGTGAGTTCAATCATTGTAGACAATTGCAAAGAAGTTTTGTAAGTAAATGGGGAGATCCATATAATCAAAGAAAACCAGTTTTTTTTAAAATAAGGTATGTAATTAGGTGAAAAGCAATAATTAAATTGATTATGTTATACACTTGAATCAATTCATTACAATTTCATTCTGTTGCAGATGAATAAATGCACCTCTTCAAGGTCTACAGAATTATTAAATGAAGGAATCTGCTTCAGAATTACTAACTGCATGTCGCTGCAACATCTGTGCTACAAAGTTTGATTGTTTGAAATATTGTAATTCTAAACTAAATTTTGAAAAATAACTTTTTATATGGAGTAGTTAAACCGCAAATCTAAAAAAGGTCACCATGTTGCAGGAAATGCTAGTAATTATATTAATGTCAATATTGATATATAGATGTGTAACCTATAGATTTAGTGTTTTATATTAGTTTGATGTTAATAATATGACAATTTATAGAAATATATATGACAACGAAATGGTTTTATTTTTCCTAAATTGTTTTCCCTCGAATAATACTTTTAAACGTCAAAAAGGAAACTGACAGATTGATTTTTTTAGGTTGGTAGCAACGTAGACTTGTTCATAATTTTTATTCTCCGTTTGTGTATCTAATTAGTCAAGAGTCCCGTCTCTTATTTTATATACTCTTTGCTTGTCTTGTCAAATCAGCCTAATGTCTAGACCCAATATCTCAATCTAAAATTCTTATTAATATTAATAAATTAAGTAAACTCTGGCGCTTAACTGAAATTTATAGTAGTGTTGTGTCTATAAAATACAAAGTAGTGCACTTGCCTGGAGAAAAAATTGTTGTAGAGGTTGGCTCAAATAAACTCAAAGATGGTATTTTAATAGTAATTAAATGAACATGGATATTATTGAAGAAGCGGCGCGGCTTTAATGCCCTATATAGTACGTCATCATTTTCTATACTTTTATTGGTATTTTATTTATTAATTCTTATATATTTTGTCATCATGAACAGAATCAAGAATAATACTAGAATGCCAAGGAATTCCGGAAGTACAAATGAGACCGATGTTCACGCAGATGCGTGTAGGCTCATTGCGAACTCGAATAAACCGCCCGAACCAAAATATGAAAACTCTTGGACTGCAGGAGTTCAAATGTTTGTGTCGTTTCTGCTCGCCGGATATGGAATGGTTGCAGCCAGTTTGTTGCTTGATAAAGTACAACATTGGGATGTCTTCCAAGTAGTGTCAGAAGTGTACATTTTAGTTCCAGCACTTCTGGGATTAAAAGGAAATTTAGAAATGACTCTAGCATCAAGATTATCAACACATGCACATTTAGGACACATTGATAGCAATCTTAGTACTTTGATTGTGGGTAACATGTGTCTCATTCAGTGTCAAGCAGTTCTTGTTGGGTTTTTAGCTGCTATGGCTGCAGTGGCTATGGGTTGGATACCGGATGGCCAGTTTGATATACATCATGCCATGTTACTATGTGCTTCGAGTGTTCTAACAGCCTCATTTGCAAGTTTGGTGCTTGGTTTAATAATGATTGGTGTGATAGTGCTTTCTAAACACATGGACATAAATCCTGATAATGTGGCTACACCTATAGCAGCAAGTCTAGGTGATTTAACAACATTGGCACTCTTATCTTGGATAGCATCTTTATTACATAGGACAATTGGTTCAAGTATTATACTGCCTTCTATTATTATAATTGGTGGTTTAATTCTAGTGCCAGTTTGTGGATACATAGCATATGAAAATAAATTTACAAGGCAAGCCTTAGATGAAGGGTGGGTTCCTGTGGTGTCTGCAATGGTTATAAGTAGCGCGGGGGGATTAATATTAGATTATACTGTGTCAAATTATTCAGGAATTGCAGTATTTCAGTTGGTTATCAATGGGATAGGTGGTAACATGGTAGCAGTGCATGCATCCAGACTCTCAACATCATTGCACACTGGGCAGAAAATGGATTCAGTTTTGAGCAGCACTACAAAGCTACTTATGGTTATGGTGATCCCCAGTCAACTAATATTTATTCACACAATTGAATATTTGAAGGCTGGACACACTTCTTTAACTCCAATTTTTATTCTTATTTATATGTCTGCTGCTCTCCTGCAAGTATTTCTCTTACTAACAATAAGTCACTATATGGTAGTGGGTATGTGGAAATTGGGGATGGATCCTGATAATTCTGCTATACCATATTTAACAGCATTAGGTGATCTTTTAGGTACAGCATTATTAGGTATAGCCTTCCATGTTTTATATGCCATCGGTGATAAGGATAGTGACTTAGGTGATTAATATATGTACATATTTATATACATACATGTACTATTTAGTATTATAATGAATGCTCAAACTGTATAAAAAAGACTTGTATACTTAAACTAAACCTCTTGACGAATCTGCTTGTAATACTGTGCTGTTTGTGTTATTTTTCTAACATTTATTAAATGTCTACATATTATCCATTCATTTATTTCTGAAATGTATAAATTAATGTACCAAAATTTAGTTTAATATCTCCTTTTGGTGCTATAAAATATTAAAACATATCAATAAATATTTTTACAATACAAGTATTCATTTATTTCAGAGCAAATTTTTTTATCATCATCATCAGCTCACTATACGTCCCTACCGAGGGGCTCGGAGCCTACCCTAAGTTAAGGGTGATTAGGCCATAGTCAACCACACTGGCCAAGTGCGGGTTGCAATATTGTAATGCATTCTGTAAATTGTTTATATCTTATCATGAATACCAGATAAATTTTAAAACCTAAAATAAACAATGTTCTGCTATCACAACATATTTTGTCATTGCCAAGGATAAAAAGTATTATGTCAATCAAACCAAGATTGCTATTTTCAAAGCTATGTTTGCAGCAATATGTTGACACTGGGTTATGATGTACCTGTCATTTTCTGTTTAGTTACTTAATATTTGAATTAAAGACAGTAATTTTAATTATACTAATAAAATGTAATGATAAATCAATTAAGCATTAACATATGCTTACTCATAAATGTAGCAGTGATTCAAATTAAGCTCAGTCAGAACGCTACCATAAAAGCTAAAAAATATATGTTATCAATTAGGAATATGAAAATAAACCAAGTAAATAGTTTTTAAATGTTTATTAACTTAGTCTAGGTGTTTACTTGACTTCACGTAACCTCTTGACAGCGGAACGGCAGGATGATGCAGCTGTGGTAGAGAAGACCCATGCACCACCGGCTACTGTCCTCTTGCACCGTTTGCACGACCAGATGCCCACACAAGACCGTTTCATGGCATCCTGAAAGTGTATTAATCTATTGAGTAATTTAACTCATAGTAAAATAATTTCTTAGGCTTCAATACATAAGTCTTAGTTTTATAAACACAAGTGGCTTGATGATTTTTAACACATAGTAAAAATGACACATGACTAAATTTCTAGTCAGTGGCTTGAGATTGCGTTCCTAATTGCAATAAACAAGTAGCACAATGTGTATTAACACTAGTTGCCATTCCAGCCAAAAGAATAAAACACAAACTTTACGGTAACTTTTAAGTAATACTAAAGTTTGAGTAGTATCGCAATTGTTTATAGGAATCGTAACTTCACAAAGCACTACCTCAAACAATATGGTGTAAATGGATTCCCAGAAATACAGTGTTTGCATCTATTATTATTATTTAGTATGTGGGGTAACGAGATGAATAATGTATGCAACGTTTTATTGTGTTAGATGTTTTTAATAATAATAAACCAATGGTACTTTTAGACTGAACACCGATTTTGTGAGAAGTATACAAAAGTTATTTACCTTTCCACAGAAAGAGCAAGTGTATTTTGCGTGTTGTGTCACTTCCATCTTTTTGACCATTTTACGCAAAGAGGCTCCATAACGAGTTCCATATTTGCCGGTAATTCCAACCTTTTTCGTACGTTTGGCCTGAAAACATCACAACAAATTGGCATATCGTATCTCATCGATTTACTTTGAGAATGTTGAAATATCGTGCACAACTTTGAAAACACACAATATTCACTAAAATGTTTCTTATTTTAAATTAAAACGATAGTGGATTAATGAAATATTTTGAAATTAAAATTCTCACCATTGTAAAATAACCTTCCTAACACAACACTTGACAGAAAAAGAGAAATGACAGTAATTTGACACTGACACTTCACCAAATCAAAAACTTTTTCGACAGGTGCTCCATAGATTGTTAAGACTTTTTTTTTTAAAGTGGGACACAACTTAATTGAATTACGATGCAGTTAAATTCACTGTAAGAGGAAATCCAGAAGTTTAAAATCATAAGTTATTGTTTCAGAAGTAGGGCAAACACTTTGTCAATGATTTATAACATTTTTTTTCTTTATGTTATGGGTTTAAGTTTATATTATTTTTCCTTTTTATTAACTAGCAACATCAAAAACTGTCACGAGCACGATAATGTCATTTGTCAATTTGTCATTGACCGTTGAGTTGACGGATTCACTTCAACGACCTACAAATTTGTAAAGGTCGATCTTACGGCTTTCTATAATACCGTCCCGACTAACTGGACGGAATAGTTTAGTATATATCAATATACAAAATGCTGCGAACGATTATTGTGCGAAACCAAGTTTTGAGCGAAAGCTTGAAAAAAGCTGTTCGCGTTAATCTTACGAGATGTATGACCACGGAATTAATCAGGAGGAAAAGTTCCAATAAGTAAGTGTATTCTTTATGTTATTACATCAAATAGTGTAAATATTTTTTAATTTATTAAATCTTCAAGTGCTTATTTATAGTGTAGTTTATTAAAGTTACTCTGATTGTCGGCGGTAATTGCATAACCAAAACGTCAAATCGTGTTACCTTGATTAATGTCATCAGATGGAAACATGTGCAAAATTTACCTTGTAATTTTACGAGATAAAAGTAATTATAATAATTGTTACAGATATTTGAGTAAACATGGGTTTAGTATTAATACAGTGAGCAATACAAATCTTCAAAATATATGTTGTGTTACAAAATGTATGATTTACTTTTAGGTTCATAAACTCAGAATCGAAGAGTGGGTTATTGGCACTACAATGGAGGCCTCAAATACGCTACTACTCAGATTTGCCGAGCCACAACAAGGTAAATCTGCCTGCTCTCTCACCTACCATGGAAAGTGGATCCATTGTGAGATGGGAAAAGAAAGAAGGAGATAAGCTTGGTGAAGGTAAATTTGTTTAAATATGTTATTAGCTTTAATTACTAGTGTCAAAGCCAACCCATATGATGAAAAGAGTTATATATTAATTAAACCCAAACTAATCTTACTGCAAAGGGTCTTGATGATCACCTCAATGATAATTTTTCATCGTTATGTTATAAAAAAAATGTAAAACAAATCCTAAGATAATGGATTTTTATAGCATTTATAAATTCAATTTTTTGATTTTCAAGAAAGATATCAAATTAAAGTTACTTTCTGTTGATGAACTTGTCAATGGGGGTCTCTGTAGTAAAAAGCAAGTGATACGGTGGTAGTTTGTTTTATGTAAATAGCATAGTGAAGGTTGGCAATTTACCTTCACATTGTGTGTAGTACAGCCAATAGGCTATCTCTGTCATAGATTATAGCTATAAAGATAAAAATGAGATCAACATAGTATACATAATGTTGAATAGATATAATAACTGTTTGGAGTTCAATATGTCTTTGGATATTTAACTACAATTTCTATGAGGCTTAAGGTAGATGAATTGAGATTTTAATTCAACGATTGCTAATGTGGTCCGGAAGTCCTCTAGGGTCTATGGAAGACATGGATATGATGGTATAAAATAAAGTTGAGGGTTCAAAGTTGAAGAAGAAATGTAGGAGCAGGGATTTACTAAATGCATAAATTTTTTAAAGAGTTTGGGTAAAAAAATGGGTGGTTCTAGTTTCATCCAAACTCCTCTTTCATAATAATGAACTGAAGAATCATTAACAAATTTATTTATGCTGTATATTTCTCATGTTATTAGTCTTCTTAGTAGTGAAGGAATTTTTAGGTAACATTAATCAAACAAAAATTTAAAATACTATTTATATAGTGATAATGCAATTAACTTTCTATATTCTGCAGGTGACTTGCTCTGTGAGATTGAAACAGATAAGGCGACAATGGGTTTTGAAACACCTGAAGAAGGTTACCTAGCAAAAATTCTAATTCCCGAAGGCACAAAGGGTGTCCCTGTTGGCAAGCTACTGTGTATTATTGTGGAAAATCAAGCCGATGTTGCCGCATTCAAAGATTTCAAAGATGATTGTATGTATTTATTTCTTTTCATATGTGATTTTTTTTTTATTTGTATGGGTGTGATTTATATGAAGACTGTTAACAGTTTCGCAATGATTATGCTAGTTGTCAGGAATAATCAATGTAAACAAGATAACAAGAATTGTTATAATTTAGGCAAAGCTTTAGTTATAGTTTGAACATGTTTTAAACATGACAAATAAAAATTCATTTTAACAAATTTAGAGTTAAATTATTATTCGTTTGTATAGAAGGTAAATGGAGTGGGTAATTAACCAGCATCTTTTGTTTCTGTCATTTTTGTTTGTTGGTGGTTTTAATTTTTTGCATGAACAATTAACACAATGAATAACATATTGCAGCAACAGGAGCGCCTGCGAAACCAGCGCCCGCCAAAGGTAATTTTATATACCAACATTAAATATCTTGCATGAATAAATTAAAAACTTGTAACTTATTTGGTATTTAGTCAATCTATTTTAGATTATTTTAGTGAAATTGGCAACATCTCTAAACAAAATAGATTTTGAAACTAAATTAGTTTCTACTTACATCAATTTTTTCTTTTGTTATAACTTTTCAGCTGCGGATGCGCCTTCGCCAGCACCCGCTGCGGCTGCGCCCCCCTCCCCCGCCGCCGCGTCCCCTAGTCCCGCAGCCCCTGCAGCCCCCGCGCCTGCTGCAGCCGCCGCTGCTCCTGAAGGCAGAGTATACGCCAGTCCCATGGCCCGCAGATTGGCTGAACTCAGAAACATACGACTTGGAGGTATCACTGCCTATTCAAGAATATATTCTTGTAATATTATTAACTTACTTAGAAGTTAACGTTTCTAATGAAAAAATAACAAAATTATATAATTTATGTGTTATGTATTGTTTTCTCTATCTTGATATTTTATATTATGTAAGTATTTAGAAAATCATTTGCGACTATTAACTAATTTCTCACTCGAAAATTCAATATTAAGGTATATATAGTAGACCGTGATATGGTAAATGTGAAGGAAAGTAACAATTATAGCTTGACACCTGACATGTGCCGTTTGCACAGGCCAGGGGTCTGGATTGTACGGGTCGCTAAAGAGTGGTGACCTCGCAGGCGCCGCGCCACTCGCTGCAGCCGGCGCCGTGGCTGCCCCGGCTTTTGCCTCCGCCCCCGCCCCCACCCCGGGCGCCGCCTTCCTCGACATCCCTCTGTCGGGCATGAGGGAGACCATAGCCAAGAGACTGTCCGCCGCTAAACAAACTATACCTCATTACCAGCTCAGTGCTACAGTTAACATTGAAAAGACGCTGAAAATGAGAAAGGACATCAATGAACGATTGGCGAAGGAAGAACCAGGGCTTAAGGTGAGTTTTTAATATGCAGTGTATTTAGATTGCTTACATAATATTTGATTGTAAATAACTGTTATTTTTATTACAGATTTCAGTGAATGACTTTATCGTGAAGGCCGTAGCGTCCGCCTGCAAGCGCGTGCCCACCGCTAACTCACATTGGATGGAATCTTTCATTAGACAGTAAGTAAAATGACAATTTTGTTAAAACAATCAATATATCAAACATATGAAATTTAAGATCTAAAATTAAATCTAATATAAATGTTTTATTAACAGATTCTCCAACGTAGACGTGAGCGTAGCGGTGGCCACGCCCACCGGACTGATCACGCCCATAGTGTTCAACGCGGACTCGCGCGGTGTCATCGACATCTCAAAGACCGTGAAGGAGCTCGCGCAGAAGGCGAAGGACGGCAAGCTGCAGCCGCAGGAGTATCAGGGTGGCACTGTCACCGTCTCCAATCTTGGAATGTATGGTATGTATACACTACTTCCTGGTCTTTCTCCGACAAACAGGCATTTAAAATAGTTAAGTTTAATTCTAAGTTTGCCTCTGATAGAAGTTGCTGTTATTAAAATTATTTTTAAAATCGGTTACATTTTGAATTCTCAGGGAACAAAAAGTTACACATTTGTAATTTTCTTTACAATTATAGCTCGGAGGCCAAGGCCTACATTGGGTCGCTGCATCACCCTAGTTAGTTAATTCAACAATATAGCACTTTTATATTGTTCAATAGGTGTATTCTTGAAGTGTAAAAAACCTTTTTGTGTCATGTTTTCTGATCCTTTTTCTTTATCTGATTCGAGTATTGATTTTTGTAGGTATAACAATGTTCAACGCCATCATCAACCCGCCACAGTCTTTGATATTAGCGTGTGGAGGCTTGCAGGAACTAGTAATCCCTGATAAAAATGAACCACAAGGGTATGTATTCTATTCTTACTAACATTTTAAATATGTTACTTCAAATTAATAGAAATGGAAAATTTTTAAATCAAATGTTTTTAGATTTTATACAAAAAATTCGCTATCGCCCACGACAAATTCCGCGCGGTGCTAAAAAAAATAGTTAGCCTATGTGTTCTTCCAGTCTATGTTCTATATGTATGCCAAATTTCATCGAGATCCGTTCAGCCGTTTTGTAGATACCTTTAATCATCCATCCAAACAATCGAATTTATAATATTAATAAAATTAAAGCACTTTGTCCAATTTTAAATGGAATAAAAGGCAGTTTTAGAATGAATGTTATCTACGTTTCAGGTTCCGAGTTGCCAAATTCGTGACATTCACTGCGTCAGCTGACCATAGAGTGATAGATGGTGCGGTGGGCGCGCAATGGATGAAGGCGCTCAAA
The DNA here is from genome assembly GCF_000836235.2 of Papilio xuthus. NCBI lineage: Eukaryota > Metazoa > Arthropoda > Insecta > Lepidoptera > Papilionidae > Papilio > Papilio xuthus. The sequence continues at coordinate 2,699,990 of NW_013533657.1, forward strand.
GACAATCTAGAAGATCCCGCCAACATGATTCTTTGAAAATGGCGTTAGAACATCAGCTGTTTGGATAAGCATATAGAACACGGTATATAGATTTTTAACGAAACCCCTTTACTAGTGAATTTTAACGTGCATTTTTCCAAATAAAATGTTTAGTTTTTAAATGATTGTATATATTTATAATTTTGTTTATCTGTGGCATTCATTCTTTGTTTGGTTTGACTACAAGCTTTTTAGCTCTTATTCTTATCCAATTAGCTGTATTATTTGTATAAAGTCATGTCCTTCAAAATGATGTTTTCGCCATTGTTATTTTTGACGTTTACTTTATAAAAAAAATATATATGAAAGTATTGTACGGTTATTTAATTATGGTTATTAAAAAACAGTTTTTTTTCGAAGGATGTGTAGATAGTTAATATGAGGGTGATTAATTTATCATTGTTAATTTATTAGATTTCATGCAGTGACTTAATTTCATAGTTCATTTGAACTTATAGAAATATATTAGATAGTTGAATAAATGTATGTATCTCGGTATATTAATTGTTGATTGTGATTTAGCAACGAATATCAAAATAAAGGATCAAGAGAAAATCATATTTATTTAAGCATCTATTTGCGATATCATTTTTTTTTATAAAAAACTGTTCTTTTTTTGATTTGAAAGTCTAAATCCCCATATAAATTTGGAGCGGAAATCTGTTATATTTTGCTATTTGAGATTTTAAAACGATAACCGTTAGCGTTAGATTGAAATGCTTTGAGTCTTGAGGACCTGGTTTAATCGGAGTCAAGTCCTGAGTTTCCACTGAAGGAACATGTTTTGTAAAACATTTTTTATCCGTTTTTAAACAAAATGAAAATCATACAAAATTAAATGTATTACGTATTATACCTTTTCGGTAAAGGGAACTCACGCATAGGCTCTAAAGTTTATTTGACGACGTAATTCAAATATTAACTGGAAAATCTTGTTCCATATTTTGATTTGTAATAAATTGAGATTAGAAGGTTATTTTGATGACGCCTTTGATTTTCTGAATCACTTATTTTTAATCAGTTCATTATTTATTTCCTTTAGTAATGTAGAAGTTGCGAATACGCGTCATACGGTCGATGTAAATAAAACAAAATGGCGCCCAAGCGGTGGATCATCTGATTATGTATTAATTCTGCGAAACTGTAATAAGATTAAATGGATGTTAGTAAAATAAATTTATTAATTAAAATTATGTAGTGTTTTTTTAATTTATTTTTCCGTTCCCACAACTACCTTTTGGATAGAGGTCACTTAGTGGAGCATTATCTTTTTCACATACAGTAGATTAAGTCAAGCGATTAATCAAGAAACCATTTGCCTGACAAGTTGATCACGTAAATAAAGCCTTAAAATTTTAATATTATAATTGGGGAACTCTTGATCTGATGTTCCCCAATTATAATATTAATATAACTCCGAGACAAGAGAACCGATTTGGATAAAATTTGGAACAGAAATAGATTACAGTCTTGATAAGCTCATAAGTAACTGTTTTTTTTTAATTCACCGCCGACAAAGTCGCGGTCTAAAGCAATAATAGTTCATAAGTATGATCAATAATTATATTAGGCCATGGTCGAAAACAAAGTCGCGTGCAATAAAGAAACGAAAACGTGTCATGGACGACATGTCATGTCAACCTTAAAATGTGTTTTATGTGAAATGTATCGCTAAATAATTGATAAAAACACGACCTTGAACTGTATGTCTCGCATTTTTAATATTATAAATTAAAAAATAAAGTAAACAACACTTCGTATCTTGCATAAGGTATCATTTTAACTTTAATTTTGGATGAAAAATATACTTATGTTGGTACTTTGTAAGATATGGAAAATAAGGGCGTAGCAGAAAGAATGTAAATGGTTACAAGAGAAGAGAAAGACCGAAGCAAGTATGAATGATTGAATAAAAGTAAAATAATTCATACAAGAAGTCCAATACGTAAAAGACATATTTTTAAAGTTCAACAAAATGACCGAATCGGGTGAGAATTCTGAAACTGCAACTGTGGATACTAAGAAACAAGCAAAGGAAATACTTGTGATACAAGACGAAGGTTTCTTTGTACATGATACTGGGGATACTTACAATGGTTCTTTTGAGGTGAAGAAAAAAGATAGAAGTATCAAAATGCATGGTAACGTTATTTATTTATTAGAATAAAAAAAAACATAATTGATAGCCTATGTGTTCTTTAAGACTAAGTTCTATATGTATGTCAAATTTGATTAAGATCCGTTCAGCCGTTCTAGAGATACCTTCAAACAAAAATCCATCTATCTATCCATCAAATTAAACATTCGCATTTATAATATAAGTAAGATAAGATTGTAATAATCCATGACAAAAGTTTAGTTCCTGACTTCGTGAAGGTGTAATGATACAGGATTCTTTTTCCGGACATGTTTACAATTTAATGCGCGTCTGTTCGTAGACGAACTTATGTTAGCAAAAAGATAATCGTAATCTTAAGAGATTCAAAGGTCATTGATCTTATTTCCTTAGTTTTTTATTTAATCTCATCTCGTTGTTCGTGGCTAATGTTTTTAAACTTGAAAGCCAGCCAAGCAGGACGGAATGTTTTTGTCTTTTATAAAATGGTGTTTAATGGACCGTACTGCATCTATTCCGGCGATGTCGACTGTTACGCTCTGGTTACAAGAAGCGTTGCATCCACCGGCCTCACACAAATCCGTATCCAATTTATGTCTAACAGATAAACAATAATTGAAATTGTAGAAAGTGAAATTTGAAAAGAATTTACATTTAACTAAAAAATACGTATTGACTTCCGATCCATTGAAGGTGTCCGGTCGGTAAATGATTCCTTTTTATTTCTTATCGAGAGCGAACCGAATTTCCGATATCGCATTGGCGCCCGGCGATGTGGGAAAACGTGTTAAAAGGTATCCGTGACAAAAATATTTCGTTTTAGCTGAATGAATTTATTCTATTTATTCTATTTACTTCATTTCATTTTTTTTTTCAATTTCCTCATACTATTGTTCTAGTACTTCTATAACTACCATAAGATTAATTACTATGATCTGAGATGTGATGTGAAGCAGAACAGAATCTCTGTGCTGCCGGTTGTCCGAATTACTGAACGTATGGAATAAATGTTACTGCGATTTATGTCTTGTATGATTTTGTGTTCTGCCATATACAGATTCGTTTAGTGGAGTCCCTTGTAGGTTTCAAACAATCTAAGTTATGGGACTTTTTTAATTCAATATTTAACAATTCTGAATGTTAGTTGAACTCTTAAAATGTTTTCCAGGTCCTGGAATTTATACAACCGCAGAAGGTGACGCATACGCTGGTTACTGGGAGAACGATAAGTTGGGCGTCAACGATGAGGTGATGATATCGTATCAGGACGGATCCAGGTACCAGGGTCTGCTGAAGGATTGGTGCTATACCGGCCGCGGTAGATACTACTACCCAGACGGCACTATACTGCAGTGCGAGTTTGTGGATAATTGCCCTGTTGGTAATCTGACCCTTATAGATCCCAATGGACATACTTGGCTGGGAAAAGCTGAACATGGGTACTGTTGGTTTCAACCTGTTAACCATCTATACGTAATGTTGGAAACTCGCAAACGACGATATGAAACTATGAAAGTATTGACGTGAAATATAAGAGTTATTTTTTAAAATGTTACAATAAAGTTATTTTCATTCTGATTTAGTCTGATTATTTATGTTTCAAAGATTTCATCGTTAAAGAATTTTAAAAGTACAAGCGATAACAAAAAACAATTGACCAACAATGTCGCTTTAAGGTCTTCGATTAACGACTGACTGCCGAGAAAAAAAATTAAATCAACGAAGATAATTCGTTTTGATTGTGACAATACTTACTTACAAAAGTCTTTGCCGCCTAGTTATAGCTTTGCTGTAAACAAAACTCAAGTTTATGTTAATGTTGAAAGAGAGGCATTCTCTACGTTTGATAAGGAGTTAATTTAATTTCAGAGTGGCGACCGTGACAGGAAGCAGTTAATACTCGCGGCAGTCAAAATGATTGGAATAACTAAGTAAACGGCGGCAAAACAAGCTTAAAATAATCAACATTTAAGCAACAATATCATGTAAACACAATAACAAGAGCTATGTAAACAATTCAATTGCTCACTGAGTTGAGAAAGAGGTCGCTTTAAGGTGTTAAGTACACTCGCTTACATAAGTTTAGACAGGCATTTATTTGACGCTTCAACGTTTGAAAGATTGAACCCCACTTAAACGGCAACTTGTGTTTTAGTACATTCGTGCACACATTGTTTTTGTTAAATTCCATTATTTAATCACAGTAGCTACTATTTTTAGCTACTTTCCATTGGAGTATTCCTGCTAGTGCTATACTTTGTTATTTTAAGTTATTATTGACTGTTTTCGATATAATTGGACACTTTTACACGTTTAATTACCTATACGATTTTAAAGATTTTTTTTCATAAGTTCCTCTGTTCTATTACGTAATTCGTGATTGCGCAATTAAACCATTTATACCAAATAATAAAACATCTATTACTAAACTAGGAGTAGCAATCGCCGCCTACGGTCTACATGATGACGTGTGCAGCCAAACTTGAATGCGTTTAGAGTTTTGGCCTCCACTGTACGCCCACTGGAGGTCATGGCTCCATTCGGAATTGCTTTTAACATTTGTTTTAGATGTTTCCTAAGCTCACTTGAAAAGGTGTCACGATTACTGATCCGCCCAATTTTATTTTTCAATTGTTTATGTTATTATTATTATGTTACTTTAGTTATGATGCCAAGTTTCACAGTAAACCGGGCCAGTAAAACGAGCTTTACTCGAAAACCATTTAGTTTTGACTTAACTATAAAAAATATTGTTTATGTAGCTTACTTATACTTGCAGAAAAGCAATGTGCAAATATTACTATATTTTTTTTGAGTGGTTGCGGACACGTTGGCGTATATTTTGTATTATACTAATTGTTTACTATTTTGTTACTTTAATAAGTCATGTAAATACAAGAATTGCTAACCATTATGACCTTATATAGAAACCACGATTTAGGTGTGCCCGTCTGCGTGACTGGCAGATATTTATTTTGCAATGTTATTTTCGTTACTAATTAGGACAGGTAATTAATACGTAAATTATACTATTTTGCTCATCCCTTAGCGAATTTAAATGGTCGTTTAAAGTAAAAATATAATAACATATTTTTTAAACAATCGTAAAAGTCGTTGAAAGTTAATAATTTTAAGATTATTTTACGTATTAAATATTTAGTTACAGTGATGAAAGCCACAAATTTAAAAAGGAACACAAATGTCCATACCTCAATGTAAATACTCATTGTGACTCCTCACTGACATGGATCGTAACGAAGATGAATTATATTCAATCCCAATTAAATATGTCGTTAAAAGCAGAAAACTATTACCAAAAGTGAAATTAAAGCGTATGCATTAAGAGCTTTTAATTTATAATTCAAACTGAGAGATTTTTATTTTAACATTATTCATATTTTAAAACGCGACTAAGAAAGTAACTACAAGGGTTTGTTTAACTGTTTGTTCTTCGACACTTGACTATCGTCAACAGTGAAGGGTTTATTACTCAAAGCAAATTGAACACCCATAAAACGCACGACTTCACACTGCTCGTAAATTATAAAGTATAAAGACCTTATATTACAGACGAATTGGTATGATTACTTAAATTTAATTTTAATGAAATCATGATATAACTTAATGATACTTTTATAAAAAGGAGGAAAATAACAAACGGTTCGTCTAATGTTAAATTGTGAACGCAATTATACCGAAAACTGCAATAGATAGAAGAAAGCTTGATGTATTCTTGTAGCTTCGATGTCTATCTTACATACATGCGTAATATTACAATAGCGTTCAATAACTTGGCGTAGATAAAAATAAACTGTTCCAAACAAAATTTCATAATAATGATAACCAACAAGCCTAAAGATAGTTGGAAAGTATTTTGTAACAAACGTTGATAACTTTCTCATAATTAGATCAGGCGACTTAGGCAATTAACATAATTAATTAGGCACGTAGCCATGGCTGTTGATATGGCTGAAATGAGCGTCTTATCGTGGCAGCGAGGCGCGCCGCGAAACTTTTAATTCACTTCCGTGCATGAAGGTACGCGAGACCAGAAATTAGAAGTTCGGCAGATGTCGGCGAGTCGAGACGTAGGCGCGAGCGTGCGCGCCGCGAGCGCGTTGCCCGCGCCTTACCGGCCGCCCCTTATCGCCTTATCAGCCCTTATCACACACTCATCGCGAACTGATCGCGCAATACCGCTTGATTCACACACGTGCGAATTAGTTGCCCGCGTATGATATACGATCATGTTGGTAAAATCTGTGCTGTGTATTGTTAATTTGTGTATATTTTTTGGATTTTCATCCGGCCAAGGTGAGTTTTATGAATAAGATTTTAATCAATTTTATAATTGTAAATTTTTTTAGGTGTGTCTTTGATAAGACAAAGTGATAACAATTTACATTTCATAGAACGCGCTCTAATATATGAATCACAAATTAACAGCTATAATAATCTTCAACTTAAGGTCCGACATACAATCAAACTATCGCAATAACAAACTCGGTGAATTCATCTACAAAAAATTGCATACACTTATGTCTATAACTATTAGTCAAGTTTCTTAACCCTAATATTCTTAATCAACAGACACACTACTTAATATTACCATTACGTACTATAATTACGATTTTCAAAGAGATTGCGTGTACTACATTAATACGTTATCAGACAGTAATGCATCAAAGGATACATTTAGTTTACATCTGTGTACATTAAATTGTAACATGCACCCGAAATAACCGTAGCCGTATGTATGCATCTCCGGAACCCACCTGCCACCAGTCCACTGTCGCTTTAGAAATAGAATATTATCCACAAATGGAATGACAGTTTTATTCCGAACACAGAAATCAACAAATTTATCTTCCTTCTCCGCCGGCGTTGAAAATATTTATGAGTCGCCAGCTCGTATGACACCAACTATTTAGGGAATTTAAATATACAACTTTTCTTCCAACTCGTCTTTTGTCCTTTCACTTGATTAACATAAATAATTTCGATGTTAACTAACCAATTTATTGAGAATGTCTACTATTGTAGATAGGAAAGAAGTAAATAGATAATTGATCTTGGTGCCAGGCAATGCCTCTGCTAGGAAGTCTTTTACGGTTTATGGACTACACTGAAGATCGCAGGTTCTAATCCATACATTCCTAACTGAAGTTTTAGTTGTTTAAATATTTTTTTGTATATAATATTTAATACTTACAACTATGAAGGGAAGAAATGATTTGTGGGTAACAATGCATTTAGTCACGAGAACTAAAATTATAAAAATAAATCTTACTAATATTATAAATGCGAATGTTTAGTTGGATGGATGTTTGTTTGAAGGTATCTCTGGAACAGCTTAACTGATCTTGATGAAATTTGGTATACATATAGAACATAGTCTGTAAGAACACAGAGGCTACTATATTTTTTTTGTAATTCCGCGCGGACAGAGTCGCGGGCGACAGCATGTACAGTAATAAATATAAACGAATGCGGTAATATAAAACGTCAGTCTCTGTTGTTAAAAGATTAGGCCACCGTGTTCCTATACATCTGAAAACACAGGATCGAATTCGTCGATCGAAACGCCCTATAATAACATCAGTAAAGTCTCGGTACTAAGATATAAATAGAAAGTCCATTATCGTATTAGTTTTCGATCCCTTGATCACTAATGAAGACGTTTTGTTTCAATCAACATTTCATCGCTAAAAATTGTAGCCGTGGATTTCGCTGCCACAACAAAATCTATCGTTGACAGATTTTTTTCAGAGAGCTTAATAATTCCATCTCGAAATTAAGACGACATTAATAGCAAATTATGCTTGTATGTGTGTGTGTAAATTTTATTCATAATCTGAGTGCAACATAAAATGCTAATAAGTGTAAAGTTTAGATATAAATGTCCACCATTCCATAAAGTAATTCGATACTTAATGCAGACGGCTATCCATCTGCATTTGTTAATGACGCTATAATTCATAACAGATAAAACTTCAAAAATACATTTCTGACTAACTAACAAGGCCTATACTAATCATTATTAGGCGGTGTTTCGTGTGGTTTTGAGTCTTATTGGAATATAAATGAAATGATTGTGTACCTTTGCCTCCATCTGTTCCATCCTCTAAATAATAATTGAACTTTATTTTCTAACCAGATTTACCGATCTTCTTTTGGTGCCATCTAACGAAGGTTGGCGATCATAGCGGCCGATCGTCACAGGAAATTGTGTTTCTACATTTTAAGAGCATCTTAGTGTAACTACATCGATTTCTTTGTTTTTTAATCTTTCCAAACTGGTCTGTAAGTGTGATCCGAGCGGTACAACAAACATAGATTAATCTCTTAACTGATCTCGTAATTACTGGGCGTTAGCAATCGATACTATCAATTTGTTGTATCCATTTCTCGAGCTCTGTCCGTCGCAACATCCGACACGTGCGTACCACTTTAGCGTGTTTTATATGTGGTTAATACGACCACACTCTGGTGTTTTGAACGGAAGGGATAATCCTATAAGTTAAAATTTGCATGCTAATGAACATCAAAAATTCAGTAGTTAATTTCGTACAATTTTCTTGGCATGTGTAAGTTTAAGGATATATCTAAATAATATATCATCGGTAGGATTTTCAATAGATGGATGGATTGTCATCATCATCAGCTATACGTCCCCATCGAGGGGCTCGGAGCCTACCCTAAGTTAATGGTGATTAGGCCATTGTCAACTTCTTCACACATATCTTTGAATTTCTTCTCAGATATGTAGCAGGTTGCATCACGATGTTTTCCTTCACCGTATGTATGTCGGATAAATGTATTATACTTATGTAAATCGGAAATCGAAAAACACATTGGTACATGGCGGGATTCGAACCTAGGACCTGCAGATTGCAAGTCAAGTGCTTGACCCCTGAGCCACCGACGCTCTTATGGATGGATTGTATTGGTGACATAATTAACCTAGTAACGAATGACAGATTTGAATGACAAAAACTGGAGCGGAATGGGATAAGGACAGAGCTATGAGGAGAGTATAAATATAATAAATACGAATGTTTAGATGTATGGATGGATGTTTGTTAAAAGGTATCTCTAGAACCGCTAAACAGACTTTGTTGGAATTTAGCATAGATGCAGAGCACAGTCTGGGAGCACACGTAGGATACTTACTACGGAGTTTTATAATTCCGTCAGGACGGAGTTGCGGGCGACAACTAGTATGTTCCATACAAATATTTATAATACGTTTCTTCTACATTAGTTGAAATTGAAGCTATGTATGTACTTGTAATCTGCAGCGTGACTGATAATCATGTAGACGCCTACATAAATTATGTCAACATGGACGCGACACTTGGGAATGGCGATGCTGATCCAATTCCGAATTTATGTATACCCACACGATATCTGGGACACGATTGTAAAGAGTAGTATCGAGCTGTTAACATTGAAAGATGATGTAAGCGTTAATTTTCGCGTCACGGAAATATTATTGAAGCTGCGAGTATTAGATATCCTTTTTTGGATTGCCAATAGTTTGAATTTTCAAATTTGATTAAAATACCCGTTACTATATCCTATATCTACTCATTTTTTACTTTAGTTTCAATTAAATTATAGATATTCAGTGATGTCTAGGTGAATCTCGTGAGCCATTCTGCGAAACAGTAGATTGCAACAATAATGAGTTTATAATGACGGAGTACGATAGTTAATTTAGTGACCAAGGATGTTTAAAAGTAACAATTTAAGTACTGAATGTTTTTATTCATGGCTAAATGACAACCTTTTAGGTTAGGCGTTGCGTTAACAAATTCTTTACACAAATAAGACGGCGTAGTATTGCAAATAAATGTTGCAATTCACGAGTGACAGTTTACATACAGTCTAAACAAGCTAATAGTCGCTATAGTTGATTTATTTTGGTTTCAATGGATATAATTAATCAAACAATTAATTTAGCAAATGTTTATATTATTATATGAAAAAAGGTAAGTTAATAACGAGTTTTTCAGTTTGAACCTCGCTCTAGTGACTATGGTTATGCATGAATTAAAAATATTTATAAATACGGCCATTGACTTTAAATCAAAATCGTACGATCAGCGTCCTAATATCGGTTTCCGGTATTTCACTAGACATGACCGCTGTTTCTAATATGGTCGATGTATATACAAAATGCAAATAATTAACAGTACCATAGAACGAGTCGGTTCGTGAATTTGAATAATAGTTTGGCTTTGGTACCACTTCCCTGCCCTTTCCGAATACTAATGCCGCTATAACATTATTAATACTTGCAATTAAATTTAATGCAACAACATTAGATTCAGTCAACTATCGATGTTTAATGACGTTCATTTATTTCGTAAGCGGCGTGTTCTCCAAGTCGCAGGAAGCTTTTAAAACGTACGGTAACTTAATAAATGCCTCATTTTATAAGGATATACAAATCTTACTATTGCTATTTACAATGAATTACTGATTTAGTACCGTCAGAAAATTATTCCTATCAGGATGCTATGCAATAATTTTTGGGTTCATTTTATTCAACAGCCTGTCGCGACGACTCATGTATGTACGTTGATTTTTAGCTCTGATAATGTTATGGGAATACGTTACTATCACTAAGCATCAAAGTAAGTACTTTATGATGACATGACAAATACCTGCAAATGCTACAAGTGCAAGAGATCCATGACCTGGTTATTGTGGTCTCACGCCTACGCATCGCGGAGCTTTTGAACAAAAGACAGGTGCGCCGAGTAGGGCGCCTTTACGGCTAGACGTTTCATTCATATTTACTGAATGTAAATGAAATATTCAATATTTAAATAATTCAATAATTATCCATTCTTTTGTTAATTATTTAGGGAGATCCTTAGTGTTTATTTAGTATGAGAAAACTACACTAAGTATACGTGCAAGTAACATTTATTTATTAATTTATTTAACATGTAAAAGTAGTAATATAAAAGAAAGTAAATATGTTTCTTTCCCCTGAAAGGATACATTTCCATTACCCTTGTTCTTTTCTTCCTAATAAATGGTGCAAAAACTATGTCATAGTTAAGTATAAAATGCATTAGTTGCATACGTATTTTCTAATATAAAAATGACTTGTATTTTTCAATTTGCAGTACAACAACAACTACTGAACAAGCTGGTGTGCATCGAGCACGCGGAGTGCGGCGCGTGCCTGTCGGCGGCCTCGCACTGCCGCTGGTGTGCCGACCCTTATTACAGCTCTGCTGCACCGCGATGTAACGACGATGAGAGGTAACACATTCACATACAATCTCCATCCCAATATACAACAATCAAAAACTCAATTCACATAGTCCTTAAAGTCTGTCTCTCTTTCTGGGTTATGCCTAGAGATTACGAGCGTTCGTCTGCGGCATCCCAATCTTCATCAGTTTGCTTATAAACCCATACGATAATACACTGAGGTTGTATGCGTAAACACATATTAGCACTGTATGCGATTATTATATAGATTATTGTAGGAATCTGTGATACCTTTCATTGTTTATAATGTGTTATATTAGGGAAAGCTGAAATACTAAGGAAAGCAAGAATTATATAACAGAAATTCTTTGGTGTACATACCTGAAACATAGCTCCGCCAATGCGATCTCAAATGTAGAACAATCACGAAACACACATATTTTAATTATGTCGTAGCATACAGTTATTATTATGTTTATCCCTTCAACGCACGTTGCAACAACGAAAGTTCGGCCAATAATTCACCTTCGTGAATATTAATGAAGTTGAAATTCTCGTACACGACGTGTAACATTTAGAGACAGCATGTCACTGTGATAACGGAAATCATAATAGTGCATTTATTATTTTAAACATTATATCTAATACTTAAAGTTTATTAGTTTAGAAATTATATTTAATCAAAATTTTGTTGTATATGTTTTCTGTGATTCTCCACTATTGTGATTTATTGGAAAAAAGAAAACCAAGGAAAAAATAAAGAAGATATTTTGAGGGTATTTCATTAAATTAACAGTTTCTCATAACGTTCTAGTAACTCGGTTGTCAATTATTAAACGATTAGATTTATGTTTATTTTCTTTCCAAAAAGGCTAACTCTTGTCGACATAGATAAAACAAAAGACAGCCGAATGGATTCTAATGATATGCAGATGTTTTTCATCATCAACATGTTAAAAAGAAAGGTGGAGTTTTGTTATTATTCCAATACGTTTAAGAAGAGAATCATATGTATCGAATTTGACCACGACTTAAATATGGAAGGTATGTGTTTGAGATAAACTTTGACCTTAACCTAAAACACTTCCGGATTTATATTTGTTTACCATTGTTGTGGTTGTTTTATCGTTTGTTTTTAATCCTGGCATACATTACTCGCATTTACCATAATATCCATACAATACGCGAACAGTTAATAAATTAGGGCTATTTGGTTGATGTATATTTCCTGCTTTATTATAAGTCCTCTATTAGATGGTATCCAACAATATAAAGTATGTTTACCAAAATACTTTGATGATACTACGGTTCTTACGATAAAACTTTAAATAAACAATAAAACAAATTTGTCACGCGCGAAGTCGTAAGTTCATGGACCGGCGCTTGGGAACATCAAAGCTTTTCAAACACGTCGCATTCCCACGTTCTCCGTCCGAGATCCGAACTCGCCCACTGAGCGTGGAGTGATCAAGACGTTGCGTGATTGATCATGATTCGTGACGTGACGTCAGAGCACTTTTCAATGGAGCCCATTTTTATTTCAACGCACGCTGAGTTGGTTAATGTTATCATTCAATCGGTAATCAAATGCGCTTTCGAACAAAAGCGAGATTGTTCTAAGCTTTGATGTTGGACTGAACCGCGACTTTTGATAATGTATGTTACGTAATGAGGTCGTTAACTTTACCGATTGTTTTGTTTACGTTCGATGACGACATTTGCATTGCATTTGCAAGATCAACTTAAGATACAAAGACGGGGTACTTCGGGAAGGACTTAGGAAGGATGATGCATAGACAACGTGAAGGGTGACATGATTTGGAAGAGCGTGATGTTTAAAATAAAGAATCATAGATCGATCTGGATCTACTTTTAAGGACAGATAAATAATATACTAACGGAAATATAAAATTTATTTATGTGTTAAACAGTTTAGTGTCGACTGGGTGCAGTCAAGGCATGATCCAGCGTCCGGAGAAGCCGGTGTGGGAGGTAGCTGAGAACCGTTCGCTGCAGGATATGCAGCCTAATCAAGAAGAAGCTGTCGTACAAATACAACCGCAGCGGATCAAACTATCGCTTAAATCAAGTAAATGAGTCTGATTAATTTATTTTCGTTTATGTCTTATAAGGACTTTACAACCTTAATGTATCATATGAATGTGATATTACCAGATGAGCAGAACCGTAAAGAGACAAAGCTTCTAACTGCCGCGCTTTGAAGCTTTGTCGCTAGTTTAGTAACTAAATATTACTTTAATCTGTTTTAATTTTTGTTTTCAGGAGAAACTCGTAAGATAAAATTTACGTATAGACCTGCGAAGAATTATCCTCTAGACTTATATTACTTGATGGATCTAACTTGGTCTATGAAAGACGACAAGGAAACTCTTGTGTCACTGCGTGACGATTTACCTGCGCTACTGAAGAACCTTACTGATAACTTTAGGTGAGTTTTTACAAGTGAAGGAATACAAATTAGATGGTTAATATTGAACTCAAAAAAGGGAAAGTTTTAATACCCATTGAGAAATCGTCAAACTGTTGATTTCTTCCTGTAAATGTTAAAAAAAATGTTAGATTGCAAGAGAATTTAAACCTTTTATGATATATGATAATAAGCTATGTATTTTTCTAATAAGAGGACAAAAATTTTCGTAAACCACATTATTTTTTATATTTATTATTGTGTTTCAGAATTGGATTCGGCAGTTTCGCGGAGAAGCCCTTAATGCCGTACATCAGTGTTGACCCGCGCCGGCTCGCTAACCCGTGCTCCAGCGAGGAGGAGGATTGTGAGGCCACTTACAGTTACAGACATCATCTGTCATTAACTAACAAGGTTAATTCTTACTGCTTTTAATACATAATTTTAAAACATTTTATAGATAGTTAATTTTTAGTGATCTTTGCCGTCATATCAATGCCATTTTTACGGAGATCACGTTCTCTCTGTAGTTGCCTTGAGTTTGGCAGTAATTTTTTTTTAACAATAGACATGTCTTCCATTCGCAGCTGTAGTGTGAGGCGAGTTACTACTATCTTATTCTCTTCATTGTTTTAGGTAAATGAGTTTATAGAACACGTAAACAGTAGCTCGGTGACGGCAAACTTGGACAACGCTGAGGCGCAGCTGGAAGCTTTGGTGCAGGCGATAGCGTGCGGCGACAAAGTCGGCTGGTCACCTCAGAGCAGGAAGATCGTCCTACTGCTCACAGACGGACTTATGCATACAGCAGGAGACGGAAAACTTGGTAAATTTATTAGAAATAAAAGATAAGTAAATAATCGTATATAAGAGTTGCCATTATCGCGGCTAAAATTGACAATATTAAATCATATAGTTATAGTCTGATTTGCAAACATTGCAACTTCTTACTTTGTATTTGCGGTGACTCACTGTTTGCTGTAAATGTTAGTTTCTTAGTAAAGTCGTTTATAGGTGGTGCTACTTTGAGGAACGACGAGAGCTGTCATATTAACGAGGATGGATATTACTCCGAAGCGGGTAGTTACGACTACCCGTCTATAGCGCAAGTATTCCGACTATTAGATAAGTACAAGGTAAATATGTCAATATTGTCTCAAAGCGCATAGAAACTAGATCACAACGCATTTACGTGTACCAGTAAATATTTTATATAAACAAACTATTGCTGAACTATGTTTACAGTCCGTTTATACTAATTGTAACGGTGTTGGAGATTTTCCAATAAGCAAAGATATTGTTATTTCCACTACCGCCGGTTGTTGTTTTCCGATTTTGTAATTCACACAAACATATTTCTGGTAGAATATTTTTTATAATGCATTCGGTATGATTGCATATTTACATTTCATGATGTAAAAATATATTAAACTATAAATATTATCGCACTATCCTACAGAAGATACTTGTTATGATTCTTTTACTCATTTCCTTTTTTTAAATTAATGACTTACTTCAAATTAATATCTTTGGTTATAGGTTAACGTGATATTCGCTGTAACAGAGAGCGTGAAGTACCATTACGATAGTTTACACCGCTTATTAGAAGACTACACGTACGTAGCGAGGCTGGAAAGTGACAGTTCCAATATTTTGAAACTGGTGAAAACTGGATACGAAGATATCGTCAGTGTAGTCGATTTCGAAGACGATTCCCAATTGGGCCCCGTGAAGGTCAAATATTTTACCGACTGCGGAGTGAAAGGTCCAATGGTCGAGGCGACGCGGTGCACCGGCGTCGAATATGGTATGACCCTGAATTATGAGGCCCATGTCAGTTTGGATTCTTGTCCTGAGTACAAAAAGGTTTGTAATCTATTGTTATTGTAACTGGCAAGCTATTATTAAATGAAAACTTGTTTCATTGTGAAAACAAAATAATCTCTGTAAATAATAAACGTAATGATATTAACTGTTTAGTCGAGAATTTTTAAGGTTCTTAAGAATATTTTTAATACTTTAACCAAAAAAAGTCGAGAAGTATGTCTCTTATGAGTAAAAAAGCAACGGTGACAATTCATCAAAATTATTAACTTTTAACACGATTATTTCAGATGAGTCAAATAATAAAAATATCAGAAAGCCAGTTGGGACAGGACTCACTAACTCTGGACGTGGATATCCAGTGTGGTTGCGAATGCGAAGGCGATTTGCAAAAAGATATTTTGCTAACGTGTCCCTTTAATTCGCACATCGTCTGCGGCGTATGTCAGTGCAACAAAGGATGGTAAGAAAAATACACGCGCTAATATAGCATTTTATTGTGCGTAAAACTTTATAAGATCCTATCTTATTTTGCGTAATAGTAACTAGGTACTTTCATAATTTTATTTAGTAACGCATGGAATACTTTATCAAAGTAACGAAAGGCGTCTCAAGATAAGACAAAATAGGTTAAGGAAAACTGGAGCGTTGTCCTCACTTGTTCTAAAATAACTAGAAAATGATTATCTATGAAAGATGATGGCTGACGTAAAGAATAAGGTGATTTTCAATGCTGATTAAGCCATCAAAAGTGTCTTAAATTCTTTGTAAGGGAGCCGAAAAGATTTTCGCCAATTGCTAAACCTCGTTTCATCGTAAAGTAAACAATACGCTAATATATAAATAAAACTTACATTATCGTAATCAACAGGTCAGGTCCATCTTGCGACTGTTCGATTTCGGATGAGTCCGCGTCGGCGCGACTACAGGCGCAGTGCCGCGCGGCGAACGCAACGCGAGCGTGCTCGGGCGCCGGTGATTGCGTGTGCGGCGAATGCGTATGCGACCGCGGCTACTCCGGTCGCTACTGTCAGTGCCCGACTTGTGATATCAGTCTGTAAGTATTATTACTATCGATTTTTGAGACTTTAGTAGAACAATTTTTTATTAAAGTCGGTTTAGACCATTTTTTTCAGGTTCCAAAAGTGGTTCAGGATGAAGCTGTATGATGACTGGAAATAAAACAAACGAGAACCAAAGCTAATTTTGTTTGTGTTTCCAGTGAGAATGGCATGGAATGCGGCGGTGTGGGGCGCGGCGTATGTGCGTGCGGGAATTGCGTCTGCGCGGAAGGCTGGAGCGGCTCAGCTTGCGACTGTCCCGAAGACACTGCTACCTGCCGCGCGCCCGGCTCTGACAACGTGTGTTCTGGACATGGCGACTGTGTTTGTGGTGAGAAATATATTTCACAGGTGGCTTACAATCTAAATACATGAATAAGTTAGTGTTGATTATAAGCCTTTTACGTAATCGTTTTTTAAACTTGGGTTGGATACTTGATTGGTAAATCACGCGTTTTGGCATTTTTTTCAGGTCAATGCCAGTGTTCGATGACGGAGGAGGATGGCAGTAAGTACACGGGCGCGTTCTGCGAGACGTGCGCGACTTGTGAGAATCCGCTGTGCGCAAACGCCGAGCCCTGCGTGCTCTGCCACCTCAACAGCAGCTGTACCGACGTCTGTCACATCGCCAACGTGAACTATACCGTCAGCGAGAGAATGAATGAACGAGGTATAATTATAGGTGTACATTCACTTTTAGCGTAAATTCACTTGACAAACTATAACGCGGCATTAGCCTCAACAAAACTCCTCCTCGAATAAGTGACGTAAATAAGCAGTAAACCATATAACCATCTAGATATTTATTGATTTATGAATGAAAAAGAGACAAAATAACTTCGACAGAAATTGAAGTAAAAAACAGCTATGAGTAATACGAAAATAGAATTGAATATGAAAAATAAGGAGAAAACTGTGGTGCAATGGAACAGTTTCATTTCCTTATAGTTACTCAGTGCATTGGATTTATAGGTTATGAATTTTCGCAATATATAAAAGTATATTTTAGGAAATGGTATAAACATGTAACTGAAAGTACTATTTATAATTTAGTGCTGCCGTAAACATTGTATCTCAAGCGGAATAGGAGAAAGTTTTGTTTTATGACGTAGTTCGTAAGACGCGAATGGACAATCATTTAACACGGACGTAACAAACTTAACAGATTTATTTTAGAAATTCAACGAGACGAAGAAATTTCTAAAATTCTAAACGCCAAATATGAACATGATTGGTTATAATATTTATCCGTTGTATTTTGTTTTTATTAAGTTATTTTATTAAATTATTACTCTTCAAAGTCATGTTTCACGTTTAAGAGCTGATTTTTCAACTAAGAAATTAAACTAAGTAAATGATTTCAATCATCTTTACATTTTAACTGACTTACACATAACATTCCTTGTCCTGTTCCTTGTTGTGTTAAATATATTTTAAATGTGTTCCAGCGAGTTCTGACGAATCTGAAACGTCGTGTATTCTTCGACTCGATGAAAACGGCCTCGAATGCGAGTACACTTATACGTATTACGCCGGTGCTCAAGCGATGATAGCTATGGAGATTGTCATCAGATCAAAAGAGTGTTACCAGCCTACTAGTGCCAGAATAATGACCAGTGCTTTAGTTATAATGGCCTGTGTTATCGCCGCGGGTATAGTTGTCATAATGGGCGTAAAGAGTGCCCAAATTGTATCTGACAGAAGAGCGTATGCGAAATTCGTACAAGAAGCACAAGAAAGCAGAAAGAACATGCAAGAACTAAATCCGTTGTATATTTCACCGATATCAGAATTCCGACTTCCCGATTCGTTTCCAAGAGACAAACATGATTAAATTTGCGCGCTAAAAATGACAGTTATTGTGACGTTTCATGAACTCTATGATTTTATTGGTGTATAAGTTGCCAGTATTTTATCAAATTTGAATGAACTGTGTATTGTTTTAGAGACTGTTTATTTAAGGAAAAACAACGAATTTTTATGAAAATGTTTTGTTTTATAATTTGCAATTTTTGTTTAAATTTTAATGAAGGTAGGAATACTTTATGTACCTTTTTTGTTTTTTTAATCTTCATAAAATATTTTATACTTAATATAACTTTCTACTAGTCGTTCCTAACATAGGATTGTTAACTTACAAAGTAGTTGTATAGATAAGAATGTACTTAGTTGTACTTACATATTACCGTTTAAGTTCCTACAGTTAAGTTTAACGTTAAAACACCTCATCAAAGTTGATCGTACAAATATAAATTATCTGTTAAATTGTTTTTTTTTTATCTCAAAATTCAGCGACCTAAACACTGCTACTTTTAAAAATTTACACAAACTCTGATAAGAGTTTTACTTCCCTTTGAGTACCAATGATTTAAGCTTCAATTTTTTCGTTAATTAATGTTAATTAAGCGTAACTAATTGAATAAAAGAAATTAATCAAGTTTAATAACACTTTATAAAATTTCATACACAGCTCGTAATTAAGCTATAAAACATTTACAAAACCGTTACATACTGATACAATTATTACAAGTTAACATTTAACTTTGCTCATGTTAACTTAAAGTTACGTTTATCATATTGATAAGATACACTATACATATGTATTGCACCAAAGTACATAAGTAAAATGTATTAGCTAAAAGTAATATTATAGAAACAAAAGTTTCTTTTTTACCGTTATATCGCCTAGATATTTGACCTCATTCGATTGTATTTGGGTGATTACCTGGGGCTATGAGGTTACAATGATTTTGTTGACCAGTTGACTTATAGTAATATTGATGCCAAGTCACGATTTGGTAACTTTTATGAATGCTTTGCACTTTAAAAAAACACATCATTGATTGACTTAATTTGAATTTTTCCATTGTACGATTTTTTTTAATCCAAGGTTTTGTTTGTTTTTTGAAACAGTTGGTCGAAAAAGTAAAGCATTTCATTTTTAGTTTTTTTTCAATAAGAAAATAATGGAACTACTGACATAATTAATATAAAACTTATTTAATTATAAACATCACATTTTATCGTATCCACTCTCGAAAAATCTTTCTAAAAATGTGTTATCTCTTTTCTTTTCATTGAGAATAAAAGAGACAGCTATATGTTTTCTGATCCAAATTCATCACCTTATTTGTAACTAAAATACCGCAGTGTCTTAATATGTCACTTAACTCAAGTTAATAAAACTAAGTAAGTAACCTAAAATTAATATTTACCTTTTCATATAATTACATTCTTAAATAGATTGAAAAAATATTAACATAAATTTGTTAATTGTTTTTACAATCGTTACTATAAAATAAAAATGTAATTTTAACACTGTAATTATATAATACACATTCTTTTAGACAACTAAAAAATGGTTTAACATTATTTAGAATTCTCTGGAGAATTAGATTTCACATAAAAGAGTAATACTTTTATAACTATAGTTTTAATATTGTTTCACTGACAGCTATATTTTTTTTAATTTTAAAATTGGATTGTAGACATTTTTTGCATCTTGCAAAAACCCAATGAAGATAACAGGAAAAAAATAATTTGCCCACAGTAATTTAACTAATTACTCTCTATCCATAACCAAATTAAGTAGTTTTGCCGAAATTCAATAAGGAACTTTGTCAAATATTCTCAAACTATAATAATTTCTTGATATCGTATTATAATTTTATAAAATATCTTCCATAGTAATATAGTTCCTTGAAAATTAAAAAATAGAATAAAATACGTAAAACATTTGACAAAATATTTCCTTATAAAAGTCAAGAGCAATATAATCTCTATTGATATATCACAATAATTTTTGAATAGGCACATTTTAATTATGTCATACATATATTAAGATAGAATGTTGCCATACTTTGACAAAGTTCCTCACTCGTGGCGCCATGTTGTGACGTCACGGTGACATCAAACATGGCGGTCGTGGCGCGCGGGCGGCACTAGCGACATCGGGCGCGAGTCCAGCTTGCCTTTGTGAGATGTTGGTACCAAATCGTCAGTAAGTTGTGGCCGGTGCGAGGCTATAGGGGCAGGTGCCGCGTCCGGCACCAGACCACGGATGATCTCAGATACACACGGCCACGGAACCAACCTGGAATACACAAAGAGAACTTCGTATCGATTGTTAAAATTTGAAAAGGTTTGATAGATCTGGAGAGAACCAAGATAAAGCACCGTTTTTAAATGTTGCCAGCCTCAAAAAAAGAATAGAGTCGCAAAATGTTACATTTAGAAAATTTTAAGTTATTGGTTACAAAAATAAACGCCTATGTTCGAAAATTAAGACAACCTCGTAAATCCGATACATAGTATAATATAATAATATTTTAGGTGAAGGTTTAAACATTAATTACCGACAATGTCACGTTAACATTTGAAGCTGGCAAATTACAAGTGCAACATAATAAGGAAACTTTTATGAACCATCGACCTTGTTGCATTTTACATCCAATCTAGTCGCAATTTATCTTTGTAATAACATCTTAATAATACTTTATAATAACAGCTATTATATTATAATAAAACATGGAAAAAATAAGTATTTATGTGCTTGATATTTCAAATAATAAGTGATATTTTTAGCAAATTTTAATTTAAATAATCTCATTAAAAAATAACAAATTTTACATAAACGAGTATTTTAATTGCAAGCCTTTTAAATAAATATCAAAAACGCACCATTTTATTAAAAAAAAAACAGAAACAGGTACTTGTTCTTTAACAATATTACATTTGTCAAATTCCATGTATCACAATATTATAAATGCGAAAGTTTAGATGAATGGATGGATGTTTGTTTAAAGGTATCTACAGAATCGCTGCATAGATTTTGCTGAAATTTGTCATTGATGTAGAATAGAATCTGGAAGAACACATAGACTAATAAGTTTTTTAATTCCGCGCTGACAGAGTTGCAGACGACAGCTAGTGTGAAATATATGTAAACTATTTAACGTTCATGGAAAATAGTGGAAAATTGATTGTGTTATGTGTGTTACCATTTGAAAGGCAGCAACAATCGGAAATATCCCGGCATGACGGCGAGGGGCTCGTTGGTGCGGATCGCAAACACGATCCGGTCCGCTACCTCGTTGGAGTTCAGCTGCGGCACGAACCTGACAGTTGCACAGATTATACAAATTAAAAAAAAAACTACAACTACTAAAAAAAATCGAATGAATCAAATGACCTAATTAAGGCCACAATTGTAAATTAAATTGTTGAATTCTTATAATTATACGTAACATAACAATGGTAATACAATGAATTTAATTAGTATAATATGTTTTATTTATTAATTATAACATAATAAAAAATATATAAACTGTTTTAATAATATCACCTTCAACCACAATTTATTTACTTATGTGGATCTAATAACTCGCGCAATTAATCAAAGCAAGTTTTTGTTGCTTTGGATTTTTATAGTATAATTTGCAAATTTATATTCATAGCGTATCAAAAGAAATATAAGTTTTTCTTATTCCATAATTTTAATGGTAATTTATGAGCTAAATGCAAACTACAGTGTTGGCTTTTAAGTTGGCGCGTCGTGCATTAGCTTCCTCAGGTTTCTGACGTGCCAAATCAAAATCCCTGGTAATATATTATACTTATTATCTGAACTTACCTTGAATTAACTTCCTCAAACATTCCAGTGGAACGGATGAAATAGGGGCAGATTAGTGACGTATGGACTCCTTTGATTCCTCGAACTTCTAACTCCAATCTCAAGGCTTCATCGAAGCCGCAAGCTGCTGATTTAGACGAGCAGTAGTCAACGAGCTTCGCGACGCCGACATGGCCCGCCATCGACGCTATGGTAACTATATGACCATTGTTATGTTCAATCATTTGAGGTAGGAACGCTTTCACGGTCTGGAAATAGAGAGTATAGCATTTAATAAACAAACTTTTTAAGAATAAAAAAGCCGACTTCAAAAAAATAGTTTCAAACAAAATACACTAAAAAGTAATGGAATAATGTCATGAATACACTGGAAAGTAAGAAACTTCTTTTCTTTCTTGTAACATGTCTATATTGTATAATAATAATGAGTGACATTTTGTACCTGACATCTCTTTGACCTAGGTAGTTACGTTTAAATTCCTACCTACAAATGTTCTATATTAATTATAGGTAGATTCCGTTACGTTCATATTATCTTACTTCTTACTAATATTTAAATGCATATATTTAGATGAACGGCTGGATTGATGGCTGTTTGTTTGAAGATATCTCCAGAACGGCTGAACGGATCTCGATGAAATTTGGCATGCATATAGAACATACATATAGGAAGAACACATAGGCCACTGATTTTTTTTTTAATTCCTCGCGGACGGAGTCGTGGGCGTCAACTAATATGCTATAAAAAGTGTAAGAAAATACTTATATTCGTCTACGTATGCCATGCCAAAAATGTTGTTAGTTATAAAATAATACTTTTTTTGCCATATTGGCAGTAATTTGATGTGAGAACGTTATATCTAATGCAAAATATTTGATGAAACTTACCCAAAAATGAGCTAATACGTTGACGTCAAACGTCCTCTGGATGAGGTGATCTGGAGTGTCAAGTAAATACTGGCCGGACACGACGCCAGCGTTATTAATCAGCAAACTCACCTAGAAAAAAAAATACCATACTAAAAGAATTTACTTGTTTATTTAGGACGAGCACTGATGCATACATTTCCTCGAAAAACATTAACCCTTCTGTCATTGGGCAAAAAGATGCATTAATTTAATAAGATTTTTATTTATTTAACCCAAGGTTTATTTATAATGCATGACTAATAAGATTTTATTACCGCTTCGCATTATTATACACACGGAAAGAAAACGTGCAAATGCAAATTGGATAAAAAGATATAAATTACATTGGCTTGTACTGATGATACCTATTAGGTACTGCCAAGAAATCGCCTTTGGGGTTTGGTGATAACGAACAATTGTACGTTACTAGGAATAATCTAAGTTAAGGTACAACGCGGTACATGTGGCTTTTTGTTTTGCTTTTGTCTAACAGATAAAAAAGATATTTTAAACAAAGTCTACGGAAAGCCAAATACTGAAATGAATTTAATATCGTTATATGCTAATCTTGATTAATATATGGTCGTCTCGTATTTTGTTTACAGTTTATTTAACAATTTGTAGTCGTTAACAACGCGTCAGTATTGAATAACAATTATAATGAGTACAATGGAAAATTAAGTACCAAAATTTTTTAAGGACGACAAGTTAATTTTACTGGAATCTGTGTCTTGTGAAACGTATTCGAAACATAATTACTCTGTACGTTTATATTGGGCGACTATAATTGATTAACAAATTTCGTAAATGCTTCGAAAAAACTTTACTTCTTAATGAAAATTACATTGCATAACGTGCTTGAATAGAAGAAATCAAGAGAAATAAGAAAGATACCTTTCTTTGGTACAGATAAATGGAAACAAAATATAAATTAACACGATTAAAAATATATTTATAAGAGATATTTTATTTCAAATATATTCAGAAATCAATGACTCCCACTTGTTATAAAATATGATATATCAACGGGACCCTTAGGCTGTAATGTACAGTCGGTACTTAGACTTTGCTTCTCGCTGCCTGCTCTTTTACCACCTCATAAATAATATATATAAAATAGTAGTCGAGAAACACGTAAGTTTTTGGTGACTTTGCAAATGCTAAAGCGTATGTCTATAAATGTCAAACTCGTAAGATAAGTCTAAGAAAAGTCTGAGTACTGTCTATAAATTTGAGCTTTAGTCCTACTGTTAGTCGAGCAAAAACATTAACATGATTAATTCTGGCACCTGCAATATCTAAATATAGGATAATGTTTAATATTAATACATATTACTATATACTTCCTTAAATCTGCCAGTATGGTACTGATTGATTAGTTTTTACTTCAGAGGTATTCCAATAAAAAAACCTTTAGCGCAAGAGCACACGTAACAATGACTACAAAGTAACATAAACCTATGGATTAAGACTAAGAAGCTTTTTCTATATTATAGCTATTAATATTCAATTAGTACATGGTAATTAAACATTCCAAGTAATAAAGCCTCATTAAACATACAAAGTATGTATGTCGCAGTAAAACTTTGAAAACCGACCTAATTCAAAACGTCTAATTCAATTGCAAAATCAGAAAGTTTTTCTAGAATGTCAAAAAGAAAAGGTATACTAATATTATAAATGCGATTGTTTGAATGCATGGATAAATGTTTGTTAGAAGGTATCTCCAAAACGACAGCATGTATGTCCTTAAAATTTGGTATAGATGTAGCACATGGTCTGAAAGAACACGTAGGCTATTAATTAAGTTTTTTTTTTAATTTCACGCAGACAAAGCCGAGGATGACAGCTAGTTTAATAAAATAATTAAATAGTTTAAAAAATGCAAAACATATGGTGTGACTCTAGTTTTTGTATCTTTCCCGGGTTAAACCCGTCATTTAAGTCTGAGCAAAAAACGTTCACTTGTAACCGGTTCAAATATTAAAACGTAAAGTCATTAGTCAATAGATACTTATTTAGTTGCCTTCTTAAAAACTTAAGTTTTTTTTTCTAGCAACGTTATTATAGATATATACCCAAAGAAAAAAAGTAAATGGGCATTTTAAACTTTAAATATTAAGACAAAAATGACGAAACTAAAAGGAAAAAAAATAATGACTTAGCAATATTTAAATCGCACGAATCACTCGGCCTTTAGTTTTTTTTAATAAAATATTGGTATAATGTTGAAAAAAGTCAATCGTCAATATTTTTTGTTCGTTGGAGGTCGGAGCTTGTACTAGGAAATAGTTCACAACAGTAATCCGATTGCGAAATTCGATCCCACGACCGCAAGATCGGTAGTCCGTAGCTATAACCGTTAGACGTTTCTCTAGCTTATATGTAAAAAAAAAACCAGTAAAATCTACAGATATTATGAGGATTTTATTAATTGGTTGTGTTTAGATATTCTGCATTTTTTAACTAGGCGCGGTCGCTCGCGATTACATCTTCTATCTTTCCGTCAAAGTCCCGTCAAAATAGGACGATCTCTTTCTGAGAACACCCGGAACAAACGAGGACTTGTAGACAGATATATAAATGTTGATTATTTGTTATATGTAACGGAAACACAT
Source organism: Papilio xuthus (assembly GCF_000836235.2). Taxonomy (NCBI): domain Eukaryota; kingdom Metazoa; phylum Arthropoda; class Insecta; order Lepidoptera; family Papilionidae; genus Papilio; species Papilio xuthus. The sequence goes on from NW_013533657.1 coordinate 2,725,851, forward strand.
AAAACATGAAAAAAAAAATTACATTAAGACGCATTTTTATTAACTATATGTACTCACTCTGCCGATTTCCTCGTGGACCGTCTTGGCTACTCTGTAGATGTCCTCACGACTGGCCAGATCCACTACGTAACCATGGCATTTTCCACCGATGCCTTTGACTAGTTTGACTGTGTCTTCCAACCCTGTAAATAAAACCCATAATGTTTTATATGTAAATGTCGTAAACGGTACCCTTTATTTTACATTTTATCATACTAATCGTACTTCATACTAATATTATAAATGCGAATGTTTGGATGTTTGTTTGAAGGTATCTCCGGAACGGCTGAACAGATCTAGCTGAAATTCGGCATGGATGTAGAACTTAGTCTGAAAGAATACATGGCGTACTTATTAAGTTTTTTTGTTCCGCGCGGACGGAGTCGCGAGCGACAACTAGGAATTTAATAAAAGCGACAGGCCCCCCTCAGGATTAACGTAGCGTTCTAATGGTGAAAAACTGTCGAGCATCTAGTTATTTAGTTCATTACTTACAAATATACAAATGATTCTTCTTTATAATGATAATATTGATTTCTACCACATACATTTTAAGGCCACAATAGACTAAAGTACATATTTAATGATTGTTAATCTTTGGTACTAAGTTAAATAATATTATCGTAAGTAGCCCGACTCTACTACGTAAGATTTAATAAGGTTGTTGGCAATGACCACTGTGAGATATGCTTAAGTTCAGAAAGTTATTCAGTTATAAAAAGTACCAAGTAAACTGGCCGAGAAAGTAACGGTCCGTCGAAAAACACGAATGATGTCTGCAAGATGACGCGGATATAGCGGCTGTGCGAAGTTTTAACGACTTCGAAAATATTCTGAACAGTTATGTCGGATACAGGTAACCACATATTAAATATTTATACACATTATACGTTAAAAACAAAACATACTTTTGTTTTAGTTGTACAATTGCATTTAAAAGGGATATAATAGTTCTTGAAAAAAAGCAAATTGTGTTGAGATCGAAAAAAAATGATATTTTCCTTCACCGTAAGAACGTCGGATGAATGTACATGTGTAAATCGAAAATCACAATGGTACATGGCGGGATTCGAATCCAGGACCTGCAGATTACTAGTCAAGTGCTTTAAACCCTGAGCCACCGACGCTCTTATTATTACTAATTTAAAAACAATATTTGTTTTTGTGACCCACCCACGAGAGATTTCATGTATATCTTTATAACAATCGATTGATTTTATACATCATGAGATACGATTTCATAAACAAGTGATTATAAAAAATAAATTCCACACCTCCATTTGCGTTACTCTATTAATCTGCCTGTAATTATACTCGTAAATGTACTTCAACACGTAATGTGTTATTGTGCAATTATATTGTTTTTAATATTCAGTTCTCTCTGAGGTAAGTAACATCTAATAACATTGATTAGAGATACACCTTCTTGTAGGGGAATAAGATAGCAGACACGTTCATACCTAAGTTTCCACCTGTCTTACAAAAATTTTTGTTACCTTTATTTATCCCAAAAACTATATTAAAAATTCGTAAGCTTCGTAATATGCAAATCGATAACATCGACCTACTTAATCGAACACAATTGCCGAGATAGTTGTATTAATGATCATCTCTTACATTTTCTTTAACAAAACAAAGAATAAAATATTAAGTGTCTGTTCAAATATACAGTAAAATATAAGTAACTTTTTTTTAACTGGATATTACGTGAGTTCTTTGTACACTTTAAATAGTCGAGTACTTGGCCGATTACACTTGATTCAGTGCAAACGCGATATTCTGTTGCGTAAACACCAGTATCCAGTTTACCTTGACTGCCATTGTTTGGTAGTTTCAGTTTCATGGCAACACTACAGTCGATTGTTTATTCACTTAGTAAGGACTTAAGTTCTACCATAGTCATATTGGTGGTTGTTTTTTAAACAATCTGTTCAACTAAATGCTTACAGTGACTTCGTTTATGTCGAAATACTTCGAGGGTTAGTGCAGCTTCAAGTATTTAATTACAGTCAACTTTACAAAGAAATAAAAAAAACATAAAGTTCATTTATTTTAACAACTTAATCTAACTATTTAATAATCCGTACTACATCAGTTGATACGATAAGAATTTTAAAAATATTATTGTTTTGGAATATGTCCAGTTAAAGTCGACATAAACATAGCATGTAATAAAATTGTCTCATAATCTCAACAGAGACCGAGCAAATTAAACATTCGAATCCAAAGGTCCTTGACCGCACTTTGAGGTTTGCTCAGTTCAATGCCAGGTTACCCAGGTAGGACTACCGAGGCACTCCAAACCGGCCTAAACATGATTGGTACGTTTAAATTTAATCAATGTAAAATACAATTTAAAAGTTATAAGAGATGATGATTTGCGCAAGGAGTAATAGAATGTGTGGGGAAAATTTGTATTACCAGCATCTAAATCCTTGACTACATCATTGGAACTTGGTCTTTCTTGTATTTTAATATACTTATTTCGAGTTTCTAGGGAAAAGTTAATTGGTATTCCGATCGTCCTTTTGCAGTGAGATCAGTATCTTGGACACGGGCATTGTGCATACACACATTGATAGGGATTATAAACATAGAAAATTATAGGGGCTTAAGTATTGAGGAAAGCGCTACTAAATAGAGCCGACGACCTTTGTACGTTTGTCGGTATGGAAACAACCGTGACTTTAGACCTTAATCAACTTATGAAACACAGCACCTTCAATAAAAGTAGAACAAGATTGCATTCTGAAGTCCTTGTTTTCGTTGTCTCAAGATTTCAAGGACCATTGATTTGAGTAGTGTACCTAATTGGCAATTTGAGTACAATTCTTGGAGTACATCAAATTTTCTAGAATACAATTTGTTCTACAAAGGTACTCGTATATTTAAGGCGTGAAGCTTTAAGTACATACATGTTTGAATAAGTCTCGTCCACATGCAATGGCGTTTGTATAACTGTCCAAATATAAACAGATAATATTTCATTTATTACTAACTGTTTTCCTAATTTATTTTGCGATTCTCACACACGTAAACGTTAAATAGTAGTAGGTTAAATGTAGGTTAAAAAGTTTTGATAGAAGAGAAAGTAGTGACATAGTAGAAAGAATTTTACTAATATAATAAATGCAAAAGTTTAGATGGATGGAGGTTTGTAGTAGGTATTTTGGGAACGGCTCAACAGATCTTGATGAAATTTGGCACATATGTAGAACATAGTCTAGAAGAACACATAAATTATTTAATAAGTTTCATTTAGATGTGCTCGAACGTAGTCGCGGGAGAGCTTAGTAGATATATAAATGCAAATTCATTATCATCTAATGTTCTCTTTTTTATATCATAAGGTGGCAAATGAGAGAGCGGCCACCTGAAATCGCTGAAATAGCGAAGTGACCGTTGCCAATAGTTGCATATGCATTGCCTAACCTGTTCTCTGATCCAAGTCCTTTATATTTTTATGATTTTTATTTTAATATTGAATAATTGCAGTAATATTCTGATATATTCTACAAGTTATAGGTAATTGTAGTCATAAAAACATAGTATGAGGTTATTACGGGCAATTGATGTAATGACAATCTCGATAGAGATACATCACGATAATAACATAGTTTTTGATCTCACGGATCGTTTATGCTATTGTGTTCAATGTGCTATATAAACGCATTTATCATTGTTCTTGACGCAACAATTGTCTGCTATAGTTGTAGTACGATTAGTTTCTACAAACAATTATTTCGTATTTATTTTTAAGTTTGTATTCATACATATTTTCATTTTTCTTTTTAATATTTTGGATAAAATAGAGACAAGTATCACAGTTGTAATCTAAGGTAAAAATTTAGAACAAGAATTATATTGACGTATTCGACTATTAATTTTTACCAACAGATAATATTATATGTTAGTGTCTCTGTTTATGGAGAAATTTAGCCCAATATTTACTTCACTGGCTACAAATAAGAGGAACTTTAAGATGTTTACACATCAACATAAAATAGAAACGTCCACTTAAAGTTTTCTCCGTAACCATAGTGACAAATAACTTGTTTTACTGTATTATTTTGAATACTTAAGTATGAAAATAGGAAGATATTAATGATAGACATTGATATACCATCATGTAAGTGTGATGGACATTGCGATTGCTATAGAAGAGGCTTTGATGAACTGAACAATGTAGTGATCAGTTACATGTGCCATATTCACGTTTACGAGGACTTGTAACTATGTGATTCATTCACTGCCAAAATATATTGTCATGCCTATGATGCATGTTGAGAAAAACTAAGATAAAAACTATACTTTTGTTTTTGGGTAATGAAAATTATAAATTGTTATGACATTTATTGATGGTTTTGTTTACTTAAATCTTAGTAATATTATAATGTGTATATAAATGTTTAAGTGTATGGATAGATGGATATTTGTTAAAAGTTATCTCCAGAATGGCTTAACAAATCTCGATGAAGTTTGGCATAGATGTAGAACATTGTCTGGCAGAACACATAGACTACTAATTAAGTATTTTTTAATGTATTTTCTTATTGCAATAACAGATAACTATAAATATTATTGTAATTTGATACGCATACGCTACTCGTAAAAACACGGTTGATCATGAAACCTTTTCGTGTTTGACGACAAAACACAGACATTGTTTTAAATTAAACACGTCGCTGTTGATACACGTTGAAGTTGATAAGCAAAACATGAAGTTTGTTGCTGAAACAATGCAATAGTTTACGAAAAAAAATGACACTGCAATATATTGTCAAAGCTGCTATTCATTTGTGGACCGTCGTTAAAGAATATAATGATTACTTACTTATTCGCTTTATTATTTATTTCCATAGAGCACCGGATTGTGTGTGTTCACAAGAAGTTCAAAGTTCAAACGAGTTCACAAGTTCAAACAAATTCATAAGTTCAAACAAGTTCACAAGAAGTTCAATTGTCTTAAAAGCATTAATCTTGTCTTCAACATTGGGCAGTATAGCTTTGACCAAGCCTAATCGATCCAAAAGTAAGATTGCTACTTGACTATTAGGCATTTGGTCCTCACAGTCCGCATTGGGCCGATCGGCAAAAAACATCTACAATAATGAATTTTAAACAATTAGTTTTAAAAATAATTGTTTTTCGTAAAATTTTACACATCATTTTTAAGTTTGAAAAATATTCAAAATGAAAAAAAAGGGTAAAGGTTATGTTAGACAATTATTATTTGGTATTTATGAATGTTTAAAAGCAATAATACTACTAAGCAAAGTTGTTTTCCTTATTTAGTTAGCTTAAAAATAATAAGTATGCGATTTATCCTTAATAATTATTGTGAAATAATTAAATATTCTGCATAAAACAGCACATTACTTTATTCAAATTAAAAACAAAACATCTAAAATCATCTATTTCATTTCAACAAGCGTTTTTAGTGTAATCCAACCGAAGTAATATAATGTTCATCAGCGTTGCACAGAGATACGCAACAATACAAGGTTGCAATTAAAATGTTTACACAACGGATATGTTAACAAGAACACTGAACAATGCCATGTTACGAAAATATCTAGATTATTGAATCAAATCATACGTGAATTATCACAACTTGTACACCAGTCTTTCCCAAAGTGGGCGATAACGCCCCCTTGTGGGCGCTGCAGGTCTCAAGTTGCGGGTTATAGTTCGTTTAGAATTCTCCGTTAATATACATATATAGGCCACAATAATTAATTAATTTAATTTGAAATTATAGTGGTTTTTAAATATGTGAAAATATGGGGGCGTTAAAAAATATTTATTCTCAAAGTGGGCTGTAGACAAAATAAGTTTGGGAACCACTGTTGTACACGATACAATGAGTTCACAACATCTGTGGTCAAATACTGTTGATACACCAACCCGCATTGGGCCAGCGTGGTTAACTATGGCCTAATCTTATTCCTTACTTAGGTTAGGCTCCGAGCCCCTCGGTGGGGAAGTATAGTGAGCTGATAAAACACTGTTGACCATGAATTAATTTGTTACATTTAAACTAGAACTGAATTGATCTCAGTATCATTCGATTATGATTATACAGCCACGTACAAAGTAAGGCTGTATAGTTGTAATCAAATGATGCACATGACTACGTTTCTATACAAAAAGCCTAACGTCCTTAAAGTATAACCAAATGTAAAATAAAATAGAATTATATCGTCATATTGGTGTTGCCATGAATTAGTCGGCTTTCACAATTGTTGTGAGAGTTTTGCGAGGTACGGAATGCGTACAATGACTACGATAAACATTGCTGTAATTGCTTTGCTTTATCTAATTTGCTTTACACCATTTTAAATTCTCGTTACATTAATTAAAGGGCGATAAAGTCGCTCAAACGTTATGTAATTAAAAATTGACGTAGCGATATAGTTATATTATTTTATAACATAGCATAAGAAACTATTAACATAGCATGTAATAAAATATACGAGATTAAACCTTAGTTATTTTTTTAATTATGGGCACGAAATGGTAGGCAAAAGCCAGTAGCATACAAAATTCCAGTAGATTAAATATTAGTTTTCCTGTAGACAGACTTTTTAAAGAATTAGTTAATTTTTCTACGATTGAAGTCAAGAGGTCATCACTTTATTGTAGTGATTTTAAAAGTTTTAATGTGTGACATTTAAAATCGTTTAATGTCAATTAACCTTAATCCCGTTTGTATTCGCGTAATGGCATATTGATTATTCAAAACTGAACATTTGCAGATAAATTAAATATACATTAATTTTTATTAAAATGCCACGTGCATCTTAAAGATAATCTGTTTAACGCTAATGCAACAGAATTAGTATATCAAGTAAAGCCGAGGAAGTTTATTCCCTACCCATATCAATGAAATATCATTTGAAACTCATTTATAAAAAAAAAAGCTTACACTCATATATAAACATGTAACGTAACGTTTGGTTCACACGGTTTTTACACTAACATGTCTTAGCAAACATCATCGTTAAAATAGTTTTAGAGGCCAGAAATAACAATATCTATTGCATGAATGATGCCGACTCGACCGATGAAATATCACGAATACGCAGAAAACAGGGTGAAGTGGAAGCAATTCCTTGCTTCGCCTTATGATTTTGCGTGCCAGAGGCTTAATTTTAGTCCTCTTTCTGTTCCTACCGTTTTATATAAATAAAGGTCGACAAGTGGCAGTGGATTTGACGGGGAAATAGACTCCTAGAAAAGGGAAATATATTATACATATCCTCCACCGTTGATTTCATAGCTAGGCAACGCAAATTCACTATTTCAGCGAATTCAGGTGGCCGCTTGACATGAATGTAAATATGTTAATAAAATGTATAACAGAAATATGAATAAACATAGGTTTTTGTATGAAAACCTTGTTGTTGAAGTTAACACAGTAATAAAAAAATGAACAATAGATTTTGTATTGTAAAAAAAATTCCCACAATCAATTATCTTGTTCTTTTCCCTACGCAGGGTTGGCACAGTATGCGTAGTACATACACCTCTATAAAAAAAACTATATCAAAATAGCTTTTGCCCGCGACTCCGTCATTCAAATAGAAACTTGGTAAGGTTGGTTAGGAAGAAAATTCGAAAATGTGGCAGTGTATTGACGCAACGCCTTACCAAACTGTCGACGTTTGTGTCCCCTCACTATTCATTCTGACACTGGCCTTTGTAACGAAAGCAAATCATTCACGCCAAAGAATTCTAATTAATAAATGTCTAAAAGTATGTTAGTGTATTATTCTAGATTTTTAACATTATCAGAGCCAAATTTAAAAAAAAACAAATAAGCCATTCAGGAGATACCTTCTAACAAACATCCATTAGTCTAAACTATCACAGTTATAATATTAGTAAGATTCACCACGGTACTTTAACCATTTATAAAACCAGTGGTGTGAGTACAATCTAAACTCTTAGTTAGGAAACGATTACCATTATTTACTATGTCTTAACATACACGGTAAAGCAATATAAGCGGCATATCTACTTATGTGGCGCAATTATTTCCACAGCGACCACATACGCTGCTTTGGTCGGCGAAGAGAATCTATCGTAACTTCCGTCATATCACTTTTTACAATAGTCTATGTGTAATAAACTTAGTTCATAATCTAAGACTAAAAAATAACATGCACTTTAAACACAAAGCAGTAAGGGAAGCTTTCTAATAACAAGACATTTATATGAAAACAGTATCGCTATCTTATACATTCTCTTTGAAAAAATAGAGACAACAGTATTTTTTAATACAAGCAAGCATTCGTTTATAATAAGAGAAGTTATTTTGCCAGTTTCATAATCGGCCATGAAATTCGCTTTACCTGCGCCAAAAACCTTGAATTTGACAACGTTGATGAAAAACTCATTATGTTCGTATTATCGCAAAATGAAATAACAGAACTAATTATAGTTATGTTAAAAAACAGATTTAAACTTTGGATAGACAAGTAATAATTTATGAAATATACAAAAACCCTAGCTCCATCAACACTTTCCAGGAAAAGGATACGAACGTAATCAAGGACCAATATCTTGCTCATCAAAAGAGATGAAATTGTTTAGGGTACATGAGGTCATAATTGATGTCTGCGCGAAATACATTCTGATTCAGTATAATAATCTCTAAAAAAGTATAGTAAGCTATCATTAAGCTTGATTAATAGATATTTAACATTGTTCCATAATGGTTCCGCCAACCTCTGTTGAAATGATAAAGCGATTTTTTATTGCATAAATATAAATGACACAAAATGAGGTAAGATAAACTTTGACCATAGCATTATTTTTGACAATGACAGGATTTGAATGGAAGGTTATATAATTTTGATGACTATGCTCAAAGACGAATCCACGTAATTTTGCGGAGATCAATTTTTATTCATTGTCTATGATTCCAAAGTTTTTGTATAATTTCCGACAAAAATAACGTTATTGCCTTTTTTGTGCCTTTTAATTTACATAGGTAACGAACTAAACATTTGGGAACATGTTTTCTAGTTCAAACCAGAAAACATGTTGCCAAATATCTACATACGAGTATCTACATACAAAAGAAAGTCGTGTTAGTTACACTATTTATAACTCAAGAACGGCTTTACCGATATGGCTGAAAATTGGTGAGGAGATGGCATAGAGCCAGGAGACGGGATACTATTTATTCATTTTTTTTTTCGAATTTATGCCTTGAAGAGTTGCTTTTTATTTAACCTACTAATATTATAAATGTTTTACTTATATATCCACGCGGACGGAGTCGCGGGCGACAGCTAGTATTGGATAAATAAATCAGTCATTTATTTATTAATTTACGAGTACCTATCAGTGATTGTAAAGATTTAATAAAATAAGTAATAAATGTTATTAATAACATATAGTTGTCCCGATTATTGTGCATGACGCTGCATAACAAGAGACAATTACCATAATAAACATGCAATAAATATAAGCACTACTAACCTTGTTTGTTGATATCCCATAAAACGACAGTGCAGCCAAGCCTCGCCAGTCTTAGAGCCACCAAACTGCCAAGACCTCCTCCGCCACCAGTCACCACAGCTATACTATCTTTAAGTTCCTTCTTTGGGTATCCTACTATCGCCCTGTATATCCCCGTAATTATATAACCTGATAATAATATCCAATAGGCTATAACGTCCAGAATTGTCTGCACAATTGTATATTTGTCCCTCATGCATTCTGGTATTTCTCTAGTCAATGGACCGGGTCTCATGCCGTTGATGTATTCTTGTGTTTCTTCTCTCTCGGTCGACATTTTGTTAGATTATTACACGAATTTATTTTTAAATTAAGTTATATGTCATATAGCATCACTCTTCACTCTTAAACGATTGTTTTCCCTTTTGTACCTGTAATTAAATAAGATAATTGTTACCAAATTATTCAAACGCGCACGACCTCTATGACTGAATGTAATGAATTGCTTAAATTACATATTTATATTGCATAATTGCAATTGTTAAGTAATTTAAATGATTTAAATCAAAGTTCATTTAATCGTAAATTACGTGTAATGTGTTACTGACGACAAGGTTCCGTACATATTTTAATTACAAACTTAAAATTTATATATTACACATATCAATGTAACGCCACATACCACGTAATGATTTAAGGTGACGGAGTATTAGATGCTTTTTTTTAACACGTAGGTACCTAACAAACATGGTACTAAGTTTATAATTAGTAAAAAATGACACGTAACCTCCAAACCCAATAAAAAAGATTTCCGCCAAAGATGTTTTGTCTTTATCTATTTAATAAGGAAAGTAAAGTTAGGAGATAATTTAATGTGTTTAAAAACAATTATTTACTATGCAAACAATTATATTTTTAATGCTGAACCCTGAGTAACAGAAAATGTAGGGCGATTTGCAAACATACCTGCTAATGTGACAATAACACGATTAGCACATTCAACATTATTTGCAGCTGTTAGACATGTGCTTATCTCGGAATGGCATGACATAGGGCTCAACTGCCGAATAATTAAAAAAAAAAATACTATACTATTTCACCATCATCTCCCAGTCCTTGTCCCATTTACACGGCACACCAGGTTTTCGTACTCCAAATGAATCTATGTACCATCATCTCACTCGTCACTCCCTTTTCAATCGTGTCACCTTCACCTCACCTCACGCAATCCATCCATCTCTTCCCAGGTGCACCTCTACTGATATATTCTCCACACTCATGCTTAACCTTGTCCTTACCCCATTCTACAATAAAATACTATTTACATATGCAAAAACATATTGTCATCGTTCTCGTTTTATGTAAAAAAAATCATGCAACAATATATTTGCACAGATGTTTCCTTTGTTTCCAGAAATAACGTCCGCGCGTAAAACATTACCCTCTTGTTAGTCAGTAAAAATAAATAATATATCTTTTTTTCTGTTGTTAACTTAATATAATATAAGGTACTTGTTCTTTTGTCACGGTGTGTATAAAACATATTAAGTCAACATTCAATTGTAACGTTTCGTTATGGGAAAGTTATTGTTTTGATATTTTTTAAAAGGCAAAGAAGTTGCGTTCATTGTTATGCGGCTACTTGCAGAAAAACAAAAACAAATTATATAAACTGTAATCCGTGTTGAATTGTGAATAAAATTGTTATATCAAATATCAGAATGTCAATATTATGGAATCCGTATAAGTTGTCGAAAATAGAATGTTATAAAGTAATAAAATACAAATAAATTGACACAAATAGCTAATAAAATAGTAATAGATTTGTTTATTTCTGTATTTAAAAAGATTGATATACGTTTCTTGTGCGATTCTCCACGAATTTATCATAAATATGTATGAATTAGACAGTGGCGTGGCATAATCTATTGATTCTTCGATGTTCTAAGACAAATGTTAAACATCAAAGAAATCGTTTACAGCAAGGTCACTTGGCACGATTTTAAAAGCATATTAAGTGTTAAAGTAGCCGAATATGGGTTATAAATATGTTAAAACTTATATTATTTAGCTTCTTTGTTCGTATATTATAAGTTTTTTTTCTGAGTGCTGTTTTCTTTATATTCTATTAGGTTTGGGCTACTTATAAGTTATGTGAGAGTTCTCATTCGTATAACCTCTGAAGTTTGGGTGGATTCTAGACTTATTGCCGGTCTCACTTTGTATATTTTTGTATGAGTGTCTAAATCTAAATACTGCAGTGAAAATTTCCGAGAACATTATAATTTATAAACCTTTTATTTATAGTGCGGTTGGCGACAGGCAGGCGGCCAGCGTTAAAAAATTAAGCCAAAACATTTAAGCTTTATATTATAAAACCATTGACGCCAACCCCACGTGTGTGTGATAAGGACAGGGAATTGATAACTTACAAACCAACATAGATACGACATGTCTTTGTTTCATGTAATTTTTTTACTCGGCATATAATGTCTTTATGTTTTGAAATGTACACAAGTAGAGCGTGACAAACACAAATATGATTGGTATCGTCGTCACGATGAAATTAGTTGGTACATCTCTATTGTCTCATAATTTCACTATGTAACTTTTTAACAATTTATTACAAATATGTGCTGTACGATTTCTTTACGAGGTCTCATTATTTCGTTACCTAATAATCAATAGAAAATGGAATATGCTTTTTATTGTATGTAGTACAAAAGCGTGTTGTACTGTGACGTAGCTTATCCCATTCGACTTATTCCTCTGACAGTCCTTACAGTAGTCTCTCGGACTATTTGTAAAATAATTACTAGTTTACCTAAAAAAATATACAGCATGACTCATTAGAGTGGAAGTTCATATGGCTGCTTGATCCAGAGCGATGGCGCGGCGCTCCTTGGTGCGCAGATGTCGCAATGTTATAGCGCCGGTGAACGCAACCGCGTTGCACAAACGCCCCGAGCAGGGCCGCCTGCACCACTAAGCCAAAGAGTACTCTACTACAAAGGTCATATATCACAATTACTAGCAGCTTGTAACGCATTGTAACATTTGATTATGATATTAGATATTTAAACATTTATTTCTTATCTTTAATGTTTTGCAAACCGAGATGAAAAGATAAATCAATCGTTATATTATGCTTCTAAAATCAATTACAGTTTTAATAAAAAACAATGTCAGATTTCTGAAAAATATTACTAAAGTTTTTGTAACTAGGAAATATTTTGTATTCAGGAAGGCGGTAAATTGGCCTGTAAACATAAAATATTGATGTTAATATATGCAATATACTGTAAATTCTCTGACATTCGAGTATAATTAGCACTATACAAATTATGAATGAGTGTGATAAATCACACTCCCAGTAAATGAAGGTCGAACAAAAACATTCATATGTAAATGGCAACCAATAGATTTTAACGTCAACGTATAATAAAATAAATGTAACCGTCGTGAGGAACCTTTTTCAACGATCAGTTAAGGTAACAAATCAATAGATACAGGAGTATTAATTAGTTCACAGGGTGCACTGATGGCCCGAAGAGGTTGGATTCAAATTACTTACTACATTAACGCAGCGACCCAAAATGGGTCTTGGCTTTCGACACAAGAGATCGCCTGGATTCATTTACGAAGTGTATATTAAAAAAAATCCTTAATTATTTGAATAAAAATCACTAATACATTAAATTTTAAACCGATATGTAAAGGAGAATCCAATGACGATAGCACAGTAAAACAAGAGTGTACTCTTATTCATCAAATAGTAGCTCGTATTCCCGTGACTCAGGGTCCACGAGTTACGCAAAGTGAACTTGACCGGTACACGCGTGAGCAGAATACGCAACGTAACGCGATAAGCTATTGCTTTTTTATTGATTATTCAAGGACAACAGCCGGCGAATAGGTTCTTTACAATTGATATGGATGTAAACTTCTTGGATTAAAAAATGATTTAAGGGGACAAAATTTATTATTTAAATACGGATGAATGATAAAAGTTAGATAAAATAATATAATAATACAAAATGTTAGTCTTCTAGTTTTGATTCCAGCTTCGACATTACTTCTTATGATATAATATGTGTCATCCTTAAATCAATTTATATAATATTACCGATGGAAATATACGAAAAGCTCGGAAGTGCAGAAATGCGGACATACCTCTATTAATCAATAATCATGAACAACTAAACACTCTCCATAACCCTAATACAACCAGGCCGTTATTAATTTCATCAATACCATAACAATAGCTATAACGTTGTTTTGTCCCAGTAAAACAACAGAGACATTTCTCACTTGTTAGCAAACGCGATGTATATATCGCAACCGATTAAACATTACACAGAGACTGCGATGATAGGTTATTCGACCTACAGAGTTATGACCTACTAACTAAACATTATAAAATCGATGTCTAAACAATTGAAAATTAATTTTCACACAATCTTACATTATTACAAATGCGAAAGATTGGATGTATGGATGTTGTTATTGTTCGAAGGTATCTCCAGAATGGATGGATGGATGTAGAACATAGCCTGGAAGAACACATAAGGTATATTTATTTTTAATTTCGCGCGACTGACTTTTCCAAATATTGAAACATTCCAGATATATTAAAATACACTAATTAATAATTCAGTCCGAGACGTGAAGCGATAGCGAACCCAGCCCGTTGATAAACTCAGCCGTAATTTTAATTAGTATTTTACAAACAATTTATTTATATAATTGCCTGTATTATGTGTCTCGTTTACTAGGAACTATGTTATTTTCTGTATACAAACACTTCATGACTTCTTTAAAGTGTCGTATCGTTAAAGTTGTAAGCTTTAACAATTTAAAAATGTCCGTTAAATGTTTATAGTTAACCGCAAGTTTACTAAGTCGTAAATATACAGTAGTACGTGATTGTTTAAAGGTAGAAAAAAAAACTTTACGACGACCGATCTTCCGTCTTATTTCTAGCTTTGTTATAATATCAATGTAAAAAAAAAAACAAAAGTGTGCTATTTATCCTGGTACTGATTTATTTCTACAGGCATACGAAATTTCTATCATTTTCGGGACATAACGGCCAGACTCAGATTTATTAAATAAAAATTAAGGGATCTCCTAGTGTAAACTTAATATGGGAATATAAACTAAGCGGCTATTTAAGTAGGTAACCATTACTCTGAGTGCTGCAGTAGAGAAGAACAAAGAAAAGATAATCAAAAGTCACAAAGGTAAGCGTACCTCGAAGAGCACCCGTAATATTACAAATACATTTTTGGCTCGACCTTGGCACCCTTTTATTGCTTCTTTTATAATATATCTAAACGTTCACGCTCGTCGGACGACATCAGATTTGTGAAAGGTCGAATAATAAGAAATATATACATATTTCAACGGCTGACGCTGTTTTTTATTGTCTACTGGCTGTCGCCTATGTCGTGCGGATTTAAAGAAAAACTCATTGAGTAGCCTTTGTGTTCTTCCAGGCTATATTATACATTAGTGCCAAATCTCATCAAGATGCGTTAAGGCGTTTCGGAGATACCATCAAACAAACATCCATCCGTCTAAACATTCGCATTCATATAAGTATGAAAGTATGAATACTATGCTATTATGAATATGAAAGTATTATATATTTGTTTTGGAAAGTTTCAGTGTTTAAATTAATGATAAAATCATGTATATTTTTAATAAGACTGTGCCTAAAGCTTTATGAAGGTAGTATTGTATGTATAGGTAAGTTATAATATTTAATATTCATTGAATTCTCCTGTAGGTGGATAGCGCTCGATAAATTTTATTAAAGCATATTTTATTACTTGTGTTATTATGATTCAAATCAACTCAATTAACTTATCATTTAAATTATAATCTTGAACGATATATATATATTTTTTTTGATTGGCAACGAGAAATATTTTTGATTGGCAATCATAATAAGGTGAATAAATTTCCGTTTTATTTATACCGACCCGAAACGTCTGGTTGCTTCTATACCGTTTGACTCATTTATATTTGCCAATACGTTTCCACACCACAGAGCATGGCGGGGATTGGTAGTTTGTGGAATACCGAATCATTAAAAAGGTGATATATTTAGCTTAATATCAACATAATTTTTTTAAACCGTTTATTTTTAATTGCATCCCCTTTGGCCTACTATTCTGACGTTTTATTTCTACCAGAACTGATAGGGTCTAAATTCGATTGACCAATAATATAGAGACAGTGGCAGAGAAAAACTGTAATAATTTATTATTTCTACAGTAAGACATTCAAATGGAAATTAAATTTCTTGCATTAAGCCCTTTCTTTTCTTCTCTCCGCTTTCTAAGAAACATCTTTTTGTGAATTACAATGTAGACGGGACAATAGATGCAAAGCAACGTAACACAATCATCGAAACTTGATTGGTAGTAATAGTAATAACTATTAAATAAATAATTCTTTGTCAGATTCGACTGTGCGCAACTAAGCGAAACTAATGTCAGGGCCTTTATAATCTACGTTTCCATTCATTGACGCAACGCATTATTACCATTAAAAAATTGGTTATGATATACATATATTTTAAAAAATTAAATTTGAAAAACCGGTCTGCAATTTATTTTAATCTGTATAACACAGCTAACCTTCAAATCTATTTTTGAAAATATAATTGGTTAATAATTTAACCAGCATAAATGTCAAAAAACTTAGTTGGTATTTGCATCCGGCCGTCTAGACAGTACTTTGTTTCTTTAAAAAGAACATTCGTATAATACCATCCCAGGAAAAAAAATTAAACCTTATCTCCCATTTTAAAAGCCAAGCTGTTTAGATTGACGTTGGTTTAAACATATGAACCGACATTTTTTTTTATATCATAAGGTGACAAACGAGCGAGCGGCCACCTGAAATCGCTGATATAGCGAAGTGACCGTTGCCCATAGGCATACGCAATTGCATATGCGTTGCCTACCTTTAACCGAGAAGAGAATGCACAGAAAGAAAATATATTCCCTTTCCATGCATCCTCTCATCCGGAAATACAATACATCAACTCGAAAACCATTACACTCCAACAGGATTGACAGTCGTGCAAAAATACAACTCACCAGGAGACATATTGAGATATATTAGATTATAAATAGACACTATCTAATAGTTAAACCACGTGCATAAAAAAAGAACATTTTAGAAACGTGCTCATAAGTAAAGAAACCCGTGGAGCGTACTCTTGCGGAACACTGCAAGCACTTTACATTCTATAATATTGTAAATCATACTGGAAACCGATAGAATATTATGTTATATAGAGGCAGAATATCATATTTAATAAAATCTAGTATAACGCCTTAAACCAAAAATCACACAAGATTACACACGGACACTCTTGTTTTAATATAAATAAAAAGTAGCCTATATGTTCCTCTAGACTATGTTCTACATCTATGCTAAATTTCAGCGATATCCATGTAGCCATAAAATTTCGGCAATCGAATATGGGAAAGATGACGCCAATTATTTTTACATACTAAAATAAGTAACTATTACAGAATCTTAAAGACCTATTATTAACAGCTCAGTGACACAGAAAGAGACATATAAAACAGATATAAAAAATAGTGAAATCCATTTTATGAGTAGCTTGCTAGTTATCAAGTAATTCTTAATGTAGGTTAAGGTTATAAATTCTATGTGAATAACTGTCTTGGTATACTTAATCACACGTGTACAAGACTGGACTCGTAAAAATAGAAAAGTCCAGTCCAATCATCATCAAGTCTCAAAGTAATATCGTTAATGACCGCTCTCGACGGCATAACAACCAAAACTTCATCGAACGCGGAGAAAGCACGGGAGAAAGTATACGCAAAAAAAGGACAGTAGATGTTTCGAAACACAAATTATAGACATGGAAATAAGACATATAATGCACTGAGAAATAACATTTATATTAAAATGTAATAATAATATATATTTCATATTATCACGTTTAAATTTGAAGTTGCGCTTAAGTTCAATTAGATCATTATAAACTAACAATGTGCCGGAATACATATTAAAATATGAGTTCAGTGTGTGTATATCTGTCCTCATAAATCGGAATGTTTAGATGGATAGATGTTTTTTAGAATGTGTATCAAAAACGGCTCAACATATCTAAATTAAATTTGGCATAGATGTAATGCAAATATTCAAATCGTATTTTGTTATTTTCCTACTAAATAAATATACATACCGTAAATTACCCACTGGACATATATTAACAAAACTTTATTTTCCTTTTTCCTTCATATGTTTATCTGAATTTACAAAATTTTCAATCCACATAATAGTATATTAATTTGTTGATTCTTTACTATATGAGTTCATATTATTCTGGTCAGGAAACTTGTGTTTTCTTTTAAAATATGGAAAAAATCTTACTCATATTACAGTTTTGAGTTCCGCAAAGATGTACATATTACATCTTAACGAAGATCTTTTATGCATTCATATTGTGATTGTCGACTTAAACTAACTTGCACAACTTTCAATAACATTGAAACCGTTACGAAATTGTACTACAACGACGTGTCAAATTGATTGTTGAAACATATTTAAGCTCGAAAAATAACTGAAAAACAAAGATTTCAACAAACTAACCGAGTTAAGTCAACGGAGGTCGTATTTCGAAAGCGATGCTTGAAATAACAATCTCTTAAATGTTCAATTTGACATTATTTATATTAATTAATTACTATTTATTTTAACAATATTTAATATTTCCAATTTATTTTTTCGTCGGTGATATCTCAAAATCGTGGCTACTAGAAAAAAAATGCAGAGATGTATTTTATAGGAATATTTCTAATTAAATTTTTCTATGAGGCAATTTTTTGCTAATAATACACTTACTATTTGTTCTGAAAAACATTAAAAAACCTTTGACCCTGAATAATTATTTTTTATTATAATTACAAAGGGAACACAAGGCATCTATACATAAAAGATTTCTGACCTTTACTACCAATTTTTGACTCTATGCGATTTTAGTAGCTTCACCAGGATTATTTAATATGACCGGAGTTTAAATGACGACTAAAAAATAATAAATTATACATTATAAGCGAGTTTGTAAACTAAGAAATTCAAACTATTGAGCTAGATTAAATCTACGGTGATCAGTCTCATTTTGAATACGTCAATATGTAGTAAGTAAAATAAATTTTATTCAAAACAGCATCTGATATGAACATAAATAACTTTAAACCGATTTAAATATCGTGGTATTTTAATCTGACAATTTATTTAATTAACCTTTGGTCAAAGTTATAAAAATAAAATTTTATTTTGTATATTTCCTTGATGAGCTTAAAAAATTAGCTACTGCTTTATTCATATTTTTTAACGCATGTTAACTGGGTAATCTTGACCAAGTACATTCGAGTTCACCTTCAACTTTGATTACATAATATTTTTTAATAAAATACCCCAACTTTTATACAACATTGTTATGAAGTACATTATGATTAACTAAAAAAAAATTCTGTTGCAGAGACCACGAGTATCATTATATCTGGCTTTTGTTCGAAGGTTGAATGTTTCAGTGAATTTTCTCGTCATTTTTTACTATTTTTTCAAGTAACTAGTGTTATATAATCTCAATATGTTTATCCTTAAGTAAGAATTAAATGAAATAGGAACGCAACGATGTCGATATGCCCGTCGACGTAGACCGGACGGCCTTCTGTGTTTCGTTTCCCAACCGCGCACGCTACGCCTTGCCTACTCGGCATGAACGGAACCAACTGACGATTTATCAACATCGTATCACAGGCTAAAATACTCTCAAGTCATTATATATAATAACTAGCTGTCGCCCGCGACTCCGTCCACGTGGTAATAAAGAAACATAATAAGTAGCATCTGTTCTTTTAGACTATGTTCTACATGTGGGTATAAATCTATTTTAAAGAAATTTGACCCACACTACTACTACTTTCGCATTTATAATATTAGTAAGATTAATAAGAAGTAAGATGCACATTTTTTTTCTGATGACTTACTATATAATTACCAACTTACACAAAAAACATTCCCGCGGAATACATTTCCTCTCCATTCAATTGGGTTCATTGCTTATTTTCACAATCTCAATCGATTTTATGTTTCCGACAACCATTTCAGTTTATAGCCGTTTATTGTGAGCCAAGTCTGCATTCAGTGCATCATGACGATTACTCTTTGTATCTTGCTTTAAATAAATTTTAACGTTTAAACTCCTAGGTTAAATAGGTTAATAAATTTAAAGGGTAATAGGAATAGCAAAAATTTGCAATCAGTCTTACTATGTGTAAAAGATAAATGATATAATGTAATTCTGTTATTTTTTAAAAGAAAAGATAATCTCTATTAAGACTTGATATGAAGATTGATGTAATTTCACGTAAGAATTAGGTGTAACCTATTTTAATGATAGTGTACTTATCCGATCTACGTCAAGAATTTGATTAGCAAGTAGCTGAAACAATATTAATGAATTTCATCACTCATTACAGATATACCTCTAATCTTACTTTTTACTCTTACTGTAATATTATAATTGAGAATGTTTGGATGGATAGATGGATGTTTCTTTGAAGATATCTCTAGAACGGCTGCATGAGTCTCGCTAAAATTTGGCATAGATATAGAGCATAGTCTGAAAATAGACATAGGCTACTAATTACGTTTTTTTAAAGTCGCGCGGACGGAGTCGCGGGCGACAAGTAGTTATAAATATATAAAATAACTTAAATTCTAATCCATAAGAAAAATTCTTTGCATAGTATTTTTAACCTGCATAATATTAATCGTTCGTTGTTTTCAAGCAGTTATAAATATCAATGACAAAAGAGAAATCAATTACTGCTGGTCGAGAGTATTATATTTTTATTGGCATTTTCTTAGCCGTAAGATTGACCTAAATGCAACGAATGCAATCATGGAAAAACTCGAACTGTCAAATGAAATCATAACTGGTCTTCAGCAAGACATTAATTTTTAATTCATTGCAAAATTATGCTTATATACATTTTGATTTTTTTATTTCGTTCTTGAATTCAAAATTATTGTACACTTTAGGCTGCGCGGAGTGTCATTAAATTTCACGACATTCACCTTGACATCATAATTTACCTCAAGTTTACGCACGCATATTCAAAATTGCACCTTCTCGATATAAAATAATATGTTAAGTAGAGTTTACGACTTATCGTCTTTACCTCAAAGTGAAGTTATTAAACTTAATTGGTTAAGATTATGTGTTGTACTGACTTTCAAGCTAATTAAGAAACTTTTTGTAGTCTTTTAATATTACAACATTGATCCAATGTAAAATAAATAATAATCTACTCGACATTAATATTTGCTTAATAATCTTTGGAAAATTAAAATCATATACGTCGGATCGATTAAAATCTAATTCAAAGTCATGAGGCGAGAAGCATGATCGCCTTGAAATACTTTCGAAAATCTTATACTTATGTCTACTACTACGAAAGCGTTTGCTTAACTTATATCAACATTACATTATTAGCCCTATTGGATATTGCAACTTACCAAAATTGTTAATTATTAACACTTCAAATTATTCGGTGGTTGTTTTCAGTTGTTTCACAAGCACAACACTAGATCGTATTCGTTATCTTCTTGAAATATTTGGCTTCAAAATGAACGAACGTGTTGACAGATTTTGTAATGTTTATTTTTTAATCGCGCGCCGGCAAAGGCGTCAAGCGTGCAGCCAGCGGACGCACTCGGCGCTGCGAATCGACTGAGCGGAGCGGTGGCGGCTAGCGGGTCGTGCGCAGTGCGCGCGCAATACGCTCGACCCTACACCCTCTGTGAGTCTGTGACCTTGAGGCAATTTTTTCGTATGCATTATATAGCTTATAGCCTCTGCGCATGGGCTCAAAATCAATTAACTTTGCAAACTTCCAAATTTGATGCTACCAAAACATAATCTTGGAACTGAATAAACCGAATCTACATTTGCAGTTCGTAATTATATTATAAAAATGCCGCAGAGTTTGTTTTAGCGCTTTTATTTCAAGAACCAACAATCGGATTGCAGAAATTCGAATTCGCGTTCCAGCCCAAATTTATAAGGTCAAAAGGTGTACTGTGAAGAGGTAAATAGTAATGAGACATCGCGGAAACACTGCAGACATAGTTCGTCAGCACAAATTTTTACAAAGAATTTAATGATTTTGTATACACACCAATCTCAAGATCAAGTTGTAAATTTTATAATTTATCAAAATGTTTTATTTATTACCAACATATTTTGTAATTAATTGCTTAAGTGTTAAACATATTTGCATGTGCAAAATATCATAAATCATCATCGAAGCAATAATGTACAAAAAGTAAGATGTATTATTATTCACTTTGGAGTAGGTAGGTAGGTATTTTATGACGTAATACCGAATTTATCAGTGTTAATTATCGAGTAATAGTAATGAGATTGAATGAAAAAAGGTATGGAATGGCTGTGTGAAAGAGGATATGCGTAGGATGGGGGTAAATTCAGATATGATGGCTGATAGAGATGTATGGAGGAGTAGTACATACTGTGCCGACCTTGAATAGGGATAAGGGTAGGTTGATGATGAATTATCGAGTAATAGTTATTTAGTAGAAGCTTACCTTTCTTTAGTTTCTGAAATAGCCTGACGGTTGACTTGGAGGTGTGAACTGCGCTGTGCCTTCCCCCACATGCTATACACCACGCTACGAAGTTCCGAACCGCCGAGATATAACGACACGGAGAACGGGCATGGATTATACTAAACTAAAAGCGCCGACGCATTGTTGTGCTAGCAAATTATAACGAAGTTTCCAATGCTATTATAATTTTTACAGGCGCTTTCGATAAAGTAAGACGCACTTTAGAATTAGTATCAAATAATTAAATAGCGTTTATTAACATCAAGTGGACCAACAAAGATGACATCTAATGATATAAGGTAATTAATTATAAAGTTAAATACTGTGGCCAGTTTTAAAAAGGGAACGCTTGCAATATAAGCCCCGGACAGAGCAGGTTTTCCATCTTAAATTACATTAAAATAAAAAAGTTTGATGCGCTTGAAACTTTTTGCTCTATTATTTTTTAAGTGGCTACTTTAAAAGCTATTTATGTCTTGTTTTTGTTTTAAGATTATATTGAAAATTATTTATTAGGTATCATGGACTAGAAAATTAAGAGTCAATGAGAAAAGAGACCGACAAATCTTATATATAAAATTCTCGTGTCACAATTTTCGTTCCCGTACTCCTGCGAAACGGCTTGACCGATTCCCATGAAATTTTGTGAGCATAATGAGTAGGTATCAGAATCGGCCAACATCTATTTTCATCCCCCTAAATGTTAAGGGTAGTCCACCCCAACATTTTTATTTTTTAGACAAACACGCGGACGGCGTCGCGGGCGACAGCTAGTATAACATATAAAGGCATATTTCATCATTCGTACAACATAGCTATAGATATATAGTAACTTAATCAGGACCACAAAAGTGAGACGCCAGGCCTTCTTTGTGGTGGCCGCGGACGAGAGCGATAGTGTGCCCGTGGTCCCGTCCCGATGCGTTGGAGGAACAGAGGGGTTTAGTGGGTATGCCTCCGCTATGGAGGAGAATCCCACATAACTACCGCGTCCCCCCGGGGCGCGGAGTATGCATAAAGCATTCCCCTCTGAAAAAAAAGGCCTTCTTTGTGGTAATATTCCAAAGTGTTGTCATTTACCTTTACCTTTACCATACCATTGTTATAAGGAAAATTGTATTTAACCTTTTTCCTTTTGTGTAATTTTTATTACGATGTTTTTTTTATAAAGTTTAACACATTTTATAATTCTTGACAAAAACTTAAAATATTTTTAAAACGCAAATTAACAATTTAATAACAAAAACCAACCACAATATTTTTATACTATACGGTGGCAAATCCGTAATCGCAGATGCATTGCCTACCTTTAATGGACAGTGGACGCCTAGAAACAGGAAAGTTTAATCAATAGTATAACGAGCAATACACATCTGCTGTACGCATTAGCCGGCTCACCGGTGATACCAATACCACGACCACACAGAAGACAGCCTCCGCAACGCACACGGCTTCCACTTCACGCCTGTCTTTTGTTTGGACTAATTAAACTATTTATATATATATATTCATGGACACATTTTGAAAAACAATCATTTTTAATATCATCTTTTCAATATCAGTAAGTATGTCAACGTTACAACTAAATAACTATCATAGAATTTTGTGTCACGTTCAACACTTTGACGGTACAAACAAAGCCATGACTATGGACTATTACGGCCGACCTCAACTAATGACAAATTTACGTTGACTGCATACAAAACGAGACGAGAATGGCATGTGCCAGTCGGGACACAAATACCCATATGACTATTAGCATTTACGTTGCACAAATATGATAATATCGTAAGTTTAAACTGCATATTTTAAAATTTGTTTACTTACCGATGGTTTCTAAGACCAAAACGGGATTTCTATCTTAGAAACCCACGGTAAGGGACCGATTTTATATTTAACAAGTCAAGATTCGTTTAAGCAAGCGCGACAGTGACAAGTAATGTGGATTTGACAGCGTAGAGGACAGAAATATACTGTTTCTGTGCGTCCTCCGTCAAAAAATTGTCATAAAAGACTGTGACTAGCCCAAATACAGATGTTTAATTCGTCGTGAAAAGTCATCGAAAACTTCCTTGGCATACTGGGTTGAAGGCTGATGAAGACTGAGGCCGGAGGTCCAAGGAAACTTAATACAATGACCAAACAAAGCTCTACATACCTACTGTGAAGATATAATCGTTGGTCTGACGAGCAATCCGTAGATCACAAAGAATTCTATGTCCTCCTTTATTCCATTCAAGTTCAATACTAAATTACTTCCTCTGGTATCAATCATGTATCTTGTCTCTGCATATTTTGATATAATCAAAACTCCTCACGTTTGTTTTACGCGATATGAGATGAATACAAGATTTAGACGTCGCATTACTCCGTATCGATGATTCTTAGTACTTGGCTTAAAGAAAAAAAAAGTAAATAAGCTGTTTATTTCATGGTCATAATCTAATTTGCCTTACTGCGACTCTGCTAATTTTCTTTACATAATTTTTGGTATATATATTATATATTACTGTAAAATTTCACTGACTGTTTGAAGCTGTTTAAAAATTCTAACATTTACCCAGCCAAGCCTTCACATTTATAATATGAGAAAGATTGTTTTTTCAAAGAGAACTTGTGGACAATGAAAGCCGACTCCTATCGCTCAACACATCGAAACCCATTTGTATAATTATTGAATTAAACATTCTAAATGACCAGACTAATGATGTTCTTGTGCCATTAAGTTAAAAATGATGTTGCACACATGTTCTGTCTATCGCGGTAATATCATCACCCTCTCACTTTATGTGACGTCACAATTGTTACTTTAATGTTAACACTTATGTCTTGAAAAAGTACTTGATTTGACCATTAATATCCCATTACAATATTGCATTATAATTATGTTAAATGTTTTTGTAACAAGCAAATAGGTTATTCTAACACTTGTCGAGAAATTCCAATACTATAATACTATCAAAATTCTCATTTAAAAAAAAATATGTACAAATGTATCAGAAAAGTAAGCTCTCGGTAAAATTAAAAAAATCGGAATTGCAGCCATCCTTTTATATTACAATCTCTTTCCTCGTTCTGAAGTGGAAATTTCCTTAGCTTTCACGTCAGTCAGAGACCTTGATTTGCTTTATTTTTGTTAAGGACATAACTTGAGAACGAAAGGAATATAATTACGTACACTGAAAGTTATACATAACAAAAACAACAGACAACATAATTAATTTAAAGAAAATGTATTATTTTTTTACTTTAAAATCCAGTACTGCTATGTTCACTGCAGTATAATATCAAATGTTAGTTTTTTATTCAGTTATTACCTCTCTTAAATTTAAGACATGACCTCGTGAGAACGGACGGAAGTTACTGCATGTGGTGAGCAAGACCGCATTAAGGAATGCTTTGAAGACTGGAGACTACCTATGTTTGACTATATCCTATGTGGACTGGTATAAGTTAATGATAAAAGGTAGATATTTTAGGACGGAAACTGTATATTATTGACAAGTTAAACACAACAAGTTTGAGGTTATACTTGTTCTTTAATTATTATGTTTACTGTGAGAGGAACGCGCGCGAAAAGCAGTAGATACCGTTAGCAGAGAAAGCGCAGAGTAGAGCAGCGTACTCGCAGTAAGTGACCGACCGCCGCAAACAACGTTCCATTCGCGCGGGAAATACGACTTTTTAAAAGTCCGCGCGTAAAATATCTAACCCACTTTCGCGGTATTCAAACATTTGTAAGTATACAGTTTGAAATTATTATTATGTATAGTTTACGTCATTCTATTGAATTTCAAAGTTAAACACACATATTTTTAATATTTACTTTGCTTTAATTGCAGAATGACAAATTGACCAATTTATGTTAGCATCTTATATTCAAAACTGCAATTAAGTTTATAAAAAATTACAATTATGAAAAATAGCTCTTATTGTATTAAATTACCGCCAATACACACTTGATAGCTAACGGTTTTTTGACTGTAAAAAAAATTGCCAATGTATGTAGAAGCCAAAACACAGTTCGCAAATGGGTTTTAAATCGCGTTATACTATTGTGTATACAATTGTTTTCTCAATAACTTATACATGAACAAGGTTTATCTTGTTGGTAATTAAAAACAAGGCGAAGAATCATTTTTGAAAGTAAGTCATTTGCATGTAGCATTGACTAACAAAATAAATTCTAGGATACCAAACTCTTGAAGCTCAGACTATAAAAGTATTATCATTTCTGTTTGTCATTTTTAATTGACTTTTTAATTAATGTTTCAATTTGGTAGGATATTTCATTTTTATTACACCTACATAGTAGTCCCTGCTAACGAGTGTAATATAAAAGTGGTCCCTTACTATGAAAATCTTGGAAAATGTTTCTGTAATGAAACGGCTATTGAAGATGAGATGAATGAAGCCTTTATTCCTAAATTTTTGACGGGCTTGCTACTCTACCTAAGATGTTAATCTTACTAATATAAATGCCAAAGTTTACATGGATAGATGTTTGTTAGATCTTAACGGATCTAGATGATATTTGGCATAGATGTCGAATATAACCTGGAGGAACACATAGGCTTATTGTGTTTGTTTTTTAATACCACGCAGGCGAAGTCGCGGTCTACAGCCAGTCCAATATAAATGACTTTCATAATTTGTCAATAATCATAATGTTACAAACAATTTATTCAATTATGATGAATGTTACAATTAACACTAACCAGACCTTGACTCGTTGTTTAATTTGTTTTGATCGACAAAAACATTTATGCTTACATGACTTTTTTTACAAAATAACCTAAAGAATAAATATTATGTTGAATAGGTAAACATTTATAAATTCAATTGAAACTGATTCATTATAGTTCTTATGGATGGATGTCTATACTAATATTGACAAACAGAAAAGCTTTAATTTTTCCTTTTCTGTTTATTTGCATTGAATAGGCTACGAAACTGTTGAACTAAACTGAAAAATTATTTTACTGATGGGAAGTAACACTATCCCCGGTTCACAAATTGTATGTTATGTATGAAGAATGTCTGTCTTAAAAAATGTAACGGATAACGCGAGAATCAAAATATTTCCCAAGTTCGACCTACTGAAGATCGGGGAATCACTTTCTACACAACTTTCTAATGTAGATAGTGAACAAGAGTTAAACGTACGACAAATAACTTAAACGTATAGCTTCATATCGCACGTCGTTGAAGCGAAACATTACAGTATGTATAAGTACTTATAGTTACTACTTTATGATGAATAACGGTATTATTGAAGACATTATTTTGATCAGTAAAAGAAAATATTTCTGTACAAATAATAATAGATTATAACAAAAAGTAGACGGCAAGATGTTGATAAATTGACGTGCAATAAGATCGCGTGCTTAAACAAGATGTTTTGTATTTGAGCGGCAATATTGTACAGTAAGCCTACATAAATATGTATATATTTACAAAGCTTCAGAAACTTGTATACGCCGACGGTTTCAAAAATATGTATTCGCGTATCCTTACTTATACTTCCAACCATGAATACTTGCCATTAGCGAAGACATGTGTACTTACTTTTGGAACCGAAGACGCATACAAGTTTTTGAAGTTTTGTTGTTCACATATTTATGCAGCTGACTGTACATCTAAATCTGTATAAATTACCATAAGTTGACTTCTTAGACCACTACAAAACCTATAAAATGTGTTAAAAACATTTGTTAGTATTGCCATCTAAAAATCAATAAGTCCATTTTGATGTTTTACTGTAAAACGAAAACATTTCAATTTTTTGTGAAAGGATTCACCCTTAAATACATTTTACCTATGCTGTCCTATTAGTTTTCAGCTGTGTTTAAACTGAGAAATTATGATTAATTAAGTATTAATGTTATGTAGCAAAAAAGTCAAGTTTTGTCAAAGTCCAGTCGAGCCTTTTCGAGTCTCAAAAACCAATTACAATATTGCACAAGATTTGGCGGAGTTTGCACAAAAAATATCCAGCATTTAGATGCACGGCATGTTTTTGGTTTGCTAATACTTGGCATTGGCACGATACTTTTAGCAAGATACAATATAAAACAGGACGGTAATATCTTAGCAGGTACCTGACCTCTGCGTTATACCGATTTTGATAAATAATAAGATTTATATGATGTCTTCGGAATTTCATGGGGTCAGCCCAGACTTCCTGAGCGCAGAAAGAAAAAACCTATACTATGCCTGCGTGCTTCAGCTTTCTTCCCACAAAGTCCCGTTAAAATCAGTCCAGCTGTTCCAAAGATTACCCGGATCATTCGCAGATATTCCAAACAGACGTAGACTAAATTAAAAATTGGTTTTTCGTTACGAGCTAGGCAAATACATCCTTACTTTGTATTTAATTGCGTTGTCTTGGGAAATGCAATATTTACCAATATTAGCTCGTACACAAGTAAAATATCAAATATTATAATTAGGATTCAATAGACTTCAAGTAATCTAATGTTTTTAGACTAGAGTGTCTTAAGTAAGACTGTGTTACAAATCAATGGAATAATTTTGTTACCTGACCAAACGAGAAACTGGACGACCTTAGCTTTCTAACAGGACTTACTATTTATAATTCCAATAAAGAGTAGCGATACAGAAATGAGAATGAACTTCTCATTCTTTTACATGATATGTAAATAAATATACATAACAACAATATTATGTACATGTGTACAATGTCCAGGGTTGTACAATTTTTTATCGATTCCATTGAGGTAGTTGCAAGGAAACAAAAGTAAACATGAGAAATGATTTCCTTCGTTATTCTTATCTTTTTTTGGAGGTATAATATGACCTCTAATAAATTAATGAAACTCGTAATTCCTGCTTTATTTTTTAAGACTGCGATTAAAGATGACGTCAATCGTATTTTGATTGCACCGAAGGAAAAAAAATACTTTGCGAAACTACGTGTCTTTTATTTTTTGTTTTTTATTAAAATTTAATATGCATTATTCAAAAATATTGTAGCGGTTTTTATAGTACGAATACATACTTTATTATGCTGCAAGGAAACGAAAAAAGTGTTATAGTCGTTTTTTTAGTTTTGGAACACTCGAATTATACGTCCTCTTCATTTCGTGGCAATATTTCATAAAAATAAATATTAAAAGCTATTTTTTAATTTCAGGCAATCATGTTAGAATCCACAAAGATACATACACCTTCACAAATGTCGAGAGTATTCGATATTGCGAAGGATACGGTACTATTCCTGTTGCTATCCTGTTACTATATCCTGGAATCACTCTTCTGGACCTTGATGCCAAATGCAATAAGGCCTATGAAGAACCTAAAGGGGGATGTGGTCGTGGTAACGGGCGCGGGCGGTGGGGTTGGCCGACATCTGTCTATCAAACTAGCGCGTCTTGGAGCTAAAGTTGTAGCATGGGATATCAACAAAGAGGGTATGTTAACTAATGACATCTGTATAATTTCATTAACGCTAACTTTGGGCTTTAGGTACGTTGCATATTCCGTGACTTATGTTATTATGACGTTTAATTTTATGAGCTAAGTTAAAAGTCATTAACAAAATTGCTGCAGCTCTAAAGGAGACTTGCTCCGCACTTACCGATGAGGGGTATGAAGTAGCAAGTTACATCGTGGACCTCGCAGACCGGAATTCAGTTTATAGCACCGCTGAAAAAGTCAAAAAAGAGGTAAGTAATCCTCTATTCTTTAACATACGGAACTAAATTGATGTTACTTTTTGTTTACACTTATTACAATTGGCGTTTACAATAATCCCATTTCTTCTAGTAACGCTTACAAACTTGCAAGTAGACTTTTATGAAATACGTTATATGTAAACGTGATCTTGTTAAAGTGAACGAAATGGCGTAAAAATTGTAAGATTTTCATAAAATAATATAGTTACCGTCTAGTAGTTGTTTGCTTTGTCGCAGCTTTAACGGAAGGATTTAAAACATTGTTTTTTCCTTTTATTCTGAAATATTTGATCCGGACATACGTAGATGTAAATGTTATCAAAAGTTCACTCGTAACCTTGTATCGAAGAAAATTAATGTTCTTTTTTTAAAGCGGAAAAATACATTTGTTACTTCCTTTGCCTCGAATTATACAAAATATTTGGGCGTTAACCTTACTTTATAAAAAGTGTTGGCGAAGGTAATCTGAAAACGTAAAAACTCACGCTCACTCCGACACGAAAGTTTCGTATTTTTTATAGCAAAATCTATTACTTTTTCGCACAAGGAGCTAGTTAGTATAAGTCATCTATATACAGGAGAAAAAATACTATTATTATGGACTTTGGTGATAGAAAGAAGTAGGGCGCCATCTATCCAAACTGACGGACAATGTTGAAACCGATCCGGACCGATCAATAAGTTTCTTTTTTTAAGGTGGGAAAAGTCGACATGCTTATTAACAATGCTGGTACTGTGTTCGGCGAGACCCTACTGGAACTCTGCGATGCTGCTATAGAGACTACATACAAAGTCAACATACTCTCCCATTATTGGGTAAGTTCCCATAAGTTCCCTTGTTATGTTTAACGTGTAGGTTTTATTCGTTTAGTGGAATTTCCGTTTTTTGTGATAACGATCACTTAATTGCGCGCTCTTGACTCGTGTGTGTGCGTTTATATTTAGATGAAGTGCATTTTTAACTGCGTTTCTCTACATGCGAATATATTATATTTTATATCACACTAATTTTAACCAAGGGTTACATTCCAATGGATTTTCAGATATACATACGTAGCCAGTCTTTCTACTAATTACTGTGCTGTTTTCTTGATTTCAGACCGTAAAAGCCTTCTTGCCCGAAATGATAAAGACAGGCAAAGGGCATATAGTGACAGTAGGCTCGGTGGCGGGTCTGCTCGGCACCTACCGCTGCACTGACTACAGCGCCACTAAGTTTGCAACAGTCGGCTTCCACGAGAGTTTATTTACAGAGCTAAGGGTGAGTTACTGATCCTATCACAACCTATAACATTAAAAGACTTGCCGTGGGTTTCCGAGACCATAATCCCCGTTTCAAACTCTGTTTTCTCAAAGATAATGACATGGATGTCGATATGTTTTATTTATATTTTATTTTCAAAAACCAACGGTAGGTTCGCTAGTTATAGTCTCCACACGCCAAGACTTTCCAGCGATGCTAAAATTATGTTAGTCAGTGTGTTTTAAAGTCATAATAATGTACATTTTCAGGCTCACGGCCACAACACGATCTATGCTACGCTAGTATGTCCTTACTATATCAACACGGGTATGTTTGACGGAGTAACGCCACGCCTCATGCCAATGCTTGAACCAGACTACGTGGCCGAGACTATGATTGACTCAATCAGGAAGAACGAGGTCAACTGCGTGATGCCCGGCTCCGTTAGATACCTCCTACCGCTTAAGTGGTAAATATTACAAATCTTGTTTAGACCGAGCCGCTTTTGTCTTGTCAAGTGTCGCATAAAATGGCGTTAGTATTGCGTTTAAATACCTCAAGTGTATTCCTTGGTTCAACCAAAACCTGAATATAGAATAGGCACTAGATAGGCAACACTTTTCACACGAAAACTTAAATTCCAAAATGTTTTTGGTCAAACAAACATATACTTCAACATAATTAATCCATATTACTCACATCATTTTTACACAATTTCCACGAATTAACAGTACGTTCAATTAAAATATATAGCATTATAACCGCTTTGGTGAATTTCAAGAATGTCATGTTCTTTTCCTTTACCAGTTTGCTGCCAGCTAAAATGTGCTGGGACCTGATGCATCGCGTCATGAAAGGACCTCAGTCTATGATGGATTTAAAGAAGAAACAAAACGTAGCTTAAAATTAAGCCACATAAGACCACAGACTATATATACAAAGTTTAAATACAAGTTTATAATAACATTGGAACAAAGACATTGTTATCTTTTGACATTGCTATTTAAAAAAAAATTAAAAAGATAACGTGTTTAGAATCGATGTACAGCGGAAATTTACGGTTATGTAGTCTGGGTAATTTTATATGTATATATTTTGTTGACATATCTTAATATCATAATTGTAAGTTTTTGCGTGGTTGAATAAATTTTAAAGACTGAATCAATGTTTGTTATATATATTTGAATGAAGAATAAATGATAGACACTTATTGAGATTTCTATTCTATTCTTCAGTATAATGCATTTTATAAATAAGATACATCGTTTTTAAATCTGAAGGTGAAAAAATATTGAAGGTGCAAAATACTTATATTAACACATTCAATGTCAGGTATTTATCACATGAAAGTCAACTCACCAGACGAGTCAGTGACACCAACAGTGGGTTTCTGACACCTAAATCTCTGTTTAAAACATATTATTTATATATTATACTAACTGTCGCTCGCGACTCCGTCCGCGCGGGATTTAAAATAGATGTTGTCCGATTCTCAGACCTACCCAATATGCTCAAAAAATTTCATGAGAATCGGTCAAGCCGTTTCGGAGGAGTATGGGAAAGAAAATTGTGACATGAGAATTTTATATATAAGATATTGCTATCTCTGTGGTGGCAAAGATAATGACAGGGACGACACTATGATTAATACACAGAGTTAGGTATCAGAAACCCACGGTAAATGTGTTAATAAAAGCACATCTAATACTATTCAACTATTTCAAATTCATTTGACTATTATTATAATTACAATATTTATTCCCAGACGTATGAGTTGCTATGAATATTTAAGGTATTGAATAAATTGACTTAGTATAGTATTGTATTAAAATAGGTCATAAAAGTAATCAAGACCTTGTCCTAATTCCCATATAGCTACTCCAGTTCCATACATGTGGGCTAGTTCTAATCTCTTGTGTATTGAGTAAAGAGAGGGGTAGAAAATCTTTTTAGCACCCTGCGATGTCCTGAAAACAAAATAAAAATCTAAGATAAGTAGTTTTTTCTTAATATATGCATATATTATATAACTCAGTTTTTTTTCTTATAAGATTTTAAATTAGTGTTCGTAACATGAAATAAGGTAAGAAATAAACTCACCTGACTTCAATATAATTCTCTCCTGTCTTATTATTGTATGTGAGCGCCTGATTATTTTTAGCATTTTTCAACAGTTCAATATACTCTGAGCCAACAATGGGACCTCCTCCATTAACAGTATAAGCGTTACCATAGAAGTTTAATCCTAATAGGATTTTAGATTTTTTTTCTGTACTGTCTTCGTTGTTCATTAGTTTTTCAACACATAATCTTATCCAATTCAATGGTGCATTGGGACCTAAAATAAACATCAAAAGCAAATATAAAAAAATAGCATCTTTTACATTAATTTCCAGTTTACAATAAAATTTAATGTATAAGCGTTGGTTTATTAGATCAAAATCTTTTTACTACATATCCTCCCTGTCATTATTTTTAACAAAAACAGAGATAACATTATGTTTTAAATGGGGATTTTGGTCTCAGAAACACACGATTAAATAATCTTATAAGAAATAACATTCCTATACTTATCTAATTTCATATGAAAAAGAAAGTGTCAAATCTAATCATTAATATAATTTAAGGAGCGTAAATGTTTAACATAAGTTAAACTACTCAAGCTTAACCCTTACTGTTATCAAACCTTGTACTTGTTTGGAATAAGTAATAAGATGGAATAAGGGTATTTTGTTTGATGACTAACCTGGTTTCTGTGGATTAGAAAAGTCATAAGTCATCACAGACACTGCTTCTATGTAAGGATATATTTCATTGAAAGCCTGCACTAAGAAATCATCACTAGGATAACCACGGAATGGTGGATAAACTAAGATAAGCTTAAAATCATTATCATCCATTGCTAAACCTGAAAAAAATAATAATTTTTTTTTATAGAAAAGGCAAATGAGCAACAAATCGCCTAATATTATTTGATCCAACGCCCATGGACATCTGCAAAGCCAGAGGTCCCGCAGATGCTGTATCCATGTAGTATCTTAATAAAAATGTGCACTGATTAATAATAAGACAAATTGAATATTTATTTTAACTTAGTTGTTGGTTTTAATACTTTTATGAACTCTAATTATTAAATTAATGCTGAGTATACTGCTCTAAATATTCTTTAATCACAAAGACTTACCAAATTTCTGAATAAATTTTACAGATTTCTCAATATACTTCCCAATTTGAGAGAAAATCTCTAGGACAATACCATCAAACTTCCACTGTTTACAGGCTTTTTTTACTTCATTAATAAGTGCTTCTTGCTCCACATTTGCTGTTGGGTCCATAAAGAATGCTTTCAGATCTGATGGCTGCCAATTCTCAAACAGCAACCTTGGAAGAACTAAAACCAAATGGCCGCATGCTTAATGACAACTTTAAAATATTGTTACTAAGTGCAATTAATAAATTACAAGTGAAGGTTTTATGTCTATTTTGAATCTAATGTTAGTATAAACATTGTTTTTAAATATTTAATCTATGAATACATACTTTTCAAGTTACTCTGGGAACCTTTTTGTCTTACAGACTTCATCCATGCATGATCAACATCATGTAATCCAGATATGATGTAAATACTGGGAGATTGCCTCTTTACTTGCAGCCAAACAGGACAAATGTAGTTGAATTTTGGAGCCCATGTTTTTGCAACATCATAGCCTTTGCTATTCCACTAAAATAAATTAATTACTTTAGTACAGAGTAGTAGTGATGTATTAAATATAATTTCAAATGAAACTACGGTTACATATCGTTAAAAATATTTATTAAGATCACTGTACTTCAAACACACCACCAGCGAAAATAAATGAACTTACCGGCGTCACGTAACCCAATACTGGGTTTTTAAAATTCCTGAATGAAACATCCTGATGGTAAGTTGCGTGATATTTTAAAATATCCTTCACATAAGCATTTTCAACCACTAATTTACGATCTAGTACATTATTTTTCCTAGCACCTTCCTGTGGTTTTACATTTTTTTGAGTCTTTTTATCGCTAGGTGGAGATAAAGTAGTCAAGCATAAATTAAATAAAATTGATAACAGAACAACCGTTATTGTGCACTTCATTTTTATAAACTATAACTAAAATATTTAAAATAATTCGAAGTTTTTTCAGAATCAGGTGATATGGTAACAATATTTATTGATATTTGATATTGACTTTGACAGCCGGTAACCGGTTATCACAGACAAATAATTTTCGTATAAAGTTACAGTCACTTCGCAGAAATGGTTTTTTTTCTAAGTTAACAAGATATATTCTATTATCTTCCATTTCTTTTCTTAAAATTATAATACTAAATTTAAGAAAAGAAAAATTATACTATATTATATTGTCATGCATTATTTAATATTCCACAACGTATAAAAATATTCAAATTATAAAATGTATATGAGCTATATACTACACAGACGAGATATGTAACCCATATCTCGTCTGTGTAGTATATAGCTCAGCGGATAGTGAACTTGTTGCGCTCATGATCCTAGATTCAAATCTACGATCATCATATGTATTACAGTTTTGGTTTTTATAATATATCTTAGTACTTTTAAAACTATTATACATACCAACGCAAATATGTATGACCTTGTATTTTAATGTCAATCAATCTGCAACCGAGATATATTTAGAGCTGTCGTTAAAGGGATAAAATTTCTTTTACTTCTAGGAATCTACTGAATTATAAAAACATTAGTAATCCGCATCAAAATTGAAACCGTAATTTGAGATATTTATTGAGTTACACGCAGCACATCGGTGTAAATTAAAAAGCTATGAAGTAAGTACTAATTATATCACTTCCGAGCAAAAGAAAGTGGCCAGTGTCCGGCGATGAACGAGCGGTTCACTAGTGTATCTTGTATAGAATCGAGTAACAGAATCAGTGTTTTGACGGAAACCAAGCGAACAACATGGTTAGATTGTTTATGCTAGCCGTCTTGTGCTTTACTTTTCTATCCATTCTAGGTAAAATACATTATGTAATTAATTTTAATACAAATTAACAATTGCGTGCGCTTCAATTTTTGTTTACTGTGATAAGTGCGTATTTTTTTAAAACCAAAAAACGTTTATTACAGAAGTGCGAGGAAAGCAAGTGGCACACACAAGTTTAAATCAAACTAAATGTATTGAAAATGGCAGATTTTACAGGTTTGTGTTTTACATGTTCTAAATAGTACGGTATTTTTAAACATTTAATTATTTTTTTTGAATATTTTACCTTTCTTATTATCTTAGTTAAAGAACCTTTACTCATAATATTTGACGGTTATACGATATTTTATGCGATGAACACATCTCATGGGTTACATAAAGTTTATAATTTAGGCTTCGAGTTTTAAATTCTATAAATTGTTCTGTATTTTGTTTTAAGTTTACCAAGTTTTATCAGTGTCACATAGGAGTTTCAGTGGCGAAACTTGAGATTAAAAATAAAATCAGGTGTAAGCATACATATCTAACCAATAAGCTGACACTTTAAACTATATTTTGTAATTCTTATACAAAAGTACATTGAGAAGACAGTGAAATATAATAATATATCCGGGTGTTTCCACTGCCAAAAGATCCTTACAAAACATATTGCTGTCCAGATTTTGCAAGGAGAATGACAGAGACAACGAGTGTTTCGGTAGTTCAACTTTAAACTAGCATTTTAAATCTAGATAAAATCTAATATCGTAATTATTTTAAACGTAACAGAACTCAAGTATAATATAGTATATACCTATAGACTTGTTTACTTATTGTCGCTTTCTATATACAAAAATATATCTATACATGAGTTTACTTACTCATAATAAATAAACTTAATCATAATGCTTAGTAAATTAATGCTTATAAATATCGTATTAAAAATATACTTTAAATTATTTATCTAAACATAAATTACTGAATAATTCAGTGATGTACGTTTTTCTCGAAGTAAACATTGTTGCAAGAAAAACAACACTAAAAAAATATTTTCCAACCAGCCAGTATACGCGATGTGTTTTCAACTGAATATTTTGCGTGGTTTTTATCAGAAAAATGAAAGAAATACAAATATGAAAATACAAACAAACCGATATCATGATATTTCTTGTTATCTAACACTATCATGCACTTCCTACACGCAATTAACGCATCATTGATGAAAATAAATGGAATAGTATGGTTGTTGTCAAAAGGTTATTGACCCCACAATACTTTCGCCAACCTTGACAGCGCTGAATGGCTTATGGTAGCGATTGGCGACCGTCCGGTCTACCATTGTGTTCTACGTTATTACCACTTCCTGCGTCATCTTGTGAAATTCACTTTCGCCTCAACATACACCTGTGATAGAGAGCTAGAACTTGGCTATTTGACAAATCGATTTCCTTTCGTAGTTGTTACATCGATAATTTTAGGTTCACATAGAATATTAAAGTCCTCTGTCACCAGATACAATAAACACATCATTTAATTTGAATATGTTTACTGGGACTTTACATAAAATAAAAGCTTACGCATTGAGTAACCAAGTTATATAATCTAAATGGAATTATGGAATTTTTTAGACACTATGAATCAAGTAAAATATTTATATTAAAGCATTAAGAAAATGCTATATTTTATATTTAATCACCTAGGGACGCTCTCCTCTTTCTCACGTGTACCAGAGTAAAAAATCGAGACAAAAGCTAAAAGTTTTATGTTAGATTCATTGAGATTAATCTAGATGGGTAACGTAATTTTGAACTTTATAACGGGAAGACATAATGAAAATTACGTTTTTTTTTTGTTATAGGAATCCGGATAGATCCGAAGACATATTATGGACAAAGAACGAATGTGCCAAATACTATCTTTGTGTAGAGGGTGAGGTGTTCGAATTCAAATGCTCGGAAGGGCGACTTTTCGATGTCAATCGACAACTATGCGATAAATATCAAAATGTCCATAACTGTGACGTCACGAAAGGTAAAAATATTTGTTAAAACTATAATTTATTATTGAATTAAGTAAAATGTTAAATCGTACTGTAGCAAATATTGTGCTCTATAGTGCTTCATTTTTGATGGTTGTGATTTACATCTGACAATGGTAAATATTTTTTGCTATTTTAGCACTAACATGAATTACACATCACTTGATGACTATTTTATTTTATAATTTTAGAAATAGTTCTACCACAACCACTTCTGGAGCATGCAATGTGTGCCAACGAAACACACCTGGGCTGTGCGGACGGTCACTGCTTACCTGCGGAATATTTCTGCGATGGCTCATTTGACTGCGATGATTTATCTGACGAAGTATTTAAACAGTATAAATACGTATAAAAAAATAATTAACAAATATTTACTGAATAGAAATAGCCAAGATTTTTACCCGCTAGTTAATTTAAGAATTTGCCATTGTTCTAAAAAATGTACGCAGTTCAGAATTCTCATAACTTTCCTTACAATTACATCATTAAAATGTTCTTTTTATTTTCATATTAGTATTCAGTGGCCAGACACAATAAAACAATATTTATATCCTTCTCATACCCTTCGAAAGAAAAAAGATATGTTTTTATGCAATTGTTACGGTAATGGAAACTAACGATTGAATCAAAACTGAACATCAAATGAAAGCATTCTATTTAGTGAATTAGAATGACTAACAGTCGTGTTGTGCAACAGTAGCAGTTGCATCTATGCCATCTCTAAGTTGTTGTCGACACTTGCATTTCGTAAGCGAAACATGACGAGATTTCTAATGATAATGCACTAATACTGTGACATAAACTTTCACGCTTTGAAAGGGATCATTTAGGTGTGATGATTTAAGATTGTTACGAAAATGGGTTTCATTGTTCAATTTGAAATTATTCAATGCCAATAAAGTTTTTAACAGTCAAAGTATCAATAGCAATAGTAATATTAAAATAATAAATATCTTTAATTCTCTTTAAAAAAATACTAATTCCTTCTAAAAAATACTTTAAAAACTTCTGCTTCCTAAGATCACCAATGTTCTGTCAGTCTGTATGATTTTTTTTAATATCTCTAAATCTTATTGTAGGCCTGGTGTGACGTTACAAACGATCCAAATTCAGCGGAACCATGCGATCCCAACATGTGCCTGTTACCTGATTGTTTCTGCACGAATACCGGCAAAGAAATACCAGGAAATCTCGTACCTAATCAGGTAATTTAATTCGCTCGAGCAAATTCATCGCGTGATTTTATGCTCTTCCGTTCTACTACCGATGCACACTACTTACCTAATTACCTTATATTATACAAACATTGTACCAAAACTGCATTATTTCTATCATCATATGCTGTACGTTTTCATCGTCGAAATACTTGAAGTTCCATACATGTCAACTAATCAGTCATGCGTCTTTTATCCAATATCCATACACATAATTGTTTAAGTTAAAAATAATAAATAAAATAGATAAAACAATAAATAAATTATTCATCATAAATTCATACAGCGCATGTTTAGAACTAGGCAAACTACAATGCCTGTACAAAAAACAAACTTATTTTCACGGTACAATACATTGAGGAAGTAAGATATTGGCGTTACTTTTAAATTGAACATTAAAATGATGCTGTTACCAATGAGTCGCAACATTTTCTATCTCATAATTACAAATAGCAATATTACATAACTGCCAGAGGCTAGTGTTTGGTGAAAACGTGCTTTGTTCTGTATGAAAGTTCACTTAACCGATACCGAATGATTGAACCGATGATTTGTAATTCTTAAAGACGGCGAAGATTATATTAGAATTCTCTTTAGGTTTGTAATTAAAAAATAAAGAAAATTTTAAAAAGTATTTAAACAGATGTATTTCTTTACAGACACCTCAAATGATCACTCTCACATTCAATGGAGCGGTGAATCACGAAAACTGGGATATTTATAACAAACACTTGTTTACATCCGATCGTAAAAATCCCAATGGATGTCCAATCAAGGCTACTTTCTTTGTCTCACACCCCTATACCAACTATAGACACGTCCAGAAATTGTGGAATGACGGACACGAAATTGCTGTACATTCTATAACGTAAGCCATTTTTAATTTTACTACCATAGAAATCTACTTAATAGGTTTCTCAAACTAAAACTGAGGTCCTTCCTAAGTAATCTTTATCAAATCTGAGTCTCTTTTATGTGGTTAATAAACAAATAACTTTATTTCAAAATTACAGACACCGTGGCCCAGAAGAATGGTGGGCTAGGAACGCCACTGTTGAAGATT
Organism: Papilio xuthus; assembly: GCF_000836235.2. Lineage (NCBI taxonomy): Eukaryota > Metazoa > Arthropoda > Insecta > Lepidoptera > Papilionidae > Papilio > Papilio xuthus. The sequence continues at coordinate 2,766,286 of NW_013533657.1, forward strand.
GGTTTGACGAAATGGTTGGCCAAGCAAACATAATCAATAGGTTTGGAAAAGTATGGATGGAGGATTTCAGGTATTTTTCCAACACTGATAAAAGCGTACTTAGTCGGCTTGGTATTTTTTTATTAATAATTAAATACTTTTGTTTAAATGTTTGTATAGAGGTCTTCGGGTACCCTATTTATCTGTCGGATGGAACCGACAGTTTGTTATGATGCAAGAGTTTGGATTTGTTTACGATGCAACGATAGTAGCGCCCCCCTCCGACCCGCCATACTGGCCCTACACTCACGATTACAAAATGCCGCACGAATGCACAGGTAATACATTTACCATGATTTAAATGTCAGACGACCCGTGTACACTTGCTAAACACTTCCTTGTTCAACTAATAAATAATACAAACCCTCGATGAAGAAATATATTAGCCAATGTTGAATTGTAATTCATCTTTCACATTGTGTTTACAATTCGTTGTACTAGAGATTTCAAATGCGCTATACATTTTGTTAAGAATGTTAAATAACGGACCAAAACCAAGATACCTGGTATACTAAAATACCTGGTATACTAAGATACCTGGTATACTAAGATACCTAAAAAAAAAGACCAAGCGATGATAGAATCTAATCTGAGATCTCCCAGATCACTACATAACTTGCAGTACTTACATAATTTAAGTTTATACACAAATACATTTGTACAAACTCTGCAATAGATTATTAGAAAGAACTAGCTACTATTATTATTTACTTTTATGTATTATTACAGAAAAATATCAATATTGTCCAACAAGAAGTTATGCAGGATTATGGCAGATGGTTATAAATCCTCTGTTAGATGGCAAAAATAATTCATACGCAACTCCTGAACATTGCGACTTTACACTTACTGGCGATGATATATATGGTATTTTACTAAACAACTTCAAAAGGCATTATTTAAAAAATAGAGCTCCATTTGGCATACATCTGAGTGGTACTTGGTTACGAAATAGCCATTACCTTGCTGCTTTGAAGGTAATATTGGAACTTATTTTAAATACAATTATTTTGTTTAATGCAAATATTAATCATAATGCCGAGGCAGCCACCATTGAGTCAAAGATTTTTCATTTATTCATTTGTGTTTATTGATTTTTAAATCTGTCAATATATCATTTTTACTAAACAAACGCATTAAGCTTGTCTTGTATTAAGTAGTTTTTGTTGTATCCAGACCATAAATTCTGTTTTCATATTGTTGTTCCCAGACCGTAAATTTGGTTTACATTTTAAAACATATTTTTTTCAGAGATTTATAATAGAACTATTAAGGCTACCAGATGTTTACTTCGTAACATATAAAGAGGTTATTGAGTGGATGAAACGACCAACACCAGTACTCCAATTAAAGAAATTCCAACCGTGGCAATGCAAGGATCGTCGCTTCCGTGAAAATGAAATAGCTTGCAGCAAACCTAGGACATGCAAACTACCTTCTAAAGTATTGGAACATGACAAATACATGATTACATGTGTAGATTGTCCTAAAAGCTATCCTTGGATAAGAAATGAGTTTGGATTTGATTAATAAAAAATAAAATTATATCTAAATTAAAGTTACCATATTTAAGTCAAACTTTATATGTTAAGGTACTTGGTAATAAGTATAATTTTATTTCATACCACTATATATGAACAATAATATTGACACCCCATGAATGTAAGGATGCTCTTGTCTTTGTTGTGGGCAAATAATCTTATACAGGAACAGTGATGTCATGAGATAATGCTAGTGTCATGTTATTGTGCATATTTAGCAATAAAAACAATGTAAGATTGTAAAAATACCTGAATTTTCAATCCTTTAACATGGCCTTTATTCTTCTTATTCCGATGTAATAGGGCAATTCAGTTTTATTAAGATGAAAAATGTGTGTGTACTCATCAAACTTTATTTTTGCCTTCAATAAAAGCAGCAATGATCTAATGATGTGCAATAATTTTTGTAATAAAATCAAATATAAAGAATTTTTTTTCTTATTTATTACTTATTTTAAATCCTTACATTAAATACAATAAACACTAGGTTCAACCTTCTTGAGTTATAAATGGGTTTGGTATGGCTTCCATGCCATCCATTGGACATATTAAGACAACTGATGTTCCACGGCACACAACCAATCCAAGAGCTCTTGTGTCGTCTAGAAGTTTGTAAGGGTCGTCTGGATCTGAAAACAACATTAACCTCTTGAGTTTTCGCGGCTAAAATTTGTCTATGAGTCGCATTTCTAAAAGTACTAGCTAAATATATGAAAAATATACATTCAAAATAAAACGTACCTCTTAAAAACTCTGTTGTATTGTCAAGTACAAGGTTTAGCAATGGATCATAACCTTTCAAAATACCCGCGGCTTCGCGACCGCCGGCAAACTTAACTCGTATGCTTTTCTCTAAGTATTTACTCAAATCCAAAATAGATTCTTTCCTTCTCTTCTCTTTATTATCACCAGCTCCTTGAGCATTCTAAAAAGATATAAAAAGAAGTCAATTTAAGATAATCAAAGATATCCTAATGCCAACGTTTTATTTACTTTAGTCTTCTCTCCTCCTTCTTTGGAAGACATCGCGTTAACAAATCTTGTACTGTAAAAAATTTAAAATTGATCCAATTTTCTTCGTCTTTTTGGACGATTTATTTATTTACAATAGTTAACTCGACTTTCCAAAGATGTTTGTTTTTAGGTTATTTTTACTTGTTTGACGTTCATTCAATTTTCAATAAATACTGTCTATGACATTTGCCTTTCTAAACACCGATTAGCTTTTCCACAACTTCACTTCACTTTTTTGGATTCTTATAATATTTTCTTAACGTCTAACAACATTTTTGGAGATATTTATTTAAACAAAGGTATAATAAAGGCATTTTAACTACCGTTCTCAAAATATAGGTTTTCAAAAATGTTGTACTCTGCGGCGTGAAAACGTCACTACTTTAAAAGTCAAAAAATCAACAACAACAATCAATATAACATCAATTTGTGAATCTTATGTTGCAAATTGGAATTTGATTTCAATCTCATAATAACAAAACTCTCTTAAGTAATAATTAAACTATTAGATGCTTATCATTAAGTTTTCTTGCTGAATGTCTTATGAAATATATATCCTACTCAATGTTGAAATTAGTAAGTGGTGAAATTGAAAAGAAAGTGAATAGATAAAATATTTTATTTTCAAATTGATCTAATGAGATATCAATGCGCTCATCCTTGAGCTATATATTATCTCACGCGCCCGGAGAGTCAGTAATGTCGCATCCTGACTACGCGCAACATGCCCAACACCACGCCTGCCTTTTGGTGTTGGTCAAAGGTATTGGGGGCGTCCTCAAGAATTTTAATAAGTTATGGGAGCGAATACAGCGGGTTAATAACATTAAGGTTACAGGTAGGTTGAAAAAAATTCACGAATTAGTCATACATATATAGTACATTATTCTAATCTGTTTTTAACATATTTTATATGTATTATTCTGATAATGAAGTAAGAGTAGTACCAGTAATCTTTTTAATTGTATATTTTTATTTACTTTTTAGATTCCACTGGACAAGTGAGAGATATTTGGGTCAGATATGTCCGTGATTACCCAGTGGAAAACAATGATTGGGGTGATTTTCAGACTCATAGGTATCTCCTAATAAAGTATTAATTTTACAGTTAATTTTTTACTTTATTATTAGATAAAGGTTTTTTTCTAAAGATAGAAATAATAGTTAATAGACTTGCTATAAATCACATTGTAATCACTTCAAATGTTCTAATTTCTACAGTTTAAAGTATTATATTTATATCAAATAATGTAAATAATTGTTAATCTATTCAAATATTTTTTACAGACGTTTGCTGGGTTTGATAACTTTAAGTAAGTTTACAAACCAAATAGAGTTGAATGAAGTATGCAGGGTCCATGAGTCTCTCAAAGTTAAGTATTCTAACACGCTATATGACTCTCGGGCTTTTATGTTTGGACCTGGTAGTAATTTGAAGAAACCAGAACAAGAACCGGAGACATATAGTGTTTATGAAGAAAAACAGATAGAAGATAAAAGCAGCTTAAATTACAAGTAAGATATAGTACATCTCTTTCAGTAGTTAGTTTCCACTGCCTAAAGTCTTGTCAAAAACAAATTGTTGTCACTGTCATTCTCTTTGAATAAACAAATTTTGTTTTATATATGATAAGGTGGCAATGGCAAATAACCTATCAGCCACTTGAGTTTACAGAAGGAGCAAAGTGACATCTGCAATTGCGAATGCTTTACCTACCTTTAATCAACAGAGGAAGGGATGCACAGAAACAGGATATGTCCCCTTCCTCTCTTGTATATGTATCCTCTCGTATGCTACATTAGACTTTTATATAATTCCAGGCAAACAAGTGAGCCAGGGGATAGTCTGTCTTCAAATGATAGTTGTGCTCAATCAACATCCTCTAGTGCTTCTTATGTGGTACAAGAAGAAAATTTTACAATACCATCTAATTTTAAAACCCATGCAATGTTCTACGGAGAGAATGAACCAGTGTCTGATTTGGAACAAAATGTAGCAGACCTTATTAACTCACTTTTTTGGGTAGTAGAATCAAAAAGATTGGAGAGATCTCGTGAGAAACTTGACAAGGTGTCGCTACTTTTGGCACCTTTTGAGAAAAGGGATTTTATAGGTAAATATCTTTTCAGTTAATAATCTTAGTTATCTTGTTTGTTAAAATTGGGTAGCCTTTGTATCTTTTTTTGCATATAATTATGTATTGTTTTATTTATTATTTTAGGTCTGGATATGGATTCACGTAACAACAAGAAGCGTTGTATGGGTAGGGTCACCAAAAACTTAGCTGATCTAACATTGCAATCTGGATTGGTAGCAGAAAGTTTAGCTTTATATCATTCGGCAGCGGAAATATTAAAGGCTGTTAATGATTGGTTATGGTTGGCTGCTGCAAAAGAAGGTAAGCCCATAAATGTGTGAAGACGTAGCTAACTAATGATATCAATTTACACTGAAAAGCAAAAGAAAAATTTTGCATATAAATGAATTTGATTAGAAAATTGCCCTTCATAGATATAGATAGTCTTCCTCATATATTTGTTTGTTTAAATATTATCCATATGAAAATAATAATTTCGTTCTTTTTAGGTCACTGCGCTGCCTCGGCTATCCTAATTTACCCAAACCTACGTACCACAATGCCTTTACACCGGAACGCAAGCCTTCAAGAGAGTTCACCTAACAAAACGAAGCCATTATCATTATTCCAACCGGGCATTGATTCATTCAGGAAATACAAGCTTACTTCTTCTCCGTTAAGATCATCGAAAACATCCAGTCCGATAAACCCACCCAGTGAACTGACTCCGTCTTCCTCTGATAGCGTTGAAACTTCTTCGAGGCAATCTGAAACTGATAATGCGGATACAGAATCTTTAGCTTCCTCCAGTGATATTGAATACCAAAGTCAGAAGTCTTACATAACAATGGATATACCATCAATACCTAGACAAGTTAATAATCAATACCTTTTAAACGGAGAAGATATTGCAGAAAAGTATCGGAAAGCTATAATACACTATAGTAAATACCAAAATGCGGGTATTATTGAAACTGAGGCGTGCTTCAAAGCGGCAAGGATAGCGGTGGAACAGAACAACAGTTTGTTAACATCCAGTTTTCTACAGAATGTCATATTTATTAATTTAACGCTCAGTGAACAAGAGAAGATACAAAGATTTGACACTCTTGCTGAAATTTACAAGGAAATAGGTAAGTTATGTTAAATATTGCATAGATTTAATTTCCAAGTATGTAGTTGTTTACCCTTGAATGTGTTTGTAATGTGTTTATTTGGGTTGAATACAAATCAATATCATCTTCAGGTTTCTTACGCAAAGCTGCATTCTACCAGCGACTGGCAGCGACGCGTCAGGTGAGCGCCAACAACCCCAACCCCGACTGGCAGCGCTGCTACTATCTCATGCTGCACAGCTTCCCCGGACACATGCTCAGCCTAGACCCCGGACAGGTCGTGCAGCATCAGATAGGTAAGTTGCAACATATATTGCAATGGAGATAAAACTGATAGCAGTAAGATGGCGCCAGCGTCAAGAGTCATTATCAAACGTCAAGTCAAACGTAAAATAGATGGCGCCACTTGGAGTATACATTTTAAGTGGCGCCATCTACTGTCGATAGGCTATGCATATTTTGTTGATGAAGAATGTTTATTTGAAAACGTTTTTTAACAATCTTAAAACTTGATGTCAGGATGGCCGGCGCTGCAAATCCAGTTGCTGCAGGAAGTGGTGGTGGCGTCGCGACGCATGGGTCACCCTGCACTCGCCACGCGCCACATGACCTTCCTGCTGCAGGCCATGTGGCCGCATCTCTCCCGCCAGGAGCACCGCGACCTTGCCATACAGCTACAGGTGAGTTTCCACCAGCTAAATACGTACACCATTTTCTTTGAAAAAACTGTACCAAAATAACACGAGCTTCGGCAGTGAAAGCCCGAGGTCTGTAACCCAGAAAACCATAATTGAACATTTAACATAAAAAGGCATTCCTTGAGGAAAACAGCGTGATCATTTTAAATACTCTAACAAATTTTGATTAAAAAGAAATTATGAAGAAAGTACATTTTTTTGAACAGAAAACCGCTTTAACGCTTTATTTTGCATCTATAATATGTTTTTTTTTTATGTAAGAGTATTATTGCGTATTTTTTATATATATATGATTGTTGTAGGCGGTATCAGCACAATGTGAGGGAGGTCCAGTACCGCTGGTTCTGGAAACAGGTGAGGTGATACCACCAGCTAACTTGACCCACGTGCCGCAGTGCCTCAGTTTCACACCCAAACCTCTACCACTGACTAGAACCCCGCATTCAGTTAAGTGCAAAGTACAACAAGGACCTTTTATATTTACACCAATACATTTCGGCAGTCTCGAGAGGAAATCTAAAAAGGAAGAAGGGAAAATGGGTGAGTATTATGAAAAAGTTTTTCTTTTTTTTAAAAGCCAATAGAGTAATGAAAGTTATTCAACAATAAGAATGTTTTTAATCGAAGAATGTAAGAGAAAAATAAATTAAAACTAATAATTTTCTTACAAAATCTAGGATAAAAGACTATGATTTTTTTTAAATTTCAACTGGTACTTTAAGACCACTTAAACTGTTTATAACGATTACTTGAAGCCGTCAATGTTCGGCGGCCTTAACTTAACAGTATCTTTTTAATTGATGACAATGACTATTAACTTTATTTCAATCTTAAAAAAACTTTCTATTTTCAGAATATCTATGGGTAGAAGACGATATATGTGAAGTACAAATGAAACTAACCAATCCGTTACCATTCGAACTGAAAGTATCCAATATGCTTCTTCTAACATCGGGTGTTGTGTTCGAATCATTACCAGAGACAATAATATTACCACCAGACTCACCAACCACAGTCAATTTACACGGAACACCAAAAGAAGTCGGGGAATTACAAATATTAGGTTACTCTACTCATACATTGGGAGTTAAATCTAATTGTAGATTGAAAAATTTACCATTGAGTAATAAATTTCCGACATCATACGTTATCGAAGTGATACCGAGTTTGCCGACAATGTTGATAGAAACATGTCTATCGTTGTCCGGACACTTGAATGTGTCCGGTGAAAGTCACAGCAATGTGACAAATGTGTCTCTCTACAATGGTGAAAGTACTGAATGTGCAATCAAAATAACCAATACCAGTGCTGTGCCTATAGAATATTTGGATCTGGCGATACAGGTTTGATTACTTTTTTTTTGTTTGTAAATAAATAATTAGATTCTCCAAACGTTTGTGTGAAATTGGATATTTTTTTTTACACCACATTTTTTTAATTGGCAACACTACAATTTTAATTATCTGTGGTAATATTTTCATAGTAAGTGCCATCTATCGACAGACTTTGAGAACCTACGTTTTTTCCTTCAATGAACGGAACAAAAATCTTAATTATGTTATTTTGTTTCTCATTTTAAAGCATAGGACTTCTTTTCTAACAATTTTATTGTTACTGTGTACTATACCTTCAAAGTTATGAAAAATAAGTATTAAAAGATTTTTATTCTTTGTATTTTGAAAACACTTTTATAATTTAAGCGTCAATAGCCTAATGGTTAAGGATACGGATTTCCGATCACGAGGTCGGGGATTCGAATCCCGCCATTCGACTATTGTCGTAAACCATATCCTAGCACAAGCCTAGAGCTTAGTTGGAATGGTAAAATAAATATTAGTAATTTTACAAAAAAAATCTGCTAATATTTTTACTAAAAAAATATATATATATAAACCCTTGTGTGCTATTGTACTCTTAATTATTTTGAATTCATAAAACATTTACAGTCAAATATGGACAATCAACTGCAATCAAAAGTATTCCAATGGTCCAACGATGATGTACAATCCCAGCTGCCCATACTACCAAATGAAGTGGCCACAATCAAACTGAAGTTATACGCTGAAGCTGATTTCTTGGACCTTGGAGGTGTTGGAGAGAATCTCTTCCCCAACAGTCTGACCTCTAACTACCCTTCAAGAGTCGGATCTCCAGTACCTAATGCTCAACTATCACTGCCGACTCAGAGTTCCAACCCACATACGTCGCTAAGCAGTGGATTAATGGTTAATCGGACTTCTGGCAGTTTTAGGTATGGTTTTTGATAGTAAATAAAACATTTATTAATTAACTAGCTGTCGTCCGCAAAAAAAAACTTTATTAGCAGGTTATGTCATCTAATTGTAAACAAATTTTAAATAGGTTAAAAAAAATTATTAGTTTTTACTATGTTTTAGATCTTCAAATTCTCAAACGACGAGTTGGTCCGCGCCGCTGTCGGTGATGCCGCCGTCTAGAGGCCGACAAGTTGAAGCGCAGGTCAGTTTGCTTTTAAAATTATATTAAAACAACAATGATTAACTCTTCGCTGTTCCAGTAAACATTGTAACCTTTATTCGCGGAATTTAGAAATAAAATTAACCTATGAGTTTTTCCAGACAATGTATAATAGAACTATATTTATACAAAATTTCAGCAAGATTTCTTCTGGCGATAAATTCTAACAAACATCCATATACCCATCTAAACTTTTGCTTTTATAATATTGATAAGATATAAAAAAGAGGAGAGGATGTATGGAGGAGTAGTACATACTGTGCCGACCCTCGATTGGGATAAGGGCAGGTTGATAATGATATATAAAAAGTTTGTAATTTATAAGTAAATGCATTATTTTGCAGATGATAATAAGGTACTCTGGTGGTGCAGGCAAGGAGTCCCACTGCCGTCAGTCCACGCTGCAGTTCAACTTGGAGCTGCTGCCCAGCGTCTCTATCACACACTGGGATGTGTTGCCTGCAGAGATGTAAGTACATGTTCCTAATTTAATAGCCTATGTGTTCGTCCTGACTATGTTCTACATTTATGTCAAATTTCAACGAAATCCTTGTAGCCGTTCTAGAGATCCTTCGAAGAAATATCCATCTATCTAAACTTTCGCATTTGTAATATTAGTTAGATTTCAAATATGAACAAAAGAATCACGCAATTCTGAATACTATTAAATATTTTGACAAATATGAAAAGTCTAATAATTGGATTGGCTTTAAAGGGATGGCAATGAATTCGGACGTAAACATGATGATTTAATGATATATTACGTATAAAATAATAAATAAACCATTTAATAAGTTCTCCAGTTTGGCCGCTATAGGGTTTTTTAATGATTGTTTTCCCTAAGGGCATAACACTTGAACCCACAATATTTATTAAATTAATAATAATATTTTATTTCAGTCCGACACAACTTTATCTAGTGTTGGATGTAACAAATCTAACGACAGAGGAGATGGCCTTCCACTACACAAGCGACAAGCACATCCTGATCGAAAGCAAGGAGTCAAGGAGAGTGCCTGTACCGCTGGACCGCTGCCCCTTCAATGTGACGCCCAATAAATATAATGATGAAGGTATTTTATTAACATTTTTAAGAATAGTGAAGATATTATTTAAATACTATACGAAGAGTATATAATATGGCTTTTTTCATCCTTTGCTTCCATATGCCTTGACATTTGACACATAATATAAAATCCTTAAAGCTTACTCTATGGCCACGAGTGACATAGAGTAAATACTTATATGATCATAGAGTAAACTATTGACAGATACGGCAGAATCTAAATCAACCTCGACATCCAGTGGTTCACTGAGCCTGGAGCTGATGTGCTCGGAACACATAACTAGCAATATATCGCTGCGCTGGCAGCTGCTGCAGTCGGGGCTGCGCGGCGCCGCCTCCGTACGTGGCATCACGCTCTCACACGCCATGATGGATATCGTCAGGATGTCGCCTTTGAATTGGGGTATAATAGTCAAGAAATCTTTTTAATACACATTTCAATACGGTAGTATCGGCAAAATTGCATTTAGTCAAAATCTATGGTTTTTGTTGACTTAATCAATAAGTTTACTCAAATGTATCGCGAAAATATTTAAAATGTTGATATGCTAAATGTTGCTTGCATTATTCTCACTATAGTTTCAAAACATTCACGTAATATTTTAATTGTAGAGGTGAGCGTGAACAAGCAATGCATAAAGCCTCAAGAGGAGCTGAACTGCACGGCGGGCGAATGTCTCGCGTTGGGCGTATCCGTGCAGAATCTGTTGAGCCGGCCGCTGCACAAACTCTGCCTCTCTGTACAGTTCTACCAGGATTACAACAATGGCGTGCTCAGCTACAAATTGGATAACCGTGTCGCAACTGCTGGCAATAACAAGTAAGATATTATACTTTTCTTCAGAGTCACTTGTCCTTTTTTATGTTTAAATTATAATAAAAAGCAATTTCTCTTTACGTTTTTAGGGTGGTTCTTTCAACATTAACGGAAACTTCCAAAGCTTTCCACGAGTGCACCGTCGTCTTTTTAACTCCGGGCGAATATAAAATAGACATACAATGCTCGACCACAGAACCAATATTAGAAGAACCAGTTGCTAAAGAGGTGGACAACGCTTCAATAATCCAACCGTGCTCCGGTGAAGTCAACCATGTTTGGAGATTCATCCCGCCTGTAGCTATAAGCGTTACTGATTAAAGATATTTATTCAATGTAAAAATATTTATGTCAATATTTACGTGTATATTATTATCAAATTTTTATTAAATACATATTAATAAAGGAAATTACATAACTTCGTTTTAATTTACATTAAATATTATTTTTAAAATAGCACACAATGTTTTTAAGTATCTTGGCAGCTCTAAGCTGGCGCCCCATATTTGAAAAGAACTATGATATAAAATTGCCCAATTTAATAGTTTTGAATTTTTATAACAGACGCAAATCGAGTTACAATCGAATAATTGCACTCAATTTTAGTTGCAATTGCAACCCTACATTCAAACGTCATTTTAATGTCAGTGACAGTGGCGTTTCGTTAGTTTGAAAAAAATTGCCGAATTTGCCTTTAATTAATTTGGCTAAAATAAATAGAATTAAGACGTATTTATAAGAAAAGAGTAAGCAAAATGTCCCACACTGATTGTGCTGTACGCGACTGTAATTATAATATTTTTAATAAACCGCGAGGAGTGACTTTTCATTCGTATGTTTAGTTTATAATCTACCATCTCTAAATTAAATAATTCGTTTATATTTACGTTAAATGTAAAGAGTAAATATTTATTTACAGTTGTCCAATCAGAAGTGACATGAGAAACAAATGGTTGCAGATGTTGAAAACTAAATGTACTGTTCTGGATTGGAACAGAAGTAGAATATGTTCTAAACACTTTGAAACAAAATATTTCAATATCAAAGGAAAATTGAAAGATGATGCTGTACCTACTTTATTTTCTTCAGCTGCACACAAACATCCTTTTAAAGTAAGTTTTAATAATAATCAGTAGATCCTAGAGACAATCATAGATCATCCCATAAGTAGTAAGTTAACAGAGTGGGCTGTTAAATTTAAATATGGTGAACATTATTTCTTTCAGCAAACTCAAGAGAGAGCCACATCATCAAGAACTAATGTAGACAGAGTCCTAAATAAATTGACCCAAGCGGAGTTAATGTCTGATATTAAGAATATATTAAGCAAAATGAAAGAACCTTCAAATTTAGAAACCTATATGAATGATGACTACAAAAGCAAGACTGACACACCAACTGAAGCTCAGCTTTGGATATTAGTAAAAAAACAAGATCATTTAAATACAAGACTGATGGAACTAGTTGTTCAAAATAAAAAACATGTAGAATTACTACAGAAAAACTTGGAAGAGGCTAGATCATCTAAAAAGGAAACAGAACAAAGTGTTGAAACTTACAAATATATAATTAAATGCTTACAAGAGAAATTAGCTACTCTTGAGGAACAGATAGATATACTAACCACTGTTGAGTCAAGGTAAAAGAAAAGACTGTATTGTATTATCTTAGAATTTAATAAATTATTACTTGTTTTTTATTGATTGCATAAATGCATTTATTCTATTAATTAATTTAAAACTACAATTTATAATCAGTCTTAAATGTATGAGATTTGTCTGTAATACAAATTTTTTTTCGTGATAAGACATCCTATATTTTCTAAATCTTACAATAGATATGTTGAATCTCAGATATGAGCTTCATGATTTCATTTAAACCTCTCCATGCTTAAAAAGAAAAATAAATGTTTGTGTCTACATTTTCTAAGGAGTTTAATTTTATAAATTAATCAAAACCGATAATTTATCATAATTAAATTATCAAGTGTTTTATTATAGCTAAAAATGGCCTAAAACTATGGTTTATTTTCTAGTCATTTGCTTTTGTAAAATTTCTCTTAGTTTTAATTTTTTATTTGTCTTATCAGACAATGGTCTGCCTAAGGGTATTATTTCCATGTGCTGTAGGCGTCTCCTGAATCTTTGGTAAAACTCTAGGACATTTGGGTCTGCCCATACATGTCTAGAATCAAAGTCTAGCACTCGCAATGTATTTAGACTTTGTGCTCTACTCAACGCTACATAAGCTTGGCCAGCTTCAAATATCTTGGATAGAGACATCTCTACACAATCTAATGTTAAACCTTGTGATTTGTGAATAGAAAAAGCCCAGGCTAAATTCAATGGAATTTGTTTCCTACACAGCAATGTCCCACTTGAGTTCTTCACATACCATCTTTCTGCTCTTGCAGTATATTCCTTTTTGTTTTTAAATCTCACAACAGGCAATCCTTCATCAAATCTGACCACAACACCTCTGGCTCCATTAACTAATCCTGCATTAACATTGATATTCTTCAAAAGCATCACTTGTGCTCCTATTTTAAGCACTAACTTTGAAGGGGCAATAGTTTGATTATCCAACATATTTGTTGCGTTATCACTGTCTTGTGAAGCAAATACTTTCTCCTCTCCACTGAGGTCCCTTAATTTTGAATTATTTATCATTTTAGAGTCATTTGTATGTGAACACAGTCTTGTTGCTAATATTCCATCACTTTCAATTTTTTGTTTAGCTGTGCCTAGCAAACGATCACTTGTTTCCTTAGTAACGCGGCCTATCCTTATGCTATTTAATATAGTTATAAATTCTTGATCAGTCTGTCTATGTATTTCTTTTAATTCAAAACAAAGTTCAATACATTTATCCCAGCATGGGGATTGAAAACAAAACTTCTTTGCATTTTGGCTCTTGTCAACAACTGGGGGTAGTTGTAAGAAATCACCACATAGTATTAATTGTATGCCTCCAAATGGCTTATCATTTTTCCTTACATACCTGGCCACTGCTTCAAGTTTCTGAAAAGTGTAACAATGTTTTTAATAAATTATGATTTATTTATAAATTTAAAAAGCAATACCAATAAAATTATGCAGTATGCAATATACCTCAAAGAATGCCCCATCAACCATTGAGATTTCATCAATAATGAGATGCTTGCACTTTCTCCATTTTTGAGCAACCAGCGGCAGTTTGGTTGCTTTCTGACAAAGATTATCTACAGACCCATTGCCATCACCTATACCAGAAAATGCATGAAGTGTTGTACCACCTGTATGCAAAAAATTTTTTAAAAATATTGCAAATTTAAAAGTAAATATTTGTTTTTTTTTGTTGGAAAAGAGTATTCTATAGTTCGGTTTCATGGAGTATAATTATGTGAAAAAAAAAAACAGGGAGAATAAAAATCTTACCTATATGACACGCTGCAACACCTGTAGAAGCAGTGGCCACTGTTACATCAGGTGGCAAGGCGGTTACAATTCTCTTTAACAGGTAACTTTTGCCAGTGCCAGCTGATCCAGTGAAGAATATGTTTTTACCACTGAGACAAGCTTCTAAGACTCTCTGTTGCTCACTATTCAAAGTACCCTGACAACTCAAAGGTGAAGGTGAATATAATTTCTTAGGTTCGGGACCTCTACTTTCTTCCTGGGCTTTTCGCTTTCTTGGAGGAGATGGAGTTGTGACAGTGGCCTTACTGATCTTATTTTTAGCGTTACGCATATCAGCCACTGTTACTGGACTAATCTCTTCAAAAGCTTGGGCTTTACCACTTAGTAATTTTGCTCTCATAGATTGTTTAGTAGTAGTTGAATGATTATCCTTATCACCAGTCATCTTGATGAACATCGTTCGAAGAAATGAAACGAGGTTCGTTGGAGGTGCATTAGAAAGAAACAATGTACAACCAACCTCTTGGAACTTAATGCTAGCTTTTCCTTCCGCCATGAACTTTTTAAAAACATTGATACTTTTCAAACCTAGTCGAATTGCGGCATGTTTATCTGTAGTAATCTCCATAAACATCTCACGAAATTCGTTCCGAATCAGTCGTAAAGAAGCAGTCTTATGGTTTACTTTTCTAATAATTGAACCTTCTGGTGTAGTCCATTCTGCCGTTACTGCACACGATAAAAAAGTTTCCCCTTTCTCCATTTTCATTAATTAATATAGCTTCATAATTTAGAAAATACTGAATTTATAAAATATTCTTAAGCTTAACCTAATATCACAACAGATTGATAAGCGCGAAGATTTGACGTTGACAATTCCTTCACTCGCCGTTCGCCACTTCGCCACTCGTGCGCATCACAGAGTATGAAAAAAAATATTTGGAAAAACTAAACGATTCGTAAACCATTTCCGTGCTATAATCCTCATAAGTTTTATTTACAGTTTCAGTCTTTATATTTGAATCTCAGCAACAATCTCAAAACAAAAAATTGAAGGACAAAAAACATGAATAATTACAGTATTAAAAAACACCACGCTTTGCTTGGCATAATTGTCTTTTGTCGTGTACGTAGGTTTAAAAAAATAGTATACCTTAATAAAATGCGAATAACGTACTAGAGAATAAATTTGTGCCCAGTTTACTGATAAAATAAGTATGTAAAATATTTATAATATTATTTATTTTTTATTTTTCCAAAAATCTACTCCAGAAAGATATGGTATACGAAAATCGCACAATCATTACTATCGTCATCAGCAAGCCCAATCTTTCTTTTTGAAATCGACTGTTAATTAACAATACATTTTAAAGCAATTAAAGTTAACAAATAGCATAACCGAATATTCCTTTATTATATTTCAGTGCCGGAGACAGTCTGTCACTGCGGCGACGGTTAATAATTCATCGCTGGATCGTAAAAGCGGCTAAAGATAAACAGTCTGTCACGAGTAAACGTAAATAGGTACTATACTGTTTTCCTTGGAATATTTAACTGTTTGCTCCATCAGTTAGGTCTATAATAATTATATGATGCTAGGATCTAACAGACCATGATAAGCATTCATGACACTACGAGTTTCAATGATAACATAAAATGTTCTTGAAGTTATACAGACAAGGATATTTTGGTTTAATGGCCCCATTATACATTGTCACATATTTCGTATTAACTCGTTCTCTGAATATGCATTATTAAATTCGGTGCGAAATTTACTTCTTATTAACTTTAATTCTTTCATCGGCTTATTTGTATTTTCATATAATTGCCGATATAAGTATATTTGCTTTGAAAGCGAGCGCCTTTGGTGTTGATATATTTAGTGGCGGCTTCCGTTCAAATTTCGCGTTAAAATAATCCATGAAATTAATAAAATGTTATTGTACTAAGGTATAAATGGCACAGTGAAACATTGGAATAACTATATGGAAGATATTCCAGTGTTTCACGATTTTATTGACTCCCTCATAATGGGTTGGCATTCTTTCCAATTTCCAAGTTTGAACACTCTGTGAAGCTTTTATTTCAAAACAATGTAACAGAGTAAAGATATTACTTAATCATCATGTTAATCAGACACGAAAAAGAAAATTTTTTACATAATCCCACCATATTTATACCGAAAACCGTCCTAATGTGTCCGTCGCGTGCAAGTACCTACGTTATAATTCCATTCTTTGTCTATCTGGTCACCTATGCATGTCTATATAGGGTTGTAACCAATTCACTTTACTATCTAACTATCGATTAATTAAGCAATAATTCCTATACAACTTTCTCCGTTTATATAATTTTGTTCTGTATAAACATTTGAAAAATAGCAACAATAATTTACTCACTAGATAATATGTTTGTCGGTATCATTAAAGCTATGTTGAATCAGTTAAAATATACAGAAATTGAACGATGATCTCATATTGTGTCATTGGGCATCGGGGTTTGGTTAGTGTCACGGTTGGCCTTTGAAATATGGCGCGATATAATGAAATCCTCGGCACTGCGTCTGGTCCGTAGTCCCTCGTGACGTCACGCGTCTGTTTGGAAAGAGGTTTTATGCAAAGCTTACTGGCATATAACACTTGCCTTTGTGGGATCATATTACAATTCGCGATGGGACTGATATTTTTATTGGCAATGTGCTAATCTCGGTATTTACAGTAGCAGTAATAGTGGAATAAATTTTTCATGTATCATACTAACATTATAAATGCGAATGTTTGGTTGGTTGGATGGATGTTTCTTTGAATGTATCTCCAGAATGGCTGAACGGGTCTCGATGAAATTTGGCAAACATGTAGAACTAGACTAGGAAGAACACATGGACTACTAATAGTTTTTTTTTAATACCGCGCGGACGGAGCTAGTATTTAATAAAAGCTCTTTTTATATTAAACTGTAATATAATTTGTAAAGACTTCTTAAATAAAAATGTAATACTGTCCTCATTAAAATCCAACAACGTTAGCTGTAGCGTAGGACACGCGCAATGGAAAACAAATTTCAAACAGATAAACACTTCAGATTACTTGTCTAATATCTTATAAGTATGTTCTCATTGTATGCAGTAAATTGCAATTTGCCGTTTATTGAAGTAAAATACGTAATAATATAACTACATTTAAGTGATATTTTGGTCACGGATGTATTTAGCCATGGAAAATAGATATTTCCGTCGACATATTACAGAGCTTTCATCTTTGTACGTAATACGCATGTATGTTCTACGGATACGATTACTCGTACATGATTTCATGTATCCTTTGCACTTTTGTCATAGTCCGTATATCGTTAGGCTACATTAGAATATAATTTTACGCGGCTTTGTTAAATGTGCATCGAATTTTCCGTTGACTGGCTCTTGTGTGTTGTTAATTCTTGTTCATATTTAAAAAGTATCTCCCGCACTCTCAAAAACGTCAATACTATTGTAACTTTTGTACCTTTGTATCTAGATAATGTTTGAACGACAACACAGATGTAGATTTAAAAAAAATGTTATCTAATAGTCATCTTAACATTGAAGTAAAGTAGTATTGACATAGACATTGGGTATATTTATACAGGTTTATTTAGTTTCCAATTAAAATTATTAGCGTGACTAAATAAGAATACTATATATTTAGTGAGGTTAATTCAGAGAGTGTAATTAGTTGGCATCGTTCCTAGTAGGCAGGAATGTCTTGCAGTGCATCGGGCATCTGCTGAAACAAAACAATTCGTGTGAACGCCGGACAATACAGGGTGACGCTACGGTGACAAACTATAAATATCTAATTAGGCAAGTCCTAACGAAGACCATTTCTTACTCTATTTTTTAAGCCTAATACACATATTTTATCTAAGTTTTTGATTGAAAAATAAATTGACAAAATTCTGTTTTTTTTATAAGTAGAATGAAAGTGGCCTATCATCGCCTAGAAGTTGAGCTTTGTTATAAAATGTATAACAAAAACAAGTAGTAGTGCCCGTAGTCTATTAGTAGGATAAAGATCATTCATTTTAAAAATTAAATAAATTAATTCTGTTTGTCGCGATTATCCATTTTTCTCTATAAACTATGGTTGCCGGTTTGTCGTCGGCATCACCGTGCTGAGCGCCACACATGCGTCGCATCTGTGCGCGCCTCGCCGGAGGTGTACCCTGAAAACAGTATCTATAGTCCAGTCCTTCTATCATTACGTTTACTTTTATTTTATATGGAGATAATTCAAAAAAATCGTACTTAACGTAAAAATCGAATGTCTAAAGGTAACATAATTAAGTTTAGTTTTAACATGCTTTATAATTTTTTTGCATTCAAGTTAGCTATTTTATCGAGAAACTTTAAAGTTCTGAAAAAACCTATAAAATATTCATACACCAACGTAGCTGTTCAAGTATAAAAAAATTAAATTACGCTGTTATTGAAAAAGACAGTTTTTTCTGTAAATAAGATATTATAGAGATATAATATATTTACAGTAATTCAAAATAATAGATAATGCAACGAATTTATTTTAATAAGATTTAAAATCATTTCGTTAAAGAAACTTAAAAAACCAAACAACACAACATACACCATATTTTTTAACTAGCAGTAACAAGAGGTATTAAAAAAAATAACACAAAAGCATATTTCTGTTGAAATCGTATTAGAAAACAAGTTGTAACGAGCTTCGAAAGGCCATCTGTTACAGTTCACCACAGGTGTTTGGCATAACGATAATAGCATTAGCGAATTACTCGTTAAAAGAACAATAGGCGTTATCAAGTAAACAGGTATTTAGGAAGACTGGACTATGGATGCGGCACAAGTGTGACGTATTTTCCTCTGAGCGCAGCTGCGGAGACCTCGCAGATGTTTTATGGCACTGAACATTTCCAAGACGTTTTATTATTTATTACGATATTGCCGTTTAGAACCTAATCCCTGCTTTTTATTATCCAGGAGAAACAATGGTCATCGGGCGGCGTCCACTAACTAATTTTGGCATGTTGCGCGCAGATGCGGCGTCTGTCGGCGTGGGAAAGTGCCTCAGTATTGTTTGAGGAAAGGTTTGACCAAAGACTATTCTAGAACCATAGCCTTTAAAAATAAATTAAAATACACATTTCGTTCCCCCATTAGTTACAACAGATCACAATAAAGTTATATATATAAAAAAAAGCTGTGTAGAAACGTCACAAATGGAGTGAGTTTTACGTCTCAATGAATTGAAATTAGTGAATTCGTTTGTAAATTTGCAAAAAATACATTTATTATAAACATGATTAAGTTAAATGTATATCATATTTACAATGAGAAGCATGAAAACCAAATAATTTAAATAAATAAACAACCTACAAACCGCAAAAGGATGTCAACAATATCGTTTATACATAAAACTTATGCACTAACAAGTACGAGCGTTATCTAAAGCAGGTGTCACTTACAACCGCAAACACTGAAAGTTTGAAAATAAACCACAGCGTCGTAAAACTCTTAACAAAATAAACTTAGCGAGGCGTTAATCTCTCACGGCTAAAACATCTGTACACGCCACCAACAAGGGGATGAATACTTTGTTTTAAGCTCACATTAGTCGAGATTATTGCTCATTGATGATTCCATGTAACAATAGAATTATTATACATGTACCGTGAATTAATAAATCCTATATTAAGACCTTGTTGCACAAGCTTATGACAGATTAATAGAGTTCCAAAAAGCTTTAATAAAAAAATCGCTTTAACTTAATAAAATTAAGAATAAAAACCTAGGCTTTGAGTTGGTTGTATACCCTTATATCCGTAAGCTTTAAAAAGTACTTTTTGCTTATTTCTAGCTTCAATATTTTTTGCGTTTTTAATTAGAAACTTATATCATCAGGAGCGAAAAAGATCAATGACGCCAATTTGTATGAAGACGCAGGAAACGTATTACTTACTATGTTAGTTTTAATCTGAAAATGACTGCGAACGAATCAAAGGCGGTGCGTTTGATGTAACCATTTTTTTATTGCACTGTGTATGTGGTTCATTCATAAAGGTACTTGTAGACAGGGTGTTCGTGTTATCAGCATCGGCGTCATTAACGAGATGAGAAAGAAGAGATAACGGTAAGAGCACATTTTGTTTGTGAATGAATTCAAACCGCCAATATCGCATCGCTTCGCAGATGTCGGGACATGACTCATTTCGGATCCGGCCCTGGGTACTTTAAGCCATTTAAATCTATCGCGTCTGTTCCATTTTCGAGAATTTCCAATGTTATTTTAGGTGCGCAGATTTTATACAAAATTTACTAAATATTCTAGTTATATGTTTAAGTTCTGCCAATTAATTTTTTAGAACTATAGAAGATCTAAACTTAATTTATAATAGCGACTAAAAATTACGAATTATCCTCGCTTGTTTCGAACCTAGACAGTAAAACACACGCAATTAAATAATTGTGGATACTTTAAACCGTAGAACAAAATGCATTACACACT
Organism: Papilio xuthus; assembly: GCF_000836235.2. NCBI lineage: Eukaryota > Metazoa > Arthropoda > Insecta > Lepidoptera > Papilionidae > Papilio > Papilio xuthus. The sequence goes on from NW_013533657.1 coordinate 2,787,061, forward strand.
AAAATTTATTTTTAAAACAACTATCAGAAAGCCGCGTGAAACAACAAGGGAATATATTAAAGATACCTGACGTAAGGATATGCTCGGAATGAACGAGAAACGATAAATAACGCGGCAACATCGTTCATGTCGCGGTGGGTGAATGTAACCAAAATACACTTAACACACCCCTTTACAGTAAACTTATATTACCAATGGTATTTTGTTGCAAATAAATCCTTATATTACGGTGGTCTTTTACGGAATTATTGCAACAAACAAACAAGTATATAACTTAATAACCTCTACATATGTCTACATAAACTTAATTTATTATACGCAAAATAGATAAACATTAGGTAAAAATGATTTGATAAAATGTGAAATATGAGAATGATTGCTCAAGACGTGATGGTTATCTGTCTGCACTAATATTATATAGGAAATATTTGATTGTTTATTTGTTTGTTTCCATTGAACAGGCTCCGAAACTACAGAACCATCTCCTTTCACTATATCCTTGGGTGACATATTAATGAGGATATTTTTATTACTAGTTTTTTTTTAAAATTTTACGCGGATAAAGTAGCGCGCAATTGCTAATCGCGAATAATCTGCTACAATACAACAGAGAAATGTATTGCTATACGGGCGAAGTCGGCGTAGATCACTAGTTTTGATGCGTTAACTCAGCTATCGCTAGTGGAGGTCAATACTAATAAACAAAACTTTAAAACTAAATAAAAACGGCTACGACGATTGAATTACGTTCAAATCATAACATCGTATTTTAGAAATATACAGACGGTATCGGGTGCCATTGGACAGAAGCTTTTACGTACAGACAGACAGTGATATCTTGTATGTATTGACAGGTGACAGGAGCAATCAACGCAGATAGCGTTCGTATACACGAATTTTAATTAACAAACTTGACGCGCTCATTCCCGACTTTGAATTTTAAATGATCATAGAAATCTAATATGGCAGTTACGTATTTTTAAAAGAAGCATTAAACGTTAGGAATATTTTTAAAAAATAGATTTAAATTGACAGCCGTTGAAATTGAAAGTTGGTTTTATGAAATAACTTTTCTGCAAAACTTTTCTTTTCTTAAAACTTGATGTGCTTTAGATAGAACTTTTATTAGTCGGTTAAGGAAAGAAATCGGAGCATTGTTTTATTTTCGTTTAATCTTTAACTTCTTGCTTGAAGTGCGAAACCTTACGTACCTAATTTTTTAATTTAAGGTCACTCCCCGGAAGCGATTCGTAAAAAAAACCTTTATTATATCTATTTAGTTTACTTACACTATTTGTACAAATGACTATATTCCAACCTATAGGACGAATACCAGAGATGTAAAAATGTCAGATCCTGTAACATTGTACAGGCCGTGTCTAACCGTGAGCGGCAGAGATAAAATAATTAAAATATTTATAATATGAGTAGAAGTGAAGGCATCATCGCGGTGCGGCCGTGGGATCGAGCTTTGTGGTCCGATTGCGTCAAAGATATTTTTAGTATGGCGGCGACAGGACGACGCGACTGTACAAAAAATTTTCAAGCAAGGGTGGCGCCGATTCATGTCTTACCTACACGACGTGTCTCAAGTTTCAGTATTGGAAAGTCATAAAAATTTATCATACAATAATTTAATATCGCTATTTGTAATTAACAATATACGAAATATATATTCGTATTTAGGTGAAGTTCATCTCTAATGAATAGTTCCAAAATAAATATAAACAGATGAAATATTAATGGTAGATCGACAGTGATCGATTACTTTTGCTACGGTGCAATAACATTGATGTCTGGCGAGCAGGATGCGCGCTCACCGATGCGATCGGCCATGGCGTCCGAACGTACATAATTATACCTACGATACTATATAGAAGCAGTAAATATGGATGGGAAATGATGGACAAGATAAACACAAACCGGTCAACGATCGACGCGGCTTTACTACATCCGTCCTTGTCGCACCCGAAGGATTGCAAACGCGCGGGCGGGGGGCGGCGCGCTGGGCGGGAGGCACGTACACATCGCAGTGGAGATGGTTATTTTTTGTGCGTTGTCAATGAAGGGACGGGTAGGGGTGGGCCGGCCCAGGATCTCTCATGCTCAGTCCTTAGCCACACGCGACCGAGACAGCCACGCGCACGCGCACATGCCGAGTCTACCACGAAACATGAATTACGACGGCTGTGATAGAATAGTGCCCATCAAACGCGAAGAGGATCCTGACTGCCGGGATGACGACGAATATTATCGATACGTGCCCGTCGAAGTGAAAAGACACGACCCACAAGCTTTCGCGCCATCCTCACCAACACACCTAATGGATTTGAGCAACGGAATTGAAAGACCGGTGCTGCAGCAGGCTTGGCCCACCAATGTCATATTCGACAGCGAGGACCGAGACTACCAGCAGCCGCAATACCCGCCGTACGACCAGCTCTACATGACCGATCAGAGACAAAGACAATTACCTCGGACGTTCTACTTTGACGATTCCAATTCCCAGGACAGAGTGAACGGATTCTACGAAAACAATGAAGCGGCGAAGATCGGGGAAACATCGTACAGGGAGTCGACGGAGGAACGGAGCGATGACAACGACGAGCAGAGAAGATCGAGAAAGCGATCCTCGAAAGCGTCTAGAAAGAAAACGCAATCGTTCGAGGAGATGCAAATACAACGGGTAATGGCGAATGTAAGAGAGCGGCAAAGGACTCAGAGTCTGAACGAGGCGTTTGCCAGTTTACGGCAAATCATTCCATCTCTGCCTAGCGATAAATTGTCCAAGATCCAGACGCTGCAGCTGGCGACGCAGTACATCGAGTTCCTGTACCAGATCCTATCTAGCAACGAGTGCGGGGCAAGCGAGGGGAGCGAGACGGGCAGTGAACACGGCAAATACCTCGCTCAGGACAAGCTTAGCTACGCCTTCTCCGTGTGGCGCATGGAAGGCGAGTGGACAAACGGACAAACGTGATACTAGATATTCTAAAGACGTTGATTATATTCCATATTAAGATTGTTAATTGATTATTTTGTAAGAAAGTGAAGTTTAAATTATTAGTTTTAATTAGCGTTGTAAGTTGCAAGTTGTGATAGTTCTTGTAAGTGGATAAGAAATATCAAAAACTAAAATAATGTGATTATGGATCAATTAATGTTAGGACCTACAGTAGTGAGTAGTTGTAAATTATAACAAAGAAATACAGCTGTATACCAAAAAGATGATTGATTGTATCTATTTGTAATGTAAAACATATGGACCAAATATTAAATAAATTTGTTTATTGCTAAAATTGTCTGTTATTTTAATTATCATACAAAATATATGATAAACTTAGTAGAAATAAATTAATTGGTCAAATAATCAATTCTAGGAACTTTGTGATTTGTAATTTGACCATACCTAACTTATATTTGCATTAGCTCTGTGTATCACGCGAATAGTCGTGCTAGTGGAAAGAGGGTTTAAAAGTATTTTTGCATTCATAAAACTAAACTTAAAGGTATTAGTTGGGCGGGACCCGGGAGTATAAATAAAAAATATAGAATTAAAAGCGAGTTATAAGTTAAAAATTTGTTTACTAGCTATTTATAAACATGATTTGTTTAATTCCATCGATGTAACAAAACAAAGCTTAACATCGGTTTCCTTCATACCCGACACCTTTAATACAATTATTTAATCTTATTCTATTATACAATATTATATCCTAACTAAATTAAATTATTGAAAAATATTCGTGTCTCTATTTTTTCAAAGTAAATAATAGAGATAAAAATATGTCCCAATTAAATTTCGATACTGCCCACTCACATTTATTGTAAAAAAAAACATTACAAATTCGTATTAGGCATTTTACCATTTTTAAATATATTTTATCTAATATATAAATCACATTAGGCATTATTATAATTCATATATCAACGAATGAATTTCATTAACAATAACATAGAAAAAAAAATTATAGAAATAAATCAAATCTGGGCCGGAGAGAGCCGCTGATATGGCGTTCAGTTCTTTCAGAAAATATGTTAAAACCTACAAATGCCTAGATAATTACAAAAATAACAACCATTACAAGGCAGCTGTAGTACGACAAGGATGATGTGACAATTTTCAGTGACAGTGTGGTGTCATAATTTAGTTTGATTTCCCACCGGGTCAGATAACTTGGTCGGTGTATACCATGAAATTCTACGTCAGTCTCACTTGTATTAATATATTGCTGTCTCTGTTATTTCAAATAGAATAAAAGAGATAGCAATAAGAATTGCAACAAGTACATCGATAAGCCCACAGCTAAAAATATTATATAAAAGAAATTCCATCTATTACAAATTCAGCACCATTGGTTAAGGAATTATCATCTCGGTCGCATTCGATTCCGTTTCAATCTGTAAAACAATACATAATTTATTTTTACTTGTTTATTTTCCTGAGTCTAACCGAGTCAGACTCAATAAGCCAAGACTCCACATCGATCATTCAATAAATATGTATAAAATCAATAGAAATAAAATTTAAAGTTAAAACAAAATAGGCTACGGTATGTTGTCGTAATTTCGCATGATTTAGCACTCTTCCCTGGAACGCAACACCGTCGGAAAACAGACACATCTTCAACGCACTGCAAACGCAACACCCGTGTAGCGTATCTTTTAGAATTATTTATCTTATTCATTATCTTTTTTCTTGTAGCACTAGAAAGTGTTATATGGACATGCGAATTCCAATAGCACAAGAAATGATCAAAGATCAAAAAACTTCCTATTAGCCTCTCAGAGGCAGCAAATGATATTTTTGATAAGAAGTTTCAAACCTCTTGAGACAATTGATTGTCGAGGCCAATAACAACCAAGTCGTCGTCTGCATCGCCGTCCTGTACTCGCATTGACCAATCGTTTTTCACATCGATCTACGAAAAAAACATATTATTAACCATCATTTATAAAATGAAAAAAAAAAAAACGACATACTAGAGTTTTATAAGATCAATGTAAATAATAATATTTTATGTAATCAAACAGTTCATTGTATTTAACATATTGCCCTTTTGCTCCTCTCCATAACAAAAGAATATCGACCTACTCTAGCTACTCTACTTCAAAAAAAAAAGGTACAAAAGTAAAATTGTTCATTGGATTTTTTATCCTAACCTCTAGTTCCTTATAATTTTACCATTGACTTATGCTATTTTATCTTTACTTTGAAAATACTCGTAGTTTGATAATAATATTTTCTCATCATAACAGTAGTCCGTCAAAATCTATTTCTCGATAATGGAAGCCATAAATAAATATTCTATAAACATGTTAAAATAACGTCGGCGACGCGGGGGGTACGACATGTGTTAACGATTTCATTTTAAACGATATTAAAAGTATAATTAAAACATTTCATAACAAAAGTTACATAAAAACATCTTTGCTAATCTATTTTAAAACAGTTGAATACCGCAAGTAATTAAAATACGATGTATTCGTTCACGCATATGTTTTGTAACAACATAGTTCAGTTAAAATCATTTTCAAGATATTTGAAATAATTTTGGTTCGCAGATTTCTTCTTCACGAACCTTCACGAAGATTTAAATCTGTGGCCTATGATCCTAGTTTCAGTTTTGATAAATATTAGTAAAAGATAAACATTTTTTCACATACCATAAGCAACAACTTTAAATAAAAACAACTCACCAGATTATTATCAACTGCGTCTTTATGTGCTTGTTTGATGTGATCTTTTAGCGCGAAAGCTCTCGCGTAGCTTGCACCACAAAGAGAACATGAAAACTTAAGGATGTTCTCTCTTAAATGCACCTCCGTATGAAGTCTCACAGCATACAGCGATGCGAATGGTCTATGACGGAAATTTTCTATTACAGACCGCATACATGTATGCATAATATTATAAAATATATATAATCTACGTTAAGTATTTGCTGATAGAAGAGCATTGATTTGGTTAAATTGTATTTAGTACATTTTGATAACGAAACAAAGAGTTCCTTTCAAATTTCAAAAATATAGAAACGTCAATAAAGTAGTAATTACAGATATGGATTAAATTGGAGTCCGTCCACTTAATATCGTGAATCATTTAGTTTAAATATTAGTACCCGGCGTTTGAGTTGGCACGTATAACAAAAGAGTATTCTTATACCCGATGTGCCAATATACTATATGTAGTTTTATAAGTACTTACCGATTACATTGAGTACAGGAAAAGGGTTTTGTGTGTGAGTTCTTGTGACCTGCGAGTTGAACGGACGTCTTGAAGGCCTTGGGGCAAAGCGGACATTTGTACGCTCGCACTTCTGAATGTGTGAGGAGATGATGATTGTATACGCTGTGTGCTTTGAACCTAGGGACAATCTTATTAATATTATAAATGCGAATGTTTGGATGTATGGATGGATGTTTGTTAGAAGGTATCTCTAGATATTGATAAAATTTGGCAAAGATGTAGAACACAGTCTGGAAGAACGCATATATTACATATTCAGTTTTTTTTTAATCAAGCCGACGGAGTCTCCGGCGACTGCCAGTTAGAATACAGTATACTAAAATATCGTAAATCAAGAATCAAATAAAAGTGATGAGTTATTGAATATTGCATTAAAATAGCACATTTCTGTAATAATAAATTGAAACGTTTATAAAATGAAATACGATTACGAGTTGATAGATGCGATCGTAAAATTGAAATGTGCCGAAATGGGACATCCTATAGAGATATAGGCAATATGACGCTATCATAAGATTTCATAACGACACATGGCTTAGATCACGTCAAATATGAAATCATCTTCTAAAAATAAGGTATTTTTTTATATAGCAACATTAAAGATGAATTTAAATGATTGGAGACTGATAGCTTATAAAAAAAAACAAATTATAAATAACGGGTGCACATACGGTTTTAGACATTTAAAAACAATATTTAACATAACCTATGTTAGGAATATTATAGTTTTTAACCATTTTCATTACATACATAAAAATTTCATTTATTTATGATTCTCTGTCTCTGTCACTCTTTATAATATTAGTTATAAAAGATGATAGTGTTACCTCTTCCCGCACTGTGGGCAGGTGTAGGGCCGCGCGCCGGTGTGCGTGCGCATATGTAGAGTGAGGCAGTACGAAACGCGGAACGACTTGCCGCAGATCTCGCATGTATGCGGCTTCTCACCTAAAATGTGCAGGATAGTCAAGTTCAAAGTTTATTACTGCTCGTTGATAAGTGGGGGCGCAAGTTTTTGCGGGTGAGTGCCAAATGGGATCACTGCAGCAGAAAGCTCCTGCATCTCTTTAAATCCCGCGGAAATAAAAAATTGAGTCAAGCGAGTCGAACGAAATTGCGAGCCGTCATAAAGTTGTTTTTGTTGTGTTGTTTTTAATTTCTGTTGGAAAACCATGTCTTAATATGATGTTAATTATAACATTTCTTAATAATTCAGTAAACAATATCAGAATATATTCAAATCTGAATACTAATTCTGGAGATAAGCGTGTTTAAACTTTGCAGCTTTATTACTAATAGTACATACCTGTATGAATCCTTTCGTGTTTGACTTTCTCATGTGGTCTAGCAAACTTTCTATTACAATATAAACATTTATAAGGTAGTGATGTATCTTCTTTTCCAGAAAAAACCTGAGTACAAAATAGTTATTTATATACAAAGAAAAAGAAGGTTTACTTAAAAACTTACAACTTATACCGACATGAAATACAAGAATCTTTTGTTATATTAATTATAAAGATATTTTGTTGTGCGATCGACTAACGACTAAAAAAGCATCGTTCGAATGTTCGTTTAAATTGAATTTAAACGCTGTCTTTTCATCGCATTTTATACGAAAAAAAAAGAAGGAGCGACCATCTTTGCGGCCTTCGATCATCGCGATGCGAAGTGCCCTCCCCCCGCATCCCGCTACACCATAAATTATGATCCGCGCAGCGACCTGCGCGAACTTTAGAGCAGCCAAGGTAAATGAACAGTACTATAACTAATAATTACTATCACAAATAGTTAGTAAATATTATTATACATTTGTACTAACCTTATCTATATTATGTACATTCATATGCATCTTTAGATCCTGCATTGATTGGAACTTTTTATTACAAATGTCGCAGTTGACTTTATTTGAGGGGTTGACGTGCGAGTTTTCGTGTATCTCGCGATAGTCTTCAGGTATCAGTTTGAAGCAAACTGAACAAACATACTTCTGTTCACTGCCCGTATTGCCTTCCAGCGTCTGTACTGGAGGTTCTATTGGACGGGACCTATCGACAACATTGACTTTTGGTTTGTTTACGACAAACTTGTATAAAAGCATATTGTTATCCCTTCTATTCTCATTGAAAATACAGTGACAACAATATATCAATACAATAGTGAGTGCAGTGGAATATCTCGGTTAGATTAAGTTTAATGAATACAGAAGTACTTTAACACTTTCGATGTCCACATCTAATTTGGATTTGTTTTTTGTATGTAACAAATAATCTTAAATACTGAACCGATTTCACAAATCTTTTGCCATTGGAAAGCTGCTTTGATACTGAGTAACATAGACGATATTTATGACTAGATTTTTTAATTCGGACAAAGTTACGGCCCAAAGCTAGTATATGTAAAACATAATTGTTTTTTTCCTGTACTTCTATGGCCTAAGTACCTGAGTAGGGCGGTGTGTCAATCGCTTTTTTACATCCGCGAACAATTTTTTTTAAATATAGCGTTTTTTTATATTCCTGGTACAATATATTCATTACTCACTTAACTGGATCGTGCATTCGCTTGTGTAACTTTAACGATTTCCTTGTTGGGAATACTGTAGAACAAATGTTGCATACAAAAGTGGTTGGTATATCTACGATATTTAATTCATCTGGAAATAAAATGAAAAAAAAAACATTCTTTTTTTATTATCTTATCATATAATTAAATAACGGAAAAAAATTGACTTCCACGTAACTTACTTTACATTTAATATCAAAATTAGGTATCCAAAAATTCACTATTTCATACGACTTTTATGTCACGTTCTACGAAATTTAGATTTTAGGTGCGGAATATATTGTTCAATAAATGGAATCTATTTTTGCCGAAATTTGGAAAGAATTCCTCAATAAACAGTTAATAACAGTTACTTATAAGATTAATAGTTTACTGTATTTCACCCGTAAATGATCATAAAGTTTATATGACATCATGTATCTCAGTATTTCCCAGAATTAATGCAGTCACAAATATCGGCTAGTACCAGAAAACCTCCCCTTAATGGTCTTGTCCGGGAGTTACGAGGATTATCCAATAGGTAGAAGAGGGTAGATAAACAGATGAAACAATACTGTTATGCTCATTTATTTCCATACATTACAATTAAAACTAATTAAAAATTAACTCTAAATATCTGTACAAACTAAATATCCCTCGTGATTTCAGATGATTCTTCCTGGTAGCAATAAAAAAGGGAATCTCTCACGGCTTTCATAAAAATTTTAATTAACAAATGTGCTTTGTTTGTTAGAGATATCAAAGTGTGTCACTCGTCAATTTTTTAAACGTATGGTCAAACAAGGATATCTGAACCGGTGAGAGGTGTTACTATCGCGTTTGGTTCTGTCAGAATAGATATAAAATCTCCTTAGACATAAAAGAAAAAGACATGAAAGATACAGTGCAAAAAGAATCTTGACATTTTTTGACATTGACAGGAGGGCGCTAACGAGCTGTCATAATTTAGTTTGACTTATGTCCACCGGTTCAGTTAGCCTTGTCGGGTTTTAAAAAGTGTCAGTGAAACGTCAATACAGCGGCTGACGAATTCATCTCCATTTTAGATTTTATTGGACTGGAGAATCCGAAGGGAACGAGGTTTTGTTCTTCTTTCTGACTACCATTTCATCTCTGTGCCAATCAGTCGAACTTCCTAAAGAGGAACAGAAAAATATAGCACAATCAGAGTGCACTTTATTGTTGGTAATGTTGCTAACAAAAACTAACTATAGAATTAATTATTTTTGCTAATAATCTCTCTTTAAAATGAGATATAAAAAACTTTACAACTTGCAACTAGTTATGAGAAATGTTCACTTTTAAAAAGTTAATTTCAATCAATAAAACTATAATAAGTCCTCCAAACTATGTAGATCTTTGTTTAATATTAAATAAAAAAAAAATATTAGCAAAAAATAAAATAAAGTTATCTACCTAGTCTTGCTTTGTGCACTTTCATATGTGCAGTGAGGGACTTTAGATTATCGTAAGCCACTGGACAGATCATACAAGGGTATTTCACTGAAATAAAATAAATATTATGTAATGTTAGTTTTACTTTTTTAATTTAGTTTTTAATATAAAAGACAAAATATACTTTTAACTTCATATCGGATAAGGGATTGATAGTAGAGACACTTTTTTTAAATATTCTCATAATAACGTCATTTATTGATAACTAAAAAACAATTTATCGTGAATGACCTCTCTAGAGATTCCTTACTAAACAAAAAGATTATAAATATTTATTACTACCATGAAGACACATCTTTCGTATTACAAAATAATAATATTGTATTCCCAAAATATGTATTAATAGGAAGCAAACGAGCAAGCAGTTTATTTCATGTTAAGTGACTCATTAGAGTTACGACTCTATCGTATGCGACATCTTGTCGCGGCGACCACGCGTTGACGATGGGTGAGGACACAGTAACCGAACAAGCAAGCGACAGAGATAAATAGTACAGGTGTAGGAGCAGATTTTTTTAATTTATTTGTAAACAGAGTAGACACATATAGTTTTTGTAATTAATTTTGTATTCTCTTAACCGTTAAATTTGTAAGATTATAGGCACATAACACAACCCTACAATCACTATATATATTTTGAATGCATAAACTTATCTGTCAACTGACGATTAAAAGACCTCCAAACTCTATAATCTTTGAAGCGAAAATTGGTCATACACTTTAATGAAATTAGAGAAAATAAAATAAAGAATATACCTGGCTTTGTTTTGTGCACTTTCATATGTGCACTAAGTGATTTTTGGTTATCGTAAGCCACTGGACAGAGTAGACAAGGGTAGCGTACTGAAATAAAAAATAGTGTTATTTGATACTAAAGGAGGCAACATCTTAAACTGAGTTTCCCCTCTGGTAAAAACAGTTGTTTAGAAAAAATATGTATTTACATGTTCCTATTATAATAATCTCTGGATTACAGTGTAAATATAATTTTAAAGTCTTTAAAGGAAATATACTGAGAATTTGACAAATATATAATTAATTTTGTGGTTATCAGCCATATTTAAATGATCTGCATTGTAAAAACAAAAATTGTCCAATATTTAATTTTTTTTTAAAGATTTTAGAGAAGACATAGTATATAAAATTTCCATACATAGCGGTGATTTTGCTATATTAAGTAAAAATTATATATACTTACAAGCTTTACATGGACGATTTTTAAACTCAGATAACACTGAAACATGTACATTACACAATGTACACTTGTAAAATTTTATTTTGTTGCCTATCGCTGTTTCCATTTCTTTTATCACAACTCTATGGTATGGCACATTTTTATCTATAAATTAAAAAAAAAACGCTATATATGGTACTATAATTAAACTATATAGTTTATTATATTTAATTATTATATTATAAACTATATAGTTATTTTATATAAAATATAGCAAATTCTATAAATTACACTAATTAATTTACCCATATCTATACAGATAAATAAAATTGCAATGTCTATCAAGATATAAGGTTCGAATTTTTTAATTTTTGGCTATTAATCCATAAGTCCACATTTGCTTCAGGTCTTTTAATGGAAAATAAGTAATGCATACCGGACTAACATACGCATATTACGCATTGCTGGATCAAAAGTGCAATCACTTGGTAACAAAGTTGCAGGTAACCGCTAGCTCAAACTAATCAAATCATTAAAATGTCGCATGAGCCATTATTTAGTATTTTAACTGCTTACCAATCTTTTTCTTGCGAACCTCATTAGTCACTGAAGGCTCTGAAGGTGTTTCAACGATAACACCAGTGTCTGTAATCATCCGTCTTGATCCCTGCTTGTCATTGTCAACCTGTCTAAGATTGTTCTCGTCCGTGTTTTCATCTGTATTCTCATACTCTAGTGTCATATTGCTATCCAATTGCTCCTTTAAATAACAATGCATGTATATTTTCATTATTACTCTTATTTAAATAAATTTGTCATATAAATTTGTGTAATAAATACATGTCATATGTCAAGAGCATCAGTGGCTCAGGGGTTAACCACTTGAGTTGCAATCTGCAGGTCATGGGTATGAATCCTGGCATATACCTATGTTTTTTCGATTTACATATGAATATTTATGCAACAGTCTCCTCGTATGTCTCTTGAACGGCAATATATGTCAGTTTATAACAATGTCACTCAAAATTTTAAACAATTTAATGTATAATGAAGTCTAAAGATGTCGGGAGGACGCCTTAATTAAGCAACAAAGTTTCTTAAAATAAATGCACCTTTTTTATACAAATACTCATACATATTACTTATCATACAATTACCTCTACAACTACTTCCTGATCATTATGATAAGTTTGTATATGTTCCAGAACTGAAGAAAATGAAACGCCACATGTGTTACATGAGTATAATCCTTCACTAACTTGATCAGACCCATCATCAACTACTTCTGTTTGATTATCAACTATCGCCTCAACTTTTGGTTCTGGAAAAAAGAATTAAATCAAATTCAAAACTGCAAACTTTAGGTTGTGATTTAATACCTAACTATTAACTACTACACACATTGGAAAACAAATATAGATTGTGAATCGTATATTATATAAAAATAGAAATCAAGTATAAGAGAGAGCTCCAATAGGACAAGTCAAATAAGAATGATTTTGACAAGATTTCAAAAAGATGAGATCTGTGCCTAGGAATATGATGGATGACTAGACTTCAGCAATTTGATTGGCTAAAGATAATTGGCCATTTCTCTTGCATATGCATCCAGCAACTGTGCTCTTCTGACAATGGAAAAACTCCATAAATACTCCACTGTGCTTTAAAAAATATTTAAAAAATTACCTTCAACAGTCATAGATATTGTTCCATCATTATTTTGTTTAACAACAGTACTGCCACTGTTCAATAATGACACATCATCAGTCACAATCATGTATCTATCACTACTGTCTTTAACGAGCCTTAGTTCTTGTCCCCGCGGCGTTTGCTTTATTTCGTCTAACAACTCCACATAAACTGAATTCTCATTTGTGTCAACTTTTCCATTATGAGATAGTGGATTTGTTGTATCTATCTCTTCTATATTGTCTGAGAACGAAATTGATGTGTACATCCTTTAGTATAATAAAATAACACTGATTCAAATTATTTATGCTTCACTACTAATAAACTACATACATTGAGGTAGAGAAACCAACATATTTTATTAGCAACATCAATATAAGACAAATTCAAAACAAAAGTTACTTGACTTTTACTAGCTTGACTAGATAAACCTTGACTATATTGTACATAAGGGGTTGTACATATTGCTATTATAAGTTAAACATGGAGTAAAATAATATTTCTATGTTTGATTACCTTGGCCATCTATTTCTACATTTTCTTCATGCTTATAATAAATAACATCTTTTTCACAAGTATTGCCTTCTAAGTTTACTTCTTGACATTCGTCATGAGTCAAATGTGTTTTGAGGTGGTCTAACGTCTCCAATTTATCTTGGCAAATTGGACAAGTTAAATTTGATAAAACGTTTGTTATATGTTCAATTAAATCATTTTTTGAATTAAAGGTTTGATTGCAACATAAAGGACAATGTATTATTAGGTCTCCCATTGTAATAGTTCAGTAACAGAAGCAAGCAAACATTGATTTAAGCAGCGGTTACAATTTCCAGATTGTTTGACTCGATGTGTTATTTTGTAAACATAACAATTTCATTGCATCTTTACCAAGTGCTATGTTCAGTTTGTATCTAAATTCTCAACACAAATCCATTTTTGAGGAACTTCACAATTTAGGACCACCAACCACATTAATAAAATCTGTGCAACAAAGAGTATGTATAATAGACAACTAGTACAGGTTATATTAGGACTTCCGATTTAAGACAGAAAATATACATCACTGGAAATAAATTAAATTGTCACGCCTTCACTTAGCAATTTAAAACTGTTTTATTTTAATGGTAATATTATATATAATATTTTTAAAGTATTGAATTTTTAATACAATTTTTTATAATTGCTTTCGAATTTTAATTAGAAGCCCATGAAATGAAATTAAACATATGAAAAAAGTCGATAGGAGTTTATTCTATTTTTTATAAGATTAAAAACAATAATAAATAGATCATTTTAAAAAGCAAAGACATTAATAGCATACGAAACTTCGCGAACACTTGGCTGAATATAAAAAATCCTTGTTACACTATACAAATGTCAACCAAAAAAAAAGATATTTATTTTTTTAATACGCCATTTTGTCGTGGCAAATTGTTTTATTTGCTGAATTCTATTATACTTAACTAATCAAAACTTTAACAGTTATATTTTGATTCCAAATAAAACATATTGCATGAACAAGTGATACCAATGAAAGCGTGCTAATATAGTGTAGTCTGCTCTACAACATTTTTAATCAAAACTTTTGACGCCTGTGTGATTGCTTTACTATTTTCGCGGGAAAATTTAATCGAAAATGTTAGGAAAAAGGATGCACCATAACAGCAAGGGCCGGTTAGCAAGCAAAGGTCATGATAGTAAGCCTTCCAGTCCCGGTGTTTCTCCATATAATAAACCCGCAAAAATACCTGGAGCAGTGTCGATTGGGAAAACCAAAGTAGAAACCTGCCCTATTCCCTACATCAGACTCCAAGACAACGCAACGACTTTACCCCGATTATCAGCAATTTCTGCCAGACCTGCTGATGAACCTATTGGTATAGATGAACTTGATGCTTTGCAGTTAGAGTTAGAATCATTGTTGTGTAGCACAGCATTACGTATAAGATATTTCCAAGGAGAAATTGAAAGTATTGATACAAATGAATCTAAACGGGAAAAGAAAGGCAAAGCTGCAGGTAAACAGCTACAATATCCCGTGAAAAGAAAATTCCAAGATGATAAACTAGTTAAAACCAAAGACTACACAAAACTTTCAAATCAACCTAAAGTACCTAAATTTAAAAATTTCTCTAATGCTTCTTCTGGAGGATCCCATAATAACTATTCAAATGATGCTAATGCCAACTCTGATAATTCAATGAAACTTGAACTTTCCCAGTTCTCATTACCAAAGAATAATATTCCATACAAATTTTGGAATTCTGTTGAACCATATTGTGCACCAGTCACCTTGGATGACATAAAATTTTTGGAATCCCTACTTGCTCAGAGTAGTAACACTACATTACCTCCTATCCCACCATTAGGAAGACACTATTCAGAAGTTTGGGCCGATGAACATTTAACAGAAGATCAAAATGCTGGTAACCCAAATAAATTAAGGCCTACTGGAATGTCACCTGAAGCAACTAATCTAAGAAAGAAAATTGAGAAATCTGGTGAGAATATGATAACAGGACCATTAACACAGAGATTGGTATCGGCTCTAATGGAAGAAAATGCATATGAGGTGCCTGATATAAAAGTGAAGCAACAATCAAATATTAAAAGCAGTTATAAAAATTCACTTACTTTAGAAAAATGCCTTCGCAAAGAGCTGGTAGATCAAGGCATACTGGATCCTGAAGATTTGCCTCCTTTAACCAATCCAGCAGATGATGAAATTTTAGCAGAGATCAAAAAGTGTCAAACAGAACTGACAGCTATAAGAAAAGATAATTGTAAGAATTTAAAAAACCTGATTGGTCTTTGCAAGCAAGAAATGATCAGATTGAACCTAAAGAAACAACTTGACCAAGTTGATTTAGAATGTATAGAAACATATAAGAAAATGGTTGCCGCTAAACAAAAGAAGCGCCCCATAACTAAAAAGGAAAAAGAAGATGCATGGAGAGCTATTAATGAACAAATAAGACTAAACAAAGAAATCAATGCATTACCACTAACTGGCCCCAATACAAGTTGAAGGAAAAATACATCATTTAATTTTAATTTAGTTGTAGTAAGATTTAATTAAACATCTTTATGTGTAGCAATAAACGGTGTTAATTTATTGTTTAACTTTGTACTTAATTTGCTAAAATATACAGAATAGATAGAGGAA
Source organism: Papilio xuthus (assembly GCF_000836235.2). Taxonomy (NCBI): domain Eukaryota; kingdom Metazoa; phylum Arthropoda; class Insecta; order Lepidoptera; family Papilionidae; genus Papilio; species Papilio xuthus. The sequence continues at coordinate 2,803,360 of NW_013533657.1, forward strand.
GACCGAAGAGAGATGGATGGATTGAGTGAAAGAGGAGATGCGCAAGTAGGGTATAGAAGAGTAGTATAATACTGTGCCGATCCTCTGTAGGTACAATCTGCAATTTGATATGTTTCATGACTCGACCTGGAATCGAACGTGGAATGTAGACATGTGCCGTTTTATTTAATCCAAAATCCATACGACATCAAAAATTAGAAAGGAATGGTTCGGGCATGCTCGCCTCGGCACTACCGCGCCCTCAGATGTTTTCTAAGTTCAACAAAGACTTCTTTACATTTATACTTTTGAATATTTATTTACTTTTATTAAATTCACATTTTATGAAGCTTTTAATAAATTATTATTGTTAATAAAAAAAAAATTCATTAACTTTTTGTTGTATGGTAACACCAGGTTTATTATATTCTGTTCTGTGACAAAAACGAACGAATCAAATTTTCAACGGAAATCGGGGATACGTTTTTTAATTACTTGTGACTGTGAACTTAGAAATCGGCCCATCTTACTTATAAATGATATTTTGATTGATTTTCATTTAACATGGATAATCCGCTCACTCCAAATAAAATACTACGATTGTTACATTATGCGGAAGACAAATCTTTTAGTCTTAAAAAGCGATTGGCACAAGAGGAGGAAGAGAAACGGTTTGTTTTTTTTTTCATATCTAGATTTTTTAAATCCCATAAACTTACTGTACAATTCCTTAATGAGGCGATTTATTTTTAGCTTGGATACACAGGAAGCGACGACAAACAAGTCCAGTATGCATTTAGAGTCGTCCTCCGGAATACTGGACTTAGATAAAGTTGAGGGTAAGTAATACTCCAACTTTGTATCAAAATAGAAAGGAACAATAACAAGAAAGAAGTGTTTGTTTTGTATTTTTATATGTTATTAAAATAATTATATTGTGCCATTTTTGTGCTTTATCTGCAATCTGTTAATTGAAAAAAAAATTGAAACCAGTACCAGTTTTTGTTTCTTTTTACAGGTTTTGGTGAAGGGGGCATAAGTCTTATGTCATTAAATAAATCTGTAAGTGTTTCATATCTTCTAATAATATAATATCCTGCCCTGATATTGTTTGTGATTTATTCTTGGTTAAATTAATCATTTTCATTGTCATTAGACTGCATTTAATCCTGGTGAGATGACTGGAAGATCAACTGGTACTGATGAAGTAAAGGTTCATACTGAACGCAAGGAACCAAGTAAAAAACCACTGGAAGCTTATGATGAATATGGACGGCATTCATTTGCCTTGGAAAGTCTTGCCAGCAACTTAGAGAAGCAGACAATGGAAGTCAATGATATTATGAGACATTCAATTGCTAGCAATTATTCATTTCATTCAAAGGTAAGAAAATTATAAGATGTTAAATAGATATTAACTTTGTTATTCAGTATAACTTTATATACAAAGAAAGTTTGATTTTTATTGATAATTATTGAACAAAAAGTTTTGACTTTCATAAATTTAGTAGAAAATTTGACATATTTATTCAGCCTTTGTCAAATTTCAGATTGAAATAGTAATTTTGTAAAATGTTACAGAAAGATATGACAGCGGAAGAAGCATCTTTTGTCTTGAATCATGCTCCATTGCCTGTACAACAAAGCACTCAAGTTAACATCACAGCAGACAACTTACCGTAAGTGTTATTTATTATTTTAGAAGGCAAAACGAGTATACTGCCAGTGACGGCTAAAATACCGAAGCTTTTTTTGTATAAAATAAGTTAGCACTATCCATAGACATGAAATAATAAGGTTGCATATATGTTGCTTACTTTTAATGGACACAGGAGACAATGTACAAAAAAATATATTCCTTAACTAAAAACACAATTGACAAGATATGAGAAAAACATAAGTATTTTAGAATTAAAGTTTAAACATGAAATATGCATTTTCAGGGAAAACACTACAAATATGTCCGTGGGAGGTTATTTCCAAGATAGATGTCCTGAATTTAAAAATATTTTTCAAATGACTGATAGTCCTATCAGGTCTGTAAGGCCTAGTATAAGTGAAGGTAAGTGTTTAAGCTCATTACTTAATTTAATATGTATTAAAATATAAATGTGTTTTTGTTTTGATATGACAATTGACAATAAGCAATTTAATATTATAAGTACAAAAGTTTAGATGGATGTTTGTTGTGTGTTGTGTTGTTGTGGATGTATCATATAATTTAAAAAATGGCAAAATGAATCTGGACGAATATTGGAATATTATAATCTGGAATATTGCAGACCCTATTGATTTTATTAAGTAATGTATGCTAAATCTAATCTTATAATTTCCAGTTTCTCTGTCGACTCCAATGAACTCAATAAGCAATGAAAGTAAGAAGACATATGTTGTGGATCAAACATTGGATTCTATACCAGTGAGGCAATCACGAGCTGCTAACAGTGAGCATAAAATTAAAGAATCCACATTTAGTATGCCTCGAAACTTTACAGTACCAGAAATATCTGACAGCAGTTGTAGTACTGATATACCTCCGGTTAAGAATGACTTGTTTAAAGTACCGATGAGTAAAGTTTACGATCAAGAAGATTCATCTAATATTAAACAGAATTTACTACAGAAAAGACTTCTGCAGTCTCTCAATGTTGAACAATTTTTGAAGAAAGCTTCACCATTTCAAATACCCAATGAAGAATCTGGCGTTTCTGTTGATAATGATAATGAAAATTCTTTGAGTATTTCTAAAATAGCAGACTACTTAGGTAAGTACAGAAAATGTTACATGATATGTTTTAATCACTATTTTGTAATATGCATAATTTTTTTTGTTTAATATTAGTTTTTATTTTTGATAAATACCATATTGAAGTACTAAGAAGATGATATATTTTTTTCTGGATTTGTTACAAGAATTTTTATGTGTATTTTTTTTTCTCAGGAAAGCAATCAAATGTAAGCATAACTGGTATGCTGCAATTAACTAATCAAAAACATGCTTATAAAAAGGAACCATTATCAGAATTGCATATGAATGTTCAGAATACTACAAAAGCTAAAGACAGAATGTCTGTGATCAATTTAAAAGGTACAGAAATTGCTAGTTCCACCGGTAAAATGAGCATTGTTACATCTCTTGAGTCATTGAAGATAAAAGATAAGATTGTGCCAACAGTTGTGGTAACTCCTTCGTTAAACAAAACTGAATGCAGTGACTCTGATAGTAGGAAAAGAATTTCAAGATCTAAATCCCCGTCAAGCAAAAGTCCATCCACATTGAGCACTGTGCAAGAAAATCATAACAGTTTCAAATCTAACGACAGTCCACTACAGAAGAGTAAAGGTAAAAAAAATTGGATTTCATTGAATTCATACTATTGTTTGGTACTGCACTTGTAGTTCACACTTATTTTCTCATTTTTCTACTATGACTTCTTGTATATTTCTTTGTGGTGTTGTTTTTCTTAATCTATTATCATTAGGAAATTATGTATTAAAAAGTAATTGCGATGGCCGAATGGTTCAGTCTTTAAGAATTCGAAGATTTAATATTTTCGTACATTAAGCTAAAAAACCATTTACATATTAGCTAGAATATCTCTAGATTATCACAATGTATACATTGCATTAATTTGTTTGAAGAAGAAAAGAAACAAATATTTTTTCTTCAACATTCGGTTTTCGTGTCCTTTGTTAATATGTAGTAAATATTTTCAGGCGAAGTTAATTTGTCGCACGTAGCTTCTCCGAACGTACAATATAAAGAGTTAGATAATTCAGTAGATTGGCGCGAGGTTTTGCAACACAAAAGTAGAACGCGAGACCGCTTAGCTAAAGGTTTGTGGGCGACGCTTTACTGCTGTTATTAATCAAATGCTTTGCTTCATTATCATTAAATATAATAATTATAACAATTAATACCAATAATCTTATTTTAATGTTTAATTTAATTTTAAAAAATTACCTTAACGCAATTTATGTCATGATGGTTTTAATCTCTTATAAGCTGTTTGGACTGCGAAGCTTAAAGCAAAATTTTGTGTAATAAATTTATCTAAAATTTTAATCTGTTTTAATTTGTTTTAGAACAATGGGCAGAGGTTAGAGCTACAGGTGTGAAAGGTTACGTGGGTAAGTTTTAAAATGTTTTTCACAACAATTATAGTAGCTTTTAGATATCTTGGTGGCTCTGATGTTTGCGCGAGAAAACAATGCTAAGTGTAGCGGCAAAGGGGAGAGCACTGCGCATCCCAATGACCTTAGAACGCCAAGATAAAAGTAAAATAAAGTACAGTAAAGTACTATATCTAATTCCATAACTCCTCTATTAAAACATTCTTACTTAAATTTTTTCAAACTGATTGAAAAGGTAATATACTCTTTCCCTTTCCACCCTTTTTCTTATAAGGGAAGGATAGGAAGCTGAAGTGGACTTTCCAGAGAGAATGCATGGAAAGGGAAAACATTTTTTCTTTTCGTGCATCCTCTCCTCTGTCGATTAAAGGTGGGCAACGCATATGCAATTGCGTATGACTATGGGCAACGGTCACTTCGCTATTTCAGCGATTTCAGGTGACCGCTCACTCGTTTGCCACCTTATGATATATTAAAAAAAATTAAAATATGTTTCTGCAAAGATGTCTAAAACTATATAAACTCCATTTTGTTTCAGGTACCAGTCGTGATGCTACAATAACTATCACCACACTCTCAGACAGTTGGCTTACTACTAAAATACATTTCATCGATTTACCAGACGATGGCGAAGATTTAACCATTGAACTGCCTCGACAGCCATTGTTACTGTCTCCGGGGAAGACGGAACAACTAAAGTTATATATAACATCTAATGTAGAAATGAACACGACTTTACAATTCAAAGTATGTCTGCGAGACGCCTCAGTTGACGCAGATATAGAACAAATTGGAAAATTAGATGTTGATTTCAAAATGCCAACAATACAAGCAATATCCGGGGATGGGATGAACAAAGTTATTTTTCCAACAGTACAAGAAAACTGTAGTACAACAAAATTCTTTATCATTATAAGTGATTGTCCCGTAGATTTACAATTAGATTTGTCAATTATCGAAAACAATGATGTGTTTACTATAAAAAATGTTCAAGAAATTCGCAAGAGTGAAGTAAACAAAGTATTAATGGAACGTGATTTTGAAGAGGATAAGATGGGAAAGACGAAGGGAAAGAATTTGAATAAACAGTTGTGTAGACTTACTAGTGGTAATGCAATTAAAGTCTCTGTCGTGTTTACTTCACCTAAACTCAATGGAATGGATCGCAGTAAGTAATCTAATGTAATACTAAATTACTGATCATATATTTAACACTTAAAATAACATAAAATTGTCAAATGTTTATCTTTTAGATGAAACTTTGGCCAAATTCAAAAGTGCATTGAATATAAATTTGATTGGAATTAAAAATGTATTAAATAAAGTGGACCTGTACGGAGAGATGGGCTCGGCCAAGTTGCAAGTCGACATACCGCCGCATAAACTTCATATATCTAATGGTAATTATTACAACATAATATGAACAATAATATTACCCGTTTTAAATAAGACTGTGATCTTCAATGACCCCGATCTACCAAAAATTTTGATAATATTATAAATGCGAATGTTTAGATGGATTGATGGATGCTTGAAGGTTTATCCAGAACGGCTGTATAGATCTCGCTGAAATTTGGCAATTTTAAGATGTAGAACATAGGATGAAGGAACACATGGGCTCCTTATTTTATTTTTAATACCGTGCAAACGGGGCTGCGGGTGACAGCTAGTCGTTAGATAAATACAGATGTCAATAAATAGTTGTGTAAATTATATTTATGAAGGCGCGGGTGGCGCGGATTTGAAACATACTATATTCAAAAATTAATATTATTTCTCTTTTAGAACCTAAAACTATAATATTGAGAAATTCCGGAAACATGGCAGGAACATGGTTTATCCGAATTAAACATAAGTCGCTAAATGATTACAATGTACCATTCCAAGTGTCGTTACAAAGAGTGGAGTTACGTCCGGGAGCTGAAAAAGATTTAACTATCACGTACAAAGGATCACAAGATGAGTTTGTCGAAGGGTAAGTCAAAATTAGAATAAAAAATAAATTTCTAATAAATTTTGCTCGTTCAATGCTAATAATTCTTTATTGTGGTTATTTATTATAGCATAATTTTATTTAATTTTTATAAAACCTCTTTGTTAGTGAATTTACCTCAAAGTCTGATAATGAAAGTTATTTGAAATAATTCTTTTGACATATTTACAGATAATTTTCTATAAACACATTCAATGCTAGTAAATTTTACCATATTGGTCGCATTGAATGTGTTAAAAGCCTATGTTACTAAGCAACAAAGTTTTTTTTAATTTCCAGAACATTATATTTCGAGGAAGCCCACACTGGTAATAAAACGAATATAGACCTAACAGGTGGTTCAGATAAACCGAAAGTATTTCCCATAAAAACGACTTACCGCACTATGTCATGGGTCCGCAGTGGCAGGAAGGAGCTTAATTTAAGGAATTCAACCAACAAAAAGATACAATTACGATGCCATATAATTGGCGATGGGTTTACAATAGACCTGCCGGGTGTGGAGTCCAGGGGGACATATTGTTTGTCCTTTGCACCAAATGAGTCTCGTTCCCTGCCTGTACTATTTGCACCAAGTTCACCTGCACCGCATGCTGCTGCCCTGCATCTTGTTTATGATAAAAGTTGCGATTTCTCTAGAAAGGTAAGTTCTAAATTAACTATTGTGTTAGTTTTGTATTAGTTGGGTTATGCTATGTATTTTATTTATTTTTATAATTCTATTGAATGTTTAACTTTATCTTTTTGTAATAATGATTAATAAGTAAAAATATAGTAAAACAAGCTTAAAGTAAAGATGTTTAAGTTTTCAATGTTGTTTAATATTATGTTCCAGGTGCAGCTGTTCGGTGCATGCAGCGGGTCGTGCGTGCGCTGGAGCGGGCTGGTGACGTACGGGGACACGGCGCTGGTGCGCGCTGTGGCGAGGCAGCCGCTCGCACTGCCGCTCTACAACAAGTACAACGTGCCCGCCTTCCTCTGCGCACACATCAGGTTCAGCTGTGAGTCTTCCAAAGGCAAACTGCAAGATAAAAATGCAAGAATTCCTTACAAAAAAGTACCAAAACCAGCTTGTTTCATTCTGTCTTATCATGTCATTATGTAACTCCTTAGTACTTTTTACATATTTTCTAATCGAACTAACCACCATAATATTTCCACTGTAACTGGGCCATATGAATTTATCACGCAAAATGTCGTTTCTTTGTTATGCAATTCTAAAACCGAGTATAAATGTGTAAGTTGTATATATCGCAGTGCAGTACCGGTGCTGCGAGGAGAGCGCGGTGTTGGAGGGCGCGCGGTGCGTGGTGGGAGCGCGGCGGCGACACACGCTGCAGCTGCGCGTGGACTGGGCGCGTGTGGAGCGACGCGCGCGCACGCAGCCCGCCGCCGCGCTCGCCGCACTCACTGTGCTCGCCGGACCGGAGCTCACGCGTCGCAGGATACTCAGGTTATACATACAAACATCTACAAAAACAAACCCACTCGATTGTAGCCATTATTTACATCAGAAGTTGTCTTCTTCAGAATTATCAGAAACAAAACAACGGGTGAGCTGGACAAGAGCCTGCTGCCGGCGCACCTCAGAGTGCTGGCTCAAGACATCGAGGGCCAGGAGGTGGTCTCCGATGAGGCTTTGAAAGACTTTGAGGAAACAACTGTAAGTTTTTTTCTACGACTAAGTGGTTAAATTTTACGTTTTATATTTGGAAGGTATTTTTCATCAGTAACTTTAGAAATTAATATGGATTTGAATATTTTTGAATTTATAATTTTTTCGTTTGAACAGCTTAATACACACTGCAGGCATTAGTAAAAGTATTTTATTGCAGTCATCATTGAACGAGCTGATTGAGAGCCTGCAGGAACTGAGCGCACAGATAGACTTGCCGCAGGACTTCGCAGACGAGCACACCATACTCATCAGCGATGACACCGTGCTAGATCACCACACGCTCTGCGACTGAACTGCGACGATCATTTACAACTGCTGCATTTTAGAAAGTATCAAGAACGCTCAGTTTTCTTTTTAAACTATGAAGAAGCTATGTTCCTTTCTTAAGTATTAACTTGTAGGTTCTTTTGTTAAATATGAAGAAATCGCAGTTTTTTTAACGATCTTCAGTTCAGTTTCTTTTTATTTTACCTACGACTTTTTACCTAATAATAGTTAATTCATAGTTTTTATATTGTCCTGTATCAGTATTTTATAAAAAAATGTGCTCAAAATGGTAGCTTGGATGAAGGAACTGAAAACCTAGCACGAATATTTACGACATGAGATTTATTGGTACGCTATGCACGATAGGCGCTGCACAAATTTCAATGACGTTACGAAAACTTTATGAAGATTATTCCCTCTATTTTTTCCCTCCCTCGAAACTTTATTTTTCTTTAACTATACAAAATACATTCCAATTTCTCTTATGAATTTATTTGTAATTAAATAATATTTAATTTAATGTGCATGCATAATGTAATGTGTAAAATTGTCAAACATGTTATTGTTTCTTTGACATGAACAGTTATTGTAATAGAAAAAAAAACATTTCTTTTTGTTTAGGGTCTAATGAAGTACATTTTAGGCATAGTACTTAATTTTCTACGTTTTACGCTTGGGTTGGTTTTTGAGATAGCCAATATGTAAAGTTACTCAAAAAGTCGATACATAACATTTAAAAACTCTGTATTTCTTCAAATTACTTTTAGAATCTCAGGCGTGAAAAGTAGTAATATGATCCATAAGTGATATTTGTTTAACTGAAAAATGATTTTACTGCGAAGACTTAATTTATTATATAATTTTTAAACTTGATAATTTTATTATAATTACTCATTAAAATTATACAAAAAAAATCAATGACTCTTTATTTTACATTCTTGCCTTTGCTTTTGCAATTTTTGACCTTGGTTGTTCAAAATGTTATAATAAAATTTCTAGAATATTTTTCGTCCACTGCATTTCAGACTCGGGAAAAGGTTTGAAAATGAATAAAATCCACGTTAATTTATATCATTTATTATTTTCTTAACCAGTTATATTTATTCCAATCGTTTTCCTATTTTTTTTTAAATCATTGTATCTAAGAGATTCCGACTGTCAATCGCAGTTGACTGTTAGAAATGACCACTTCATATATTGCCTACAACTTATAAAACTAAAATGCATTTCCTCTTATAATAAAAAAAGTCGTTAAAACACCGCAAAATGATATAATTATATACAGGACTAAAAGTTTGACGGTTCACAGAATTCAAACGCTTATTTATATAATAATATTAATTTGAATCCTTCGCAACGGACCCTTGGAATAGAGACATGTTAAATTGTTGCAAAATAAAACTTAAACATTAGTCGGGGCGAGTGAGGCGCGAGTCCGGCACGAGTCCGGCGCGGGTCCGGCACGAGGGATGCATCAATAGTACATCGATCTTGGTGTATTTATATCATGATTATATCTCTTACACAACGAAAATATACTTCTAACGCACAGACTTTACACGAACAGCCTTCACGGAACATGCGTTCACTAAAGGACTCGGAACACGTCACACACACACGCACAGACATACAAACATTCATACATCAACACACGTATCGCATTTGGCAGTTAATAATATACTTTTCCTCACAGTGTTCAATATTCACATAACACTCGTTTTATTACAAAATAAAGTAGTGAAGCAATACATTTTCCTGCGCTGGAGATGGAATGTGAATACTGACGAGTACAAAAGTGAGTCAACGTCGGATGTCTACTTGCCGTACACTCTACATATGAAAAAATCTTATTAAAATGGAAGTACTTATTCATACACGCTTTTATCAACTAATTCGAATCAAAACAAAATGGCTGACATTTTTAGTATGGTGCTTTGAAAATACTAATTTTGATAAATTTATTGCGTTTTATAGTTATCTAATATAAAAAAGAAGACGTCACACGGAATAACGCGGGCACTCGAGTGCTCGACAAATAATTTTAGCAAAATATCTTCATAATCGTACAACTAAGTAATCCGTGTAGCAAAGTAAATATATACACCACACAGTCACACGATTTTTACAATAGGAATTAAAAATACTAAACTAAAAATAAAACCAGTCACTTAATGAGCTATAAAATAGTATGTAAATTCGCCAACGATACACTGGCCTAGCGCGAGCGCGGCGGGCGCCGGGCCGCGGGGCCGCCTGCACTTTGTTACACCTAATCGATACTGATTACAACTTCACGAAACATTTCACGAGATTCATGTATGCACTATTGCGATTTAGAAATTCGATTCGTTACAAAGGTTAGTCCCCGCGGTCAGCGCCGCTGCTCTTGCAATAACAAAGACATCTCTAATATTAATAATTGCCGAGGCTTGTGAGTTGTCGCAGTCCGCATTAACACGTGTCCTTCAGAGATCAATATGGCGTCGAGAGTGCGGCTTGCATTACACTTGGTCAATGTTAACGAGACAAATTTGGTAATTAATTAATGCCGTTTCTAACCTAAAAATTATATCGTACATTAAATCGTCCATAGATTGTCAATCGGTAACGGTACATTACCATATTCGCACACCATTTTATTACTGCGTCGGAACTGAATAAAAACATCCTAATTCAATGAGCACTATTAATATATCAGGCTTTTTAAAGACGTAAATTTAATTAAAAAAAAGTCGATTAACGATTAAGCGATTCAATCTGCGGATTTTTTGTTATTTAAAGTATAATTATCACAGATAACATTAAAATAAAAATTAAGGTATGCTGGTATGTTGAAATTGTAGTGTGTGAAAGTAAATAGCGCTGGAAGCTTGTACCAATCACGAAACGACGCGACTCGCAGGTTTACATTCTTGTGCCGTTTTTTACTTTATGCGTTTGTTTTATTTACGTTTGTTAACGAGAGTTGCATTGTAGGGAATAAAATTAGCACAGAATTAAAAAAAAATCGTGTTCAGCAAATAACAAGATTTAAACATCTAAGGATTGAATAGAGACCAAAATGATAAATTATTCATAGTCTACTATATGTATGTATTGGTCATATATTGTTGTATGTAAGCTGTGGAGTATAGTCGTTTAGAAATTGGTACAGTTGTTATGTATAACGCAGCGGCGCAGTGACAGCCGCGCCCGAATCAATCTGTATAGGATATGACTACATGTCTACGAATTTATATGTGCTAGCTTGCCGAGCGGGCAATACCCCCCTCCCCTCACCTCCCCTCCCCCCGCACGTCTGCCCACCGCCATTGATTGTGAATATGAAGATACAAAGCGACTTTTGTTATAAAAATAGCTGCAAATAATATGCCAACTGTTAGAACACATTTCATTTTAGTAAAGAATTAAGTTGAGCGAGTATTTCCGGGGTGTGGAGAGTAGCGGTACAGATGTTGTGGTGGCAGGCAGCGGCTGGTTGTCGTGTGCTAGAGGAGGGCGCGGTGTCGCGAGGCGGAGGGCTGCAGCTGGTGCAGGGGCGCGGCTCGCTGCGACGTCGCTTGCGCCAGCGTGACGTCAGCCGCAGTGGGCGTTGCCTCTGTGACGTCACACGCTGTCGCTGTGGCAGTGGCGGTGCGCGAGGGGCGCGGGGGGCGCGGGGTGCGCTAGGGCGCGCGGTACAGCAGGTACGCGGTGAGCGCGGGCGGCAGCGCGAGGCGAGATGCGGCCGCGCGCAGTCTGCTGCGCCCCACGCGCTGTCGTATCACGCGCCTGCACAGCTCCATTAGCGGCAGTGGCTCAGCTGAAACAGTCAAATTATACCATATATAATCCGAAGCAAAATGCTAAAAATTAGCACACTTTGAAAGAAAGTAACGTTTGAATTTAAATCTCGCTAAAAGGGTGACTTCATAGCTTTAAATGAGAGTGAGAACTTACGATCGAGTCCGCCGATGTATTTCATAGTGATCTCGGCGTGGCCCCAGACGGCGGAGACGATGGGGTAGAGCGTTTTGCCGCGAAGGCCGCGCGCCGCCACGCCGAGGTAGCGGCCGTCGGCGCAGAAAGCGAGCGTGCCCTCGTCCATGTCTAGCACGACGAGCAGCCGGTCGGGCACCAGAAACTGCTCGTCGGGCCGCAGCAGGCTCGGGTACGTGGTGCCGCTGCCGCCCGTGCCCTTCGCATTGTGATACACCTGCAACGCACAAAAACATACACTGTTAGTTTTACTAATTCGAAGTCCAAACAATTGAATCTGGAATAGTTATTACAGAAGTTGTTATGTTTACCTTATTTCTTCCCAAGTCCCAGCCCCAGCTCTGGTCAGTGGCGCCGACGAGGCTCTGGTAGCCGACTGAGTGCAGCGGTGCATGCGCGGTGGCGACGCCGACGACGGCGTGCGTGCCGCGTTGGCGCGCCGGCCACACCACCTCCCAGCAGTGCAGTCCCCGCGAGTATCCCACGCGCCCCCTGATGCAGTCCGTGCTCTGCGCCACGGGGTGTCTGTGGAATGTCAGCGCGTCCTCCTCCTTCACGAAGATGTTCAGAGATCTGCCAATAAAATACACATACCCATTAGTACAGAAAATGCAAGAAAAACTATATTCCACATCGTCACTGTCAGATATCAGATCAAATATGAACAAATGATTTGCATGGTTTCATTTTCATTTCACGTACCAATTCACCAAATGATACAATTAATAGTGGCTGACGATATTTAAATAAATTGTCGTGACAAACTATCAACCACATTTATATGTATTTACATTCTGAAGTTGAATACTCGTACTTCTTACAAACGAGAAGGGCTGGCAAAAAATTCTTGATTGGAAGCAATCAGAAGTTAAATAAACTTTTGCATGAAATTTTATTAGAGAAACTTACTTTGAATGTGGGGACTAAAAAATCGTAAGAATTCGTTTGAAGCGAGGCCCGGAGGCTAGGAAGTCGCACCACTCGGTCGTGGTTGAATAGGAACGTTTCTCAGAAGTAGTCGTGTAAGCGTTCATTATAAAATAAGACGAAACTCTTCAAGTCAAAACAACTTTAGGTTCTCAAGCTCGAGATAAATGGGGTCTTAGGCAATACAATGCTAACCTTTGAAGTAATGATTGACCTTGGCTGTCTTAACTCCCGTCCTATACAAAGTTCTATATTAAAAGATGATCCCAAGCCAACGGTGTCGTTGCACTCAACACTCTGACACATCTGAGTAGGAGAACCCATTGGTATATACCAGAGAAAATAGAAAATAAATTTAATATCACCTCACAGGATCGCTGGATATTAGTTAGTAGTTATTAGAAGAATTACTGCTTCATTTGACGGCGTTTATAAAGGTTGGGTTGGATGCCTACTGAAATCATTTTTATTACTATTTATGTAGTAATTAGATTCGTGAAAAACGAAATCTTTAGTCGCGAATATTATAATTGGGTCGTATATTTTCATCCGCGAATGAAGGAAGCGCGAATAAGGAGCTTTTACTGTATATAAATATTTAATTACAGTTTTAGTATTAGAAGTAAGAATAAAAGTCATGTGAAATTAAAAATGGCAAGCGAACAATTTAAAAGGCCACATGGCCTATTAAATGAGTTGAAAGTGACCGGGTCTGGACATGAATATTTGAAAGTAAACGCGTCTGGGGGCGGCCGGTGGCGCGCGACCTAACGACTCGCCTTATCGATGAAACAACCTTCTACAAAAACGTATAAAGCATCAACCAAATTGTTGTTTTACATAGGCAAGGACATAGTCTGAAGGTCTCTTGTATGATTGTCTATGCCCTGCCACTTCTTTTGTGTTTATCGGATTTAAAGAGCACATGCTATACAGTCAATTACAATTTAAATAGTTATTTTGTAATCTTTATGAGATTTTTTTTTTGTAACATTATAACTTCCTAGATAATGAAAACAATTAAAGTTAGATTTTTGTTTATTTTTTTAATGTTTCATGACAAAGAAATATAATAAGTTTTGTTTGTTTTCCTTAAATAACAATGCTGAAATGTTTGTCATACGAATACAAACTTATAATAATAATCATGTAATATCATATTTTCGTTATCAAAAACATTCATAAATAATTTCATAACACAATTTCTTCGCGAGAACGACTCGCATAATTTACGGGAAAAAAGTGTTAATCTGAAACACAAGAACCTGAAGGGCCTTTGAAAGTACAAAAAGCTCATTATCTCGGAGCAGCTTGATCGATTTCCTCGAAACAGTGCTACAAGCGATCGGGCAAATATTAGATTTCGATTATGGAGGCCGCCACGAAATTGGACGATACGTTTTAGAAGGTACTACAAACAGACCTACAGAAACGAAATGTTCACACTTTGTAAGTGTAATCTTACGAGTTTTTACTAATATTATAAATGCACGAATTTGCCTAATATTATAACAACCATTACAGATCTGGATGAAATTATTAAGTTTGTCGTTGTCGGAATTCATTTCCCTCTTATGCTAGCTAAAGTACACAAATTTATAGAAATGTATATCGACGGTCCCTATGTACATTGCAGTAAGTAGTTAATAAGTGAATTGCACGTGATGTTTTCATAAACTTTGGAACCCTCAACACTACAGGGTGCTATAGATTTAATTTAAAAGATCTAAGTTTTAATAACCCTTTTAGGCTTGGTTGTTAGGTTCACTTGAGAAAGATAGCGCGAGCTTGATCGGCTTAGCGTGCCTTTTGAGGAATTAAATTATAAATATCACGTCCAACACACAATGGCGTCGCTCGCCGCGTGCCGACTAAGCTTTGAAACTCTACAGCACGATCGTGCAATGCGGATAAATTAAAGCTTATATTATATTTTAAGTATAGTTTAACTAAAAACAACAACATAACTCACGCCTGTTATTCAGAGGGATGGGCAAAGCACAGACCTCAATCTGGCGTTATCCTGACACACCTTTCTTGCTTTTTCTACCTCAATACAAATCATAAAAAAACATAAAAGCTTTATGCGCGAAAGAAATTAGTTCCATATTTTTCCGCAATATGGCGAAGTATATTTTTCTGGTCAGGCTAACATACATAATGAATAAATATGTTATTATGTATATAATGAATAACATATTCATTCATTATGTATGTCTAAAATACTACGCTATTCCGCCTTTTTTGTTTGCCTACATTTTGGATACAATTTTATTGTTATGTATTAATTACTATCATTTTAATGTAATATATCGAATCCAGGGATGTACTCGTGAGCAGATGAATTAAAAAATCAGATCTTATCCTCTTCTTAACCTCACAAAAATGTCCTAACCAATGTGTATTAGTAATTGTAGTTGAATAACTATATCGTGGCTATTAACCACGGCTTGTTATTAATTAATGTTTATTATAATCGGTCTAGACTTCGCAGTAATCCCGATTGACTGACGCACAAATGGTTTTAGCAATAATATCTACACACGACAGTGCGGAACTGTTTTTGCTTTAAGGAAAAACTTAATGTACCTACTTCGTTGCAGTAATTCACGATCGACATAGTATATATAAACAGAACACTTTACAAATATGTATCACTAGCTGTGGCCCGCGAATGCGTTCGCGCGGAATTAAAAAAAATCTTAATAAAAAGCCTTTGTGTTTTTCCAGGTTATACTCTATCTACATTTATGTCAAATTTCAGCAAGATCCTTGCAGATGTTCTGGAGATACCTACTAATAAACATTCATACATCCAAACATTCGCATTTATAATATTAGTAAGATAATATTCGTAACAAACTACAAGGTAATTCTTGGAATTATGTATGCGGTCATAGATAACCTAAGGTCACGGGAATGATACTTATTAATAATAATGATTCAATATGAATAAAGCAGCTATTGTAATCAAAGAGTGAACTGTGAATGTTATAATCAACACAGGTGTGCTAGTATAATACTGTTATAATGCATAGTTTGTGATGCCCTTTATATTTATACTCGTACAGTCAAAATGTATTACTTCGAACCTTCACAAACTTTTCTACACTTTCGGTTTCAAAAATACGTATGCACTTTGCCGTCCTTACATCTACCATGAATACGTGCTATTAACGGATTCTTGCATGCGTGTTTTTTAAATCGAAGGCCTGTACTAGTTTCTAAAGTTTATGCAGCTGGCTGTACATAAAAGGTAGAGTCTATAATAGCAATACAGGATAAAGAACAGGATTACATCAGTCGTGCCTAGATTCGTGATGTGCCGGGTTTATCGGATATCCAACACATCACTACTTAAGATCTTAAAGAAAAAGAAAATAGAGTGTAATAGTACTTTTGCAGTGTGACATTGAAATCTGACTTTTATTACTAAAGAAAAAAATTGACGAGTTAGGTACTCCGGGAGAATGGTTGCGTGGTCTGCGATTCAATAAGCAGCGATTCAGAGCAGTGGGCCAGGCGGCCTCTATTAACAACACTATGGAGTTCATTAAGTATTAAGTGAATGTAAAAGGAAAAACCGGTTCAATTGGCGGAAATCTGTGCACGGCGCAAATACTCTATTGAATCGATAACGAACTTTGTCGTCTTTCGTATTTCAATTGAATAAGAAATAGCGAATCCGTCAGGTCCTATATCCTAATCGTTGAGATGACAGATAAAATTTAATTCAATATTATTTAGTGTGAATAAGTCACCAAATATCAATAAACCTCATTTGAATAATCGATTTCAAAAAACATTAAGTGAAAAATATGCTTAGTTAAAATGTGTGAGACGATTTTATATTAATAAATGGCGACGGACAATCACACATTTGTCACAGTCGAGCGACCACCGTAAGCAGTATCTTCTAGTCCAATTAATATAGAAGAAAGACATGAGAAATAAAGAATTGTTATTACCCGAGAAACTTGTATGTCAGTAGCTACAGAGAGATGTTTACCTGTCTTCTGGATTCCATGCGTGTTTATGCTGCAGGTCGGGGTGCGCGGGCGGCGCGTCCAGCAGCGCGTCGAGGCGCGCGGGCCGCGGCGGCTCAGGCGCTAGTTCGCGCGCCACCACTGCTTTGAATGGCGCCGTGCACTCGCGCGACACCGACTTTACTCCGCCGGACAGCTTTTGGCCCATGTTCATTCCCCTGCAGCGAGTGCGGGCGCGCTTCGGCAGCGCCTTGAGGCCGCCGCCCCCCGCGCCCGCGCCGGCCCCGCCGCCCCCGCCCCTCACTGAGCGCACCCCGCTCTTGTACCTGCAATACAAAGAAACACACACGTTAATACATATGACACTTTATTAGCATATTACAAGCTTCTATCAAGTGGTTTTTCTGTAGTTGTGGTAGGTAAGTCATTGTGTACCATCGGTTTTAATATAACATATTACTTCTGAAGCTAACAATTTGCCACAGTTTAATGCCAAAGGTACATTATGTGCAAAATTGAGGACGAAATATGAAGGTGGACAAAAATAAAATATATACCGACTGCAAACGACTGATACTCGTAAATGTCAATTTTGACAAATGGTTTCATATAAAAATGGCTTTTATGAAAGCCAACACTTTGTTGAAATACAGAAATCAAACGACGTAAGTGATCTGTCATTTTAATGAATTTATTTCAGTCGTACACAACAGCACGCTGATCAAACGAATTGGAATAGATGTCAAGATAAATCGTTTGATCTGTAAATATGATTACGTTAAATCAATTCATGTTCGTATATCGGAAAACCAGACAATATTTATTTGCGAACCCAACAGTGGCCGTGTATAAATAACGTGAATTTGTAGGTAATCCATTTGCACTCGCTTACTATTGAGTTGATTCATTACTAAAATTTAGTTTGTGATTAAAAAGTTATATACGAATGTTTTCTTGTTTCGTTTCGTAGACGAATTCAAAGCCAACGATGCAAGTATTTTTGTATAATGTTATATGGATTTATGGATAATATAATGGTTGCCTAACGTACTTGACCTTTTGTGAATAGTGATTTTCTGACACGTTAAATCGTTACTTTAATCAGCTGTTAACTGATTCGATTGTAGGAACCGGTTTCTAATTTAAAGAAGATAGGGTCATGCGTGAGTTAACGTTCAATATAATTTTCATTGGATACTTATTGAATTAAACAGAGTACGCTTAGCATTATCTAACGTTTGAGAAATTATTGGATCAAACATAAGCAAACGCAGCATCTGTTAATAAATTGCTGTTACTTAATTCTATTGTTGTATCTGTTGAAACTGGTCGACCGGGCGGTGAGTGGTCGCGATGTCGTCACGAAGCGGCGATGGCTGCGCGCGCGCATCTTATGTAACTGCGGCCGTCTAACCGTGAAAGTCGCCGCTCAAAAGCCAAGGTCACCGCGGCCCTGGAACCTCGCTCTAGCACATGCGAATGTTACATGACCGCATCTATAATGGCCTCGGAGCTATTTGTATTTTCCTTGACCGTGACGTCATGTTTACGGCCTTCTTTTTGGCCAGAACAGCTCGGTAGCAAACCAGCAGTGGTAAAATTTTCGCCTACATACTGGTGGCAAATTAAATATTCATGTATAGACAAAAAGTTATGTCAATCGGCAAGGGACAGCTAGCAGGCACGCGAGCTACAAGGCCGTCTGCCTTATCGTCGTGTAGAGTGGCTGTGTAACAAAAGCGGGAAGTGAAAGGCAGTGAATGCGTCCCCCCGTCGCGTCACCTCCGGCCACGCTGCCTTCTTAATCGGCAAAATCTTTCCTAGAACCGCACAGTCCGTTTCATATGCGACGCGACGCTTGTAAATTTGTTTTATACAACAATATTCCGGCTGTAGTCGTAAAGTACTACCGGCTATACGGTCATATCCATATTTCATGAGACATTCATTATGAGAAACAACTTGATATGCGAGAGGTAATCTATCAGATATTACGGCGAGTTCGTGCGAGGGCGGTCAAAAAGCTAACCATCCACGTGACCAGTAAACACATGTGTGTGGCCGGGCGGTTGGCACATGGTCGACCATTTGATAATATAAAACAAGCTAAACTTTTACACATGATTTGACGCACGTTAAAATCCCTAGCGCAAGAAATTATATATAACTCCATACAATTTCCAACAAATTAATTAATAACCAATTTAAACGTGTATGTGAAGATGTTTACATATTTTTATATTATACTTTTGTCAATACCTATTTGTGATATTTATCTTTTAAGAAGGCGAATAAGTAGTTCTTTTTAGTTTTTCACTGCTACTTCTTATTTGAAGTACCCTAATCCAATTTTCGTCAAATAATCATATCGGTATGGTTAATGTACTTTACATTGGCGATGTAATGTAAAACATAGCCGAGCTGGTGCGTCTTAAATTCGTGCTGTGCGCAGACAGATCGATTTTTAAACAAACGTAATAATGATCACAACAGTGCACTGGCACTATGATAAGTATGTTTTAGTATTAGCCTGTAAACGACGATGACATCACTAAGCAATTTACATCGTGGGAAACGTCGGCCATTGTATTGACGTTATCACACGACCTTGTTCGGCACCTGAGCCGTGGCTATGCCACATTACATTTTGTGACAAATTGCTTGATCATTGGTCCTTAGATCACATTTTACGATTTAAGTTTCAACGCTCGCTCTCGTGTAGTCTTTTATTGAAACGAGACATGCAAGTGCATATTTGAGATGTCCACACTGGGATGACTTGGTTGTCATGGAGACATGGAATAGAGCCTTGTTTAATCGGCTGAAACGTAATAGGCCGGTCGTGGACTATTCGGAGTATTTTAAATGTTGATTTTAAGGTGTAACTTTTTATAGAAAAACGTCGTAATATAGGGTAGTCGTCAAAGTCGTTCTTGGAAATCTAATTTGCCTTACTTATTTTGTAGATATCGAATGAATCGAAGCACTACTAGTGGCCTTTCAGTATTACTTCGACTTATCGCTAGGGTTTTCTCTTCATTAATTATGAGCATATCAAAGAATACTCTAGTTATTTGATTTGGTTGTTCATAAAGAGAGTTACGGATCGAATGATAAGCTAGTTCATATAATTCAAACATTTCATATGCGAAATACGATAGTTTTCATGCAGATAGTTGATGTGCCTTTCGTGTCTATTTGCGTCAAATTTAGTCGAATTGGTTTGAATTGGGCGCGGCCGCATTCGACACATGAACGTTCAAGCTCGGTGAGAGGTGAATGGAACTGGTGAGCGTTGCTAGGCCGACTACATTAGCGTGCACCGGCCGGCGGCCCCCGGCCTGCCTGCGAGAACAATCAGCCAGGCAAACGTGCCGCGCGCTCCGGATTTGTCATTACAGTCCATCAGCATGTCATCTACGTCACAGCCTGTCGTTGCTATGCTATCTTGTCTGCTGATAAGTGCGATGACTGGTTACGCTGTCATATGTAATCATCGTGTTTACACTTATATAGGTCGTCTAATCTCGGATACTATTGCCCTGGTAATTTTTAAGCTCTGACACAGTATTTGACTGATTTTTTAAAATAAAATCATTTTTAGTTTATGAAAACTTATATATTTTTGTGCTGAAAACTTGGATAGCAACAACAGGGTGGCAACTTTATTCGAGTCGAAACATAAAATTTTACGATGTTAAAGACAAACCAGGAAAGAGATATAATAATGAGTTTCTTCAACTTAAACTGTCTAGACCTTCTATCCGTTGCTATATCGCAACAAAAGGAAGTAGTTATGTACAATGTCGGGTTTCTGATCGACCTGTTTGCGTGTTACAAGACAGTGATGTACTTCGGCTCGCCATTGTTCAGGGCTGGCGCGCGGCATTGTCTCGTAATTCAAAGAGCATTCAAGTTACAGTTACGGACTCGGGTAAATCCGTGTTGCAGTAACGTTTAATCGCGCTAACCCGAACTACTCCTTGTTTTATTTCGCTTTAACTGAATTTCCGGAACTTGTGATTGTATTTCACATGATCTTTGACAGTTCATTGGCTGGCTTGGCAAGCGTCCCGCCTTCCGATCCATTCTACTTCCGAACTCGATGATATTATTTATATTTTAAGACATTATTACTTTCATATTCAACGGTACGTTGCCAATTTTTATTTGTAATAACGTAAAAAAGAAAAGAGTATATCGATTAAAATTCAACGTAGCGTACACAGAAAATACTTATGGTAAGTACAATAGAATAAAAAAATGAGAACGTAGGTGTAATGGCGTCGTTTAGTATTTTATTTCACTTTCTGGCAACGTTCCGTGATAATGTTTTTCCTATTCCGCAAACATTATGTTGGTAGAGTAATAAAAAAGTTAAGTTTTCTCGTGTAGAGCTCCACTCGAGATGATTTTCCAGGACTAAAAAATCTTTTGGTGCAGTTAGCTAGTTGTTAACTAAAACTTGCAGTTCATAGCACAACTTAGATAATACAACAAATTACAAGAGCCATCTGCCGGGAGTAGGCATTCAGCCAGTACGGAGCGTGGACTGCGCCGGTCGACGTCCGACTATAAAGCTGTTGAAAGCTTAACCTTATTGTTTGCTTTATTGTATTGGCTTCCACAACTACTACAAGCGGATAAGTTATTCAGAATGCCTTTATTTATGCATGCGAAGCTTCGCTATACAAGCGAAGAAAAATGAATGGAATCGATTCGATTCTATCAAATAGTGATAGAAAGGAATCAACGGTTCCCCGGGGAATGGCTCGTTGTTGTACTTTATATCCTTCGATGTTCCGACTTATTTTCTAAACAACTCCGTCTCAGAAGCGATTTCCTGTTCTATGCTATAAACAAACCTTTTTACAAAGTTAAGAGGAAAATAACACAAGTAAATATCATGTTAGCAAACAAGTTTATACTAACTTTGCTTTTCATTCTTTACAGCGATTACATTTTGAGAACACAATTTGCAAGGCGCCGGAAAAGTCGATTGTAATTTACGTGATATTATGATGATGTAAACTAAGTTATGGTACACAGAAACGTTTAACATCTTTTATATTTTAACTTTTACACAATCTTTATATGTAATAAAGAAATAGAGTGAAATTATTAATTGCAATTATAATAATCAAAACAATTATTAAGGTCTCCATAACTATGTTTTAAATATAAAGGGGCAGTGTTATTGAATTTTTCTTTCTACTGTTATAAGACATTTTTAAACATTTTTCAAAATGTTATATACAAGCCGCATTATCACAGCCATAAAAACATGACTTGAAACTTTTTGTAATTAAGATTTATTTCGTAGATATGCGTAGGAAAGAAATGTTTGACATATTCGTACCAAAGATTTTACACTTTCAAGCTACATGTATCTCTGTGGGTCGGTAGGTAAGCGGGAGCGTTACAAAGGAGTGATTATCTAAATGCGTTACATGTATCCTAATGACATTGGTGCGGGGCGTTGCGGGACCGAGGGCGTCGTGTGTTGGCGTCACGCGATCGGACACGGGAATTGTGGAGATAAAATCTTGATTGGCAACATTTAATTTGGCGTACAAATAAAAACTCGGCTCACAAACGAAATTGAAACGTCCCGCTCTGAATTGAATACGGGGCGCGGGACTGCGAAGCGCGGATTAATATTAATTGGATCACAACACGTAGATTTATGAATTGACTGGATTTTAAACTTTACAGCACCGAGCCGTTCTTAATTGGAGAGCCACGAAAGGTTTTCATATAAATTAATATCTATTGAAATATCGAAAATCACTATATTATTCTTTGTGTTTAATCTATTTTGAGGTTGCCACAGTATTTAATAAATAAATTTGCTCGATTAATTGCAGTAAGAAGTTTGTATTCGGGAATTGTTGGTTGTTTAATTATAATAAGCTTTTAACTTTTACACAAATATTTATCTACTACAACACACGGGACGTTCAAATGTTATAGTCACTTTCCTGAAGCATGTAGGAAGGTCTTTGATATATTATTCGGGATTAACAATTTGCCAGCTGTTCGCGCGCGACGGATATGGCGTCGCCGGCGAGGCGCTGCGGGGTGCGTCAACAAATCGCAAGGAGGAAACGTTCGCCGAAAGCGCAACACTACAACAAAATAACTGCGGCATTAGTGTTGAGCGCAGTCGACGTATTCAAAATGCAATTTCCGCCGACGATACTTTTCCCCCGGAATGTAACCATTTTCCTTGAATTTAAATTCTTTTTCGTGTATTTTTTCCCATTATGTTTTCACAACAGAAACCGTTACGAGCGATCTCAATGCTAAATACGACGCCGTTATACTTGATGATTTTTAGGTTATTTTTTGATAGTACAATTCACCAGGTGGAATAAAATAAAAGAGACGTTAATTTTTGTGTCGTAAGGTCTAGTTTTATAAAGCAACAATTTTAGCCTTTTTAAAAACGTAACTAATGAAAACGAAGGAGTACAAGATCACAGACACCTTACAACTGCCACACTTTACATTACCACCTGTCACTAATACTTACGAAGGAAGTCAAGGACGATAATTATCGTGTCGCTAGGTAGGCTAATTAAAACGATGTCAAATAAGAACTAAGTTGACATAAGTAAGAGAATAAACTTAAAATAATGTACATTTAAAGAATAGATTAACTACTACTTTAGCACTAATTGAAGATTTTTAAAAGCATAAATAAGATATAAAGCATGGATGTACTAAAACATCCCCGACGAACCCAAAATGTACCTATAATTGTGAAAAATTACTACACCTACTAATGTCGAATATTAAAAAATATTTGATGAGTGATAATAATTACAAAGATATTATTAAATAAAATACAAATTAGAATATAAATATATGTAATGAGAATTTCAGATACGGCCTTAGCTTAAGAACATCGCATTAATTAAGTCCCTTTGCTGAATCATTGGGTCATTGCCGTTCGGATTGAATTACCGAGATAAAATAACGATCGTAGAACTAAGAGAAAATATATGTTTGAATTAATTTCTTTACAAATCTTTTAATTAATTGATTGTGTACACATCTTCAATGAAACTTTCAACAAACTAATATTGAATGTTGAAATGTATTTTAATACATTAAAATGATGTATCGTTGTGTTAATGTAAAATACTTACCCACTAATATTGACACATATCGTTGTTTCTGTTTGTTTCAACGAGTGTGAAAGTGATGACAATATATTTTTATACAATGAATTTATTGACGTCACTGATTCTGTTAATATTTGTACATCACGCATTGTATGTTAATACTATTAATTTGTTTTTCATTAACATTTACTTAATGATGTTAAGAGTTTAAAAAAAAACTAAAATACCAAAATAAAAAACACAAATAAGGAGAACACAAGATGGTTATGTAAATGTTGACCCTATTGCATAGATTATTTCTTGTATCAGCCTATGTAGGGACAGAATTTGAAAAGTTAACAGTAAATAAAATATAAAATACATGCTTAAATCATCGTTGCATTGAAAATATTTGTATTTTTAAAACAAAATTTTAGTTAAAATAGTTACATTTCAGCGAGTCTATTCGGAAATTCGATTACACAATGCGACGTGTTAACATTTTTAAATTCACAACACATGTGTGTTTTGTGCATAAATTAAAATCTACCCCACACAATCTACCCCATAACAATTGTATATTTTTACAAGGCTTTAATTATAAATGATTTGGTTCTAAATAATTAAATTCTATGCGTAACACACTCGTAATTAAAAACGGTAAGATATAAATTCAAGTCCTATACTGAAGAATTAAGTTAATTAACAAAAATTAAACTGATGTGTTCTTCTTACATGTATAATACTAGACAAATTAACTAGCTTTTTGTGGTCATGCAAATAATGTCACTATTCTACTAATATTTAACTACAAAAGTTTAAATATTATAAAACGATGGATCATGTTTGTCACTACATATAAAGGAAATAAACTTCCAATCGATATGATACGACGACACGAAATAATCATTTGGGAAATTAAACTATATGAACGGACAGTTGACAAAAGTACAGTTTTAATCGCTTGTCGCAGATGTAAGCGGCTCTTAAAGGTCGGGGTTCGCGGGACGACGTTTAACATTATTCCAAGTCGGAGAAAGTGTCGGCCCAAGGGTCGGCTTGCGAAACTCCTCGCCGCGAACAACACCCGCCCGGCCTTATAGGGTCACGTTATGAAAATAAGACGATTTGCTTGACATAATGAAATACACGATTGTGTCCATCACTTGCACAATATGAATCAAAATGTATTACGAGATAAACAAATGCTTGAAATAATTACTTTATACAAATATTTTTGTAAATAAAAAATCTACAATAATTTAAAAATTACTGAGCAGCAGACGAAATATGGAAGCAAACTTACATCAAAACCACGGCACTATGTTTTGTTTTACTATAGTAAAATGTAAGGTATAAAGCCTATTGATTTTTTATTGGCGAAGTAACCTTAACTTCTTCTCACGGCGAAGGAACACTGGGCCAGCGTGGTTGTCTATGGCCTAGTCACCCGTAATATAGGGTAGGCTCCGAGCCCCTCAGTGGGGACATATAGTGAGCTGATGATATATATACCTTAAATGACATTTGTATCGATAAGCAATAAAACAAAATTAAATGGCACACGAAATGTCAACAACTCGCTAACTCCTTTATCACATTCCAAATTCGAACTCACAAAAGTTTCTTAAAATTGATAGTCAAAGTTTGTAATCTCGTTTGCGAGAAGATAAGCTGCGCGGGTAAGGTTTGCTTACTTATCGAGTTTCAAATATTTAATATTTATCCGTTCATGGGAACTCAAAAGCCGAATTTGATAAGATGTACGTGGGTATGAATAAAATATTAGCGAGTTAACGTAATGCTAATATTAGGCGATAAATTATAAAGGGCGCGGGCTGAAGTCGCTACAGGAGCGATATTCGCGTACATGTCTCAAGTAGTCGTTTGAAACAGAGCAACGGGAATATGAAAGTAAATGCGAACAATTCGGGAGTCAATGTGATAATTCTATTTGAATTATTATTTTCATTATATTTGATAAAATACAGAATGTTATGTTACATATTATCTTCATACGTAATAGATTCACACATATGTCTTACAAGCAGTCTATAGGACTGTGTGCATTGCACATATAGGGATTAAGCTTGGGGAACTTCATGATTATGTATACTTAATATAAGACTTAGGATATAATATATAATTACAATTAAAAGCTATCTACTTTATATTTTGTAAAATTTGAACATTCGCTTGATAAATATAAATATTCAATTTAGAAGTAACACCTCTTCGTGACATTTTTATATTCTTAATAGAAATAAGTTGAAGTAATCAAGATGACATAATTCATCAGCTTTGAATTGGCGTGGTATTTTAACAATGAAATCAATGAATGATTATAATAAATAACTTAAGACTATATACATAAAAACGACACTGATGCACTATCGGTTTAAATAACAATTAAATAACCGCTAGGGCGTGTCACGTCAGCCAACCTTGTGTCAGTTGCCGCGTTGCAACAGGGCCTCGTGTCAAGGAAAAACCCACTTAGCGGTTTCCCTGGCCCTGAACCGATGCTTGCCAAGTTTTTCACAAATACTATTTTGCGACGATAAAGGAAAGTTTAATCCAACAATACGTCTTTTTTAAGGTTACTTTAGAACATGATATTAAGTAATTTTGATTTTGTAATGGAAATAGATGGAGATTATAATCAATGGTTTTATTACTAATTATTTTACTTTACTAATATTATAAATGCGAATTTTTAGATCAATGGATGGATGGATGTATGTTTGAAGCTATCTCCTGAACGGCTAAAAGGATCTCAATGAAACTTTGAAAAAAAAAAACACATAGGCTTTTTTTTTCGATTCCGGACGGAGTCGCGGGCAACAGCTAGTTTCTAATAACAGTTTTTTTAATGGAGAAATTAAAATGATTTTTTACACTTAAAGACATGTACGAATAAATCATTAACATCGTGTATTATAATCAGGTAGAGGTGAAGAAAACGTTAAAAAGAAAGTTAAAAAAAATCATAGAAGTCCCCATTCACCAAATTTTGTGAAATCTGAGCTGTGTCTATGTTAACATAAGCCAATATTTTCTGACATGGTGATTTAACTTGGGCCAGAGTTAATTTTTTTTTTCGGGTAACAGAAATTACCGACATCGGCCCTAAACATGGGTACAGACATTACGTACGTAAACTAAATGGCAGCACACTTTATGGTATCACAGCGCACTCGGTTCGAAATTTATTTACCGCTCTTAAAATATTCAGGCGCTATTACACAGGTTTCGATGCAAAACTAATTTTATCCATTAGCTTCAGCACACAAACATGCCAAAAGGTTCCACTTAATGTTATATAACATTTCGATTTATTTATTAGATTTGAAAACATCGTCAATAATTGACTACTGACGACATAATTCGACAGTCAGGGCAGTCTGTATACAATCAAAGCTTTTATTTTTAAGAATATTCAAGAACTCCCTTTAATCAACGTACATGCGGGTTGTTTTATGGAAAGACATCTAAATACGTGTTACCACTGTCAAGACATTCGTACAAAAATACATCATTATCTTCCCCATTCTTTATCAAAAATAAGACAGAGATAATTTATTCCAACAATTCTAAACTGAAAGTAAGATTAGACATTAGACGGACGATTGTTGAGTTGATAAAGAAGTGCAAAATTTATGTAAAGATTTGGACAAATTCCCTGCATTCATTTGAAATGTATGAATAAAATGGAATGCTATTCGCGAATAATTTGTTTGATACAATGCGATTCTTTCCCTCACAACATTTATAAAGGCATTAAGTTACGTAAGTTACACAGAAAGCTCGCATGCCCGCTTTAAATGCTCATTTACACGCAAGGGGTTTCCCTCGTTCGCATTTTTCATGTTTTATCAGAGCACCGCAATGTCACTGGGCGCGAGGAAAAACTACCTGAGATTACATTTTTTCCAAGTTGCCTTCATCATGTTTATAAACATAGTATTTTTCAACACAAAAACAAACGAGATTATGACGTTTTCTTTGTGGGATTAAGAGAGCCAAAGCGTTTCATGTCACTTTAGCCGATTTCCCAACAGACTTTGTTAGTCTTTTGTACAAAACCTGACAATGAATTTGTCAGATTTAATTGGTCATTAGTAGACTTAGATGCTTCAGTTTTTTATATTTAAGTACTGAGCAGAGGAACAACGAAATAAATAATTCGATATCGTAATAATTTATATTATTGTTTACTTATA
Source organism: Papilio xuthus (assembly GCF_000836235.2). Taxonomy (NCBI): domain Eukaryota; kingdom Metazoa; phylum Arthropoda; class Insecta; order Lepidoptera; family Papilionidae; genus Papilio; species Papilio xuthus. The sequence goes on from NW_013533657.1 coordinate 2,831,634, forward strand.
AATGTCATAAAAGAAATTTCAAAGAAACATTGGCATTTTAAGAGAAAGACAGGTTGTTATGTGGTCGTGTATTTTACAAAGTACATCTTTTCTCTCGAGCTAAAGGTTAAGTGTCATTTAGACATTGTATCGTCGAAGTCTGACGCTTAATTGGCGAAAGTTTGAAAATTTTAATTTTAACAATAACATACCAATTTTATAATAACGTCATACTTGACCTTTTTATACATTTAGAAAAGAACGAAACAAACGTAACGATATGGAAATAGTCTGACCTAAAAAAAGCATTGATTAGAATTGTAGTCTGCAATATTTATTGTGTAGCGATTATATTGTTGTAGGAAATAGTGAGACGAGATACTTTTTTATTTCTATAATAAAAGGTATGTTAATGTGAGATGGAGCGTATCGATGGGCGGTGAGTAATCGGTCGCGATATTGTTTGCTCATTAGTGCGGTGCAGCGCGGGCCGGGCCAGGGCCTTGACTGCAATGCGCGAGCGCCGTGCCGTGTCAAGGGAGCACTGCTTTCGCCGCTACGGCCGATCCGCTCCCAAGCCTTACATAGATACGTCATTCACAAGAAAAAATAAATTGCCGTGTTTCCTTACAAAATCCAAATCATTTATCGCCAAAATATTTCTAAATTCTAGTAATTTTACCAAGCCTAATTTCTAATAGCAAAAACTAAAATAACGAAACGAGCTCGAAGTCGACGAGAAAAATCACCGTTTCTGTTTTTCAGTCGAGAAAGGGATTCTATTTGAGTTGGAGCAATAACAGATTCGACACTAAAAATTGGACCGGACAAGGAAATAAAACAACGACGAAGTGAAGGAGAAACTGGGTCATTGAATGTTGGCTCAGCATTGGTACACAATAGGTTATAACAACAGGCTGAAGGCGAAAACAATTTAAACACGGCCTCCGGATCGGGCGACGCGTAGGCTTTGGAAACGTGTCATTTAAATTATCCACACGTTTGTGCATCGCATGAACTGTGATGCGGTAAGACGCAAACAGACCTTGCAAATCTGATTGTTTATATAGTTTTATTTAAATTTGTTTCCTAAATTTATAACGCAAACGTAATCATACGGTTAACGTAAATATAAAGTTACGAATCTAATCGAGAGTAAAAATCAAGACGAAACCTTAAATTGAAGGCGAGAGGCTAGATACAAAGAAGTATATCGCCAAGACAAAGCCGAGCAATCTTCTAAGTGGTAGGAGAGACAGGCGCGGGAACAAAGCTGCCCCCTTCCCTCCCCCGGCAGATAAGCACACCCTCCTCCTTAAATGCCTTTACCACCATTGAATAAGCCCGCGTCTAAGCAGCCCGATGAGAAACTTACATCTTTCCGAAACATCGTCTAATGCATGTCTAACCATGAGTTTTCACTGTCGACACACATGTATAAAAACAAAGTGTATCAAACATGTATATTGTATTAATACGACAGTGCGATCATGCGATAATGAAGAATATGTGAACTTAATTAAGATATTTGTCTGTATTCACATAACAAAAGTACGTATTATTTGAAGGTCTCTACAGAGCGAGAATAAACGAAATCCCACCCAGGGCGGCGACGCGGTCCGAGGCTCATCTATCTTCGTTCTACATGTCATCCAAAATTTATGCTTGCAAGTATTTTAAGTAAAAGTAAACCCGTTTAATATCTTTTCGGTATTTAATTTTCGCTCTCCGCGGTGTGAACACATGTCGGTGAAAAATTGTTACGCGGCAAATGTCAGTAGCATACTTGCCGGTGATCTCATAACATTGCCAACATTACAAAAAAAAACTTAATATATGAGCAGTATTGGGGGATTTTTTTCTTAAATATTGTTATGGAGTTTATCATATTTTTAATGCGGCATTAAGGTCGTAGCTCTGCCGACTCTCCATTCCTCAAGTTTGCAAGAGTATCGTGTATTTCACTTCGCTTTTTGTATTACCACTTAAAGTTTAAAAACGGTTTCGGTACATAAATAAAACTGCGAAGGAAAGCTTTTAGAGTGGTGTATATAAACAGGCGGCGCCGTTTGAGCTAGAGACATTTTACCTCCAAGACGTATGTACCACCGTTGATTTTATGTGTCAAAACGTATATAGCGAGCTAGCGCAATTTTCTTGCGGAATTTTTTATCTTAAGACGTACATTTCATTTCGGTCGAGAGGGGGAATATAATGATTTAAGCAGAGACTTAATATTAGGTCGTAAATTTCGTGAAAAATATGACATCGATAAATCAAATAAATATTTTCTGGGGCGAGATGTCGCGTAAGGTACTTACGACTAGCGAATCAGCGGGGCGAGAGGTGAGAGCTGAAACGTAATTTCGCGGACCGTTCTGAGATCCTCGAGGACGAGCCGGCGAAGGGTGCCGCCGATTTGAATTATTCATGCACTCGTACCTCAGACGTCAGCTCGCCGTAATGTGCGACGACGCCGGCAGATTCCAGCGGGGAAACCGGTCTCCACATTTAAATACATCTACCGCATATAACATTTACAATTCATATATCAATTAATGAATTAGTTACCAAGTGTTAATTGGCAAAATTAACAATTATTTTACATTATCGCGATAGTATACGAACACTATTTTCAAAAGAGGAACGTAAGATGTGTTAAAATGATTTCCAATGGGAACTAAGACAGTTCTAAGTAGGAAATCGGAAACAGCGTTTACTGAAAATCCGCATCAGCAATACGTGACCTGCGGCGCCGATGAGACCGGACACTTTTGTACGAGACACGATCGAAAAATCTAAAGCTCTCTCTTATCCGACAATATTTTTCCATCAATGCTAACTTCGTCAAAGTCATTTAATATTTATAGCACACATGACTCTGTTATCTATTCTTCATGAAAAAAGATTACATTTCAAATATATGTAATTACTTTTTACACAGAGTAATTAAATACTTTTCTATATACTTCATATTGCAATAAAAATGACTATTGATATACACAAAAAATGTATTACAAATACGGTCAAGAAGACAAAAATAAAAATAGAATAAATTGTTCTCGCATTCTTGCAGGCGATGTAATTCCTGTTTGTGTGTAGTGAGACACGTCCACAATATTCGCAGAACTTGCCACCAGTCATCACCGAGGAAAATGCTAGTTGTAAATTTTTATATCTACATTCGTTTAATTATTTCAATACCGATGACGTCATTTGAAAGTTCTAAATTAATTAGTTGATAAATGAAGTTATCCTCAATAACAGCTAACAACGCAACGGTCTCTTATTATTGAATAATTTACTTTTTTTTATAGGAGAAGGGGGCAAACGAGCAACGCCTCATATTATTTGATCCGACACCCATGGACATCCCCAACTAAGTAAAATATAGAGCTATAAGCTGCAATTGGAACCGATTGCAAAAAAATCTTACAATGTTATTTTCATTGTTAAAAACAATTCGTTACTTATTAATAAAAGCCTTTATAAATTAAAATAAAATACATTTTACTCTTTCAAATATTTTGAAAGCTGTACTATAATAATGATGGAATCTATTTCTATTAAAATAAATCTGAACCTATCGTTGCATACCAAGTATTATAATTAAAGTTTACCGTTTGTCGAGTGGAAGTTATTTAATTGTTAAACTGTCATCGGATCTATTTATGTGATCGTAAGTTTAATTAAAATATACTCTGAGATTGAATTAAGTGTTGAAAATTTGAACCATTTTATGTGAGATTGTTTTAGGTCGTGAGTAATTTGTTTCTTTTTTCATCTGCATGTCTGATGAGAATTGAAAAAAAAAAACATTCGAAAGTAATACACGCCTCATTAAATGAACTTCATTTGGAAATTGGATTACAGGCGAACGATTCCATTACCATGCAAATAAATGTAAATGATTTGTGGCACAACAAATTTACTTATATTCCATTCCCGACGGGCGTTTCTCGATCAAGGCAAAAAGAATACCGCACTTCGTAATAATTAAATTTAACTTTATTTATGTGACTTGATAATAAATTAGATTAAGTTTTTATTGAAGGCGTTTACTTTTAGAGTTGCTCGGTATCACAAAATCGTTGTTTTGCCGACAATTATTTATAACAATTGTAGTTTCCATTGCTTATTGTAAACTTATAGTCCATAAACTAATTATAATTAAAAAACGACGTTGTAATCCGGTTCAGTTTATATTCTAAAAAATCTAACAAAGTGAAATTAAGAAAAGAATCAACGTCAATGTAAAAAGAATTGAATTATTTCAAACAACTTTTTGACTTATGTGATTCTATATTTTTATTACGGTTCAAGCGAGCAGCGTATCCACGTGCTATGTATAGAAGAGCTTAATATCAGTGCAATAGATTAAAGTGTAACATGCGCCTGCACTTGAATTTCCAACGCGAAAGCCAAAAAGTCACACAAAGTGAAGATCGTCAGCGCTCTGCTCGGGGGAGGGCAAAAAGAAAACAAACGATTGTTTCATTTGTTTTTCCTCTCGGCCGCTCGGCTGGCCGCGCCGCGCAAACCGGTACCGGGCCTCCGGCGTCAGCCGCACGGCTATCGACCATAAGCTGAAACATTATCATGCTCACGCCTCAAACGCTCCCTTTGAGCTCATGCTAACACGTTTTATATTGCACTGTCCACGAAAGTCAATACCCTTATTACATTTAAAAATTAAATAATTCTTTAGGTACCAACTGTAACGTAACGGCTTTCTTACAATAGAATGTCTTTGAATTCCAAATGAAATGTTTTAAAAATAAACTTTGCTATAATAACCGTGGCTTTCTGAGACCTAAATATATGTTCAAAACATATTGTTGTTTTGTCAAAGATACGAGTAATGACAGGGATGACGATATGTTTTTTTATAGAGATTTTAGTCTCAGATCTCAACATAAAGTAAAATATTTCAATGCATAAAATTGATGAAATTAAGTCAAGCAACTCCATTGTTTAGTACAAGAATACCGTTTAATAATATAAAGTGGTAACACAACCAGCCAGGCAAAAGTTATATGAAAGCTGCTCGACACGGGTAAATGATAATCGTTAATGTACAATTGTTTGTTATTGTCATATTGAGTGAAAGTGCGCTTTATAAATTTGTCGTACGAGATGTCGTGTGGCGGCGTCGTAAGATAATCTGTCGTCATATCTACTTCCGTGGGTAGTGAATGTCGTGAAAATGTATTGCTTCCGACGGATGACGAAGTAATATCGCCAAGGAAAATTTATAGACTAGGTGTATTCAGCGGCCTAAAATACGAGAAATCGAACAACAAATGTTTTTCTTTTATAGCAAATGTCATTTAATTTGTTCCATGTAATTGAATACTCCATTTCATTAAGATAACGGAAAGAGGCTGTTTATATTGAAAAAATAAACTAATTTATATATTTATTATGATTGTGATATGTTTATTTATCGAATTGAACATGTTTCTAACTATTATAATTTTTTTAAGATATTCGAACGACCATAAAAACTTAAAAGCCTTGTGAAATCTAGAAGTGATGAGTAGTTAACGGATATTTACATTTACGAATTGTTGTCTTCTTTTTGGTCTCATAAAAGTACGATATTTAGCAGTCGAGTGAACATGTTTTATATTGTTTGTGAAGCCGATAACGCGCAGTGAAACAGAGAACAAATCTTAAGTATGATTCTATGAAAACAAATAATTTATCTGAAAGTGTCAGCGTACGAATACCGTATCTATTAGGGCTGTTGATTATAATAAAATTGTTTTGTTATTAATAAACTATTCAGTATTTCAAACAAAAATAACATCCCATAAAGGCATTAATTAATTAAGAAACATACTAAGAAAGTACTCTACCAATTTTTATTATAATAAAATTCCAGAAGAATAAATAAGAAATTATTTTAAGTTTACGCATCAAGTTTTTTGTTTAACAATCGAGATATTATGAAATAGATTATGTTTAAGCACATTGATATTTTTTTATTTGAGCTTCGTAATACATGACTAAAAATATGGCGTACATTACTCTATGAAGGAACAATTCGATAGTAACGCTCCGTAGAAAATCAGCAGTAGTAAACCCAATCGCGGGGATGTGAAATCGTATGTATAAAAAGCGACATATAATGGAGTACAAAGGGCAAAGGAAAAATTGTGCGGAGCGTTGTGTGCATGGGGCTGCGAGTGGGGTCAACGACACGCACCCCGCCACGTCGGGCCTCATACAGGACGTTACTCACCCGTGGGGTAAACCAGCTGCTGTCACAAAAACTACCCTTGCTTCGCCTACAGCGTGTGGTGGCGCATGCATGCCTTTTTAATAAATGCTAATTAACTTGGTGAAATTATAAAATTTCTCGTCAATCATGAATTATGTTCATTTGGAATATTGTTGCTTAGTAATGATCAAATTTTAAAAGAATTTTTATTAACAGTTTGTCAGGCGATAGGTTTTAGCATAGATTTTGGCACATACATACCTCATTTTTTATTTCGTAAAGACGTAGAGACGTTATGATATTTATTGTAAGTTTATAAAGACATTATTATATTCTTTGACAATTACGCTTCAACTATTATATAAACTCGTAGTATTATTACAAATATATTTTTATCAAATTTCATATCCTAAATACAGAGAATCTCGTGATCTGAATTTACGATACTACGACATAGTAAAAGAGGGCGTAGCTTTATGGTAATGTATACCCCAGGAACATGAATACAGAAAGGATAAGACAAGCGTCTTAAATTATTATCTCCGCGCCGCATAAAGTGAATAAAGAAACCAAAGAAGTCAAAACACGACGCTTATTATCAAGAGAGATATTTAATTATTTATAAACTGAATAAACAAACAAATAACAAAACGTTAATGCAATATTCTTAGGTTATTCAAAGACATTTAAACAATTTATAGTAATTGTAATCATATATGTATATCTACATTTAATGTGTCATCATAAGTTAATATAGTAGGGGCTAGAGAATCGGCCTAATTTTTAGTGTACGCGTAAAGCTATGTAAGAGTGCGTGTTATGTAGGGAGAGAAAGCGGCGACATATGCCGGCCCCGTTCGCTTTGTAGAGTGTTGGATCTCGTCGCCATATGGCATACAAACACAAAGAGCTTATCTGCCACCGGCTCCAATGTTAAATCGAAATTTATACCGACTGAAAATTGCCTACTTGTTATTAGCTACAATGGACCAAGTTTCAATTGAAACTTATTAATTTCGATTCAATTATTTAAACGTCCAACGTGGCTCGATCTTTAATTCTGAATCGACGAATCATTTCATTGTAAAATACAAGATTGAGTAGCAACCACTGTTTAATTACTTAATAAAATCCAACGTTTAGAGGGATTGAAAAGGGTATTAATATTCTTTTGTTTACAACAAATTTGAGTAAACAAGAGATAAACGGCAAATTCCATTCAAAACTATTTTTTTTTGCTTTTAATATATATATATCTCGGGAGCAGGTTTTATGAAAGATTTTATAGGTCGTTGTAGATGTGTGTGCCGTATGCGCAATGAATGAGATATTGACTTTAAAGGGCGAGGAACTTCATCTGTTGACCTTCACCGAGAGCTAACTGGGCATCGATCCTGCGATATGCCCCCGCTCGCTCGACCAGTATATTTATAGACACTAGATTCAGAAAGTCAACGCGCAACCATCAAATTATCTATGTATATTCAGCGACAACTTTAACCGCAATGAGTACATTGCACCTCAGAGCGTAGCGTTCATAAAACTAAAATGATCAATTTATCGCTCACCGCAGATTTATTATAAAGCGAGTTAGTTGCGTGACTCACATTGTTAACTACTAAAGTTTGAAGGCGGAAACTAGCCGAACGAGTGACGTAATGGGTATTGTGGTCGTTCATTAGAATAGGACCGACGTGAGAATCGCAGCGAGGAGAAGGCTGCGGAAAACCTTCGGAGCGTCGCTCTCGTGCGCAGTCGAGTTCCCGTGAAAAAAGAATAGTTGTGTAGCGTCAATAACCTCGGTGGTACGGATCGCGGAGGTTGCGATAAATACGACATCGGCGTCGCGGGTCTGGTCAAGAGCCTTTCAAGGCCGGGAGGCGAGGCGGGGCGCGCTCCACATCTGCGCCTGGCCGCCTGCATTCCACCACACGAGGCCTTCACCGCTGTTCTGCCGACGTCGCCACTGGCCACCGTCAGAGGTCACTGACTCGTCCTTCATGATAGGTACATTGATTCCGGGTAGGACATTGTCTTATTCGCACTAATGCGCCCATTGTAAACCCATTGAACATAACACTGGGAACTATTTAAACTTTAATTTATTAATACGATTTTGGACATTGTACGTAAACCGCTAGAGTCACAACACAGTCGTGACCTCTAGTATAGTTAAAATTACCTGTGCTGGGGTCGGTGGTTTCGTAACGTACGATTTATCAAGGTCGCAAACTAATCTTTTAAACTTAAAACGTTATAACCGACGCTAGAGTCGTTCAGACTTCGCGATCTTAATTAGAAAACGATGGTGTTTTTGAACACATATATCATCCTTAGATTAGAGCGGGCGTAAAACGATTTTAGAATGTATTCGAACGCAAAATATCGGTGCACTGGCACAGGACGAATCGAGACATGAGCACTCCGCGCATCCGTTCGCTCGGCAGGTAGACGGAGCGCGTAGAAAAGAGACAGGCACATATCACTAGGGGCGAGGATTCAACAAAGGATCGTCGTGTCGGTGGCGACAGGAAGCCGCGGCGAGGTGAGGCGAGGCGAACTCACCGCAGGTCGAGGAAACGCGCGGCCTTTGTTCTCCTTTCACAGGACATGTCGTACGTCGGTTATGTGTTGGGCGGTCCAAAGCGATGACACTTCACCGACGAAGCGCAGGCAGCATTCTCGCGCGTGTGCGTCCGCGCACTGCGGACACTACCACCGGCGGCGAGAGAGCGCGCACACTGAGCGCACGGTGAGCGCTCGCGCGCGACCTACCTGCCCACTGTGGTGCCCGCTGCCCGGCGCGGCGCGGTGGAGCGGAGGCGCGCATCGCGGCGCACGCGCAGGTACGCGCGGGAGGGACGGCTGTAATCACTTTCCTCGTCATACAACTCCCGTCAAAACATTGCTATTTAATACATCAGTTATCCGTTTTCCGATTGGAAGATACATTAAATCAATTAGAATGAACTATGTAACGCGAGTAAGTGTTACTTAGTAATTAGTTGTGCATACTTGAAAACGATGAATCTCCAAACACTGCTTTACCTCCCTAATTTACATGTGAATATTGTTTGTGAAATATGAGTCAGTACAAAGGCTCGGCCGACTTTCACCTTGGCTCGTGCTCGAACAATTAAGAGAGCATACATACCTACATATGATCACCGGTAATACTTCAATGGTCCATTTATTACGAATTAGCAGATAAAATTAATAAAGAAGATAAATACAGTCTCTGCAGTTTATACTTTTAGAATATTGTGTTGAGAGAGAAATATTTTTGCATAAATTTGAGCAATTTAATGGGTCCGTTGAGCATGTGTAAAGATGAGACTTTTATACAACAGAGAATATGCGAAGCTTTTTCAACTGCGAAATTACTCGAGCAAGAAATTGTTACTAACTCACATTAATCGTGAAGTTTAAGCTAGCTGGTAAATTATTAAAAAAACTACAAACGTATACAAAATGCAGCTTGGAAAACAACAATACAACTCGTAGTTTGATTAAAGTGAATTGCAACAATTGAATAATTCATATTTTAAACGAGATGCTCTTTGTTAATATTTATTAAGATTAAAATAATAATTTTAACAATAGCGCTTCATTGTTTTCATGAAATTGTCCTTTAATTTAAATATAAAAAGGCAAATTACAAACGCTTCAGATTATACAGATGCTGTAATTGTTACAAACTAGGTTAATAAATAGTAGATTTAATGTTGAATAACTCTTTAGAAAGTAAAAAAAAAAGTATGAAGACTAATATAAATTTTCTCTCACAAAACGAAATGTATCCTGAGTTTCCACAACTGCAAAGAATTCATACAAAAATATTATTATTATCGCAGTTTATTCAAAGGGAATAAGAGACATAGACACAGTAAAATAGAATCATAAAAGTTTCAAAAGAAGAAATAAATATTATATGAATATCATGTCACAAATTTTTACTAAAATGTACTAATAAATTTTCATGATTCCACGAACACATTTCTCTCGTCGTTCGAGATTTTGTTTTAGCCACATTTGCATTTCGGACCACGGGAGTTAGCGAAAAAGATATGGTGGCGTGTGTCGCACACTGCTGGACTTTTTATTTAAAAATCGAAAAAGTTTACTTGAAACGGGAGTGAGTTTTGAAAAATAGATTCAACATATTTCCGGATGTAGAAAGAAAGAAAATGCAACTGTATTTATTAAAATAACACTATAAAGGTTTCTTTGGCCCTAAATGGATGCTGCAAGCTTATTATCGAACACCAGGAAATGAGAATACCAGCGAACACAAAAACAAAAAAAAAGACTTAATTTTGTTATTTCACAAAATAGATTTTTTTAATATTTATTTTGTTTGTTAAATTGTCAGTAGAATAGGCAATTAAGAGACAATCCTTAGAAGGTACTAGAGATAAATAAAATTCAATGATAAACTAGCTAACAACGACTAGCTTTCCAGCTGATTGAATTAGTGTTATTGACGAAAAGAAAGTTTCAAGGGCGTAGTTACAGGTCGACCCAAATATAGAGCAAGGAATCTTGCCAATTTGTTGGATGTTGATTGATTCAATTTGCTCTAAGACAATGTGGAGGTATTCAGACACAAATTAAGAAATTTTAAAATTGATGCTTCAACAAACAAAAGATAATTTAATAGTCTTAAAAGTGATATTAGCAAGGTGGCATTAAATCTACATTTCAAACATTACCCTCTTCCTACAGGGCACGCATTTAGATGACGCAAGAAAACCGACGACCCTTAATTAATTATAAATTCGTATTACAGACACAAAAGTAAACTTCCTGTGAAATTAAGGTAGGCACGTAAATAAGAATCCGGCCTTTTCTGTGCGATACAAAAAACCCGTGTAAATAGCGCGTAATACTAGTATCCTGAGCGCTTCCCGTGTACTTTCTACTTATCCACTTTCCCGCGGCGTGGTGGGCACGCGGGGCGCAGGCGGCGGCGGGGGAGGGAGCCATTCCCGGCGGATCCCCGAACGACCCTCTTGTTTTTTTCCTCTCCGTCGAAATATCATTGCTGCCTTCGTTGTTCTCGCAGTAATTTAGTTTATTGTACCTACTCAAATCAGACACTGAACGAAGAGACGATTTCAACTTTTAAAAAGAGAAAAACTCCGGCAATTCGGTCGTTATTAAGATGAATTAAAATGTTATCCTCCGTTTCCTTCAAATTTCTATTATTATAGCAAGAATTCTGCACCGCTTTCGAGCTACGAACAAATTCGCGCTTCATGCTCCGCTGTAGGAATTGAAATAATTTAGATTGTCTAGAGGATTTTGTTATTAATTGTTTTAAATATTTGAAGCATACTTCCCAGGAGTTGAATAATGTTCTTTTTCATTTAGATTGAACGTGGCCGCGAGAAACTTGGGAAGAAAAACAAAAAGATGCATTTCACTACTGCCGTTATCAAGTTTCGTTGTCTATTCTACATCTACACAAATAATGATGCGATTTCTTTTTGCTTGCACAAGCTGAATGTGTTCATTTTATTTCTAACAACAGAACTTAACATTCTGAGTTGGACCTCCTTACGAGTCAACCTGAGTGCCTTTTACTCCGCCTTACTTTGTCCTTGAAAATTCGAAATATACAAATAGGGTTTTATTTTCTTATAATTGTTTATTTATTATATTATTTATTAACTGTCAGGACAATTAAACGTTGTTGTACAAATTGTACAAACACACATATGCATCTTATTTTATATCCCATAACGTTAATTTTGCAATGTATAGACAGGTGACAATTCTTGGATGTTGTCCACGAAATTATGTATTATATAAATGAAAACATTAATATTTATAAACGATAGTCGAGAAAGCGTTGTGCCGATAACGTCTGAAATGTAATTCAATGTACTGAATATTTCTTAGTCGTAAAAAGTTCAAAATGTATATTAGGACCCAATGAAACTCATCATGCCAGGGACGCTAAAAGAACGGTATAAAAATATCATTATAAGACTTTTGCTGGAAAGGTGAGTTTGCGAGGATAATTTGGACGAACACTGGCCTAAAGTAAAAAGCAAAAGTATAAAATCTGAAAATGTTTTAGCGTCCATTACAAAGGATAAGAAGCCAAAAAAAAAAATATTTTGTGTAATTATAAAGTACATTTTGCAAAATGAATAACACAGGTGGACGAATGTTTTCCATACTTATGTAAGCATCAGCGGTGCAAACACAAACTGCATTCATAAATGCTTACAGTTTGTCTTTTCGTGTAATCATTTCACGGAACGTAGCCCCCGCATAATGGAGTTAAAACACAATGCAATAAAACACAATATTGAATAAGCAAGTATTATAAAGTGGTAGGGTTACACACCGGCTTTTGATGTTGTCTGATTGCACAGCTCAAGCAGAAGTACCAAAACCACATAAAATACCAACGAGAAATACAGAATATACTTTGTTTTGCAAAGTTTAGTTTTGGAATGTACCATACATTTAAACGTGGTGGTATCAAAGGGTAAGTAGACTAAATTACGACTGTAGTTTGACAATTATTTGCTGTTCCTGATTTATTGTGACATTGTAACTCTTAAGTCTTTTCAGTCGTTCGTTATTAATCATATCAAAACGTAATATTTACTTCAACAATAATGAAAAAGCTCTTCTGATATTAAAAAAAAAACCTTTAACGGAACTTTTTTAAAACATAATTACATATTTATAACGTTTAAAATGCTTATATTCCTCTATCTATAAAATGTATGAGACTGAGAACAAGGCAGGGGATGGAAATACAATATGTCTTTTTACCCATTTCACAACGTTTTTACGCTTGTAAACTACGTGCTAAATGAATGGGAAAAAGCTTCTATTCTAATGAGACATTGTGCAACACACGTAGATCCAGGAAATTGTGAGCACGTTGTTAAAGTAGGTTAATTTTTTATGTTCTATTTACGAGTGGAATGTACGTAGTACGAACTATTTATAACTTCTAAATGCACGACTCACTCAATATAGGCGTCCTTATAATACGATTCCAATTGATCAATAGAGGCAATTAAACTTTAGTCAATTTTCAGGGACAACAGATGTCTCTTGAATGAATGGTCAAAGTAAACAATAATCAGGGATCTTTTAGTTTTTAGACATGTTTAATAATTTACTTACATTATTCCTTTATAATTAAAAATAAAACAAGCTAACGGGAGTTAACATCGTTGTTAAACGTCGAGTCCGTTTCATTGGTGAACTATTTCCATTTAAAGTTGCACCGGTGACGTGCATGGTCTTTGAGACTCTCAAACTTCTCCGAGAACTCTCCAATAAGAGGACAATGTTGGGTCGTCGAAAGAACGCTACTTGTAAAACTATAAACAAAGTGATACCAGTCATTCGTAACTGATACATTATATGAAATAAATGGCCGAACTTAAAAATCGATTGCATCGTATGTAAGCAGAAATGTCTACACAGTGGTATTTTTAAATTAAAAGTTTTTAAATAAAGCCAGGTCTTTCACTTACCGCGGGTTCCTGATTCCAAAATCTCAGTTTAAAACTTATTGCTATCTCTGTTGTCAAAGACAATGACAGGGATGACGATATGTTTTATACAGATATTTTGGTGTCAGAACCGCGCGGTAGGGGGCCAATGTAATTTTTAAACTCTCTCACACAAATAGAAGATAACCCTTGGATCTGAACTAATTTTTTCACTAGGATGGTAATATTTAGTGAATAAGTAATGTACTAAGATCACGATAAATTATAAAGAACTCAAATGACGCTAATAAAATCAATAAAATACTTAAAATGTTAATATTATACAATGTTATCACTTTATTGTATTGCCCTTTGCCTTGTTACGATATTGATAAAAATGTTACAATTTGATATTACATCATTAAACAGGAAATTATTTAATGGCAATGATTAGTCTATTTTAAGTACTTTATTAAAGTTTTAAATAAAAAGTTAGTCTTGACTGTTTAACTAAGTAATTCATCGAGTCCAAACTTGATGAGGTATCGTTTCATTGATAAGTTCCTATCCAGCTTAAAGCTCCCTCATCAGATCAGCAACATGCCATCATAATATTGCATTGTCAATGTGTGCAAAATTTCAGCTCTAACTGTCACAGGAATTTGAGTCAAATTTGATTTGAAAGATTGTATTACAAACATCGGAACATGTGAAAGTAAATAAAATCTTGTAATATGATTTCGTAAATTGAACATGACTCTATACGTAAGGGGTTAAAATAGATCCACAATCAATTTCAAGTCCGCTAATGGGTTTAATCTAAACTTTCTAACACTCAGAAGTCTTGACACGTCGTCGCAAAACCAGAAGGCAGGCGGGCGATTCCATTAACCTAGCACGTTCACTTAATAAATTTGGCTAATGGAGGATGAAGCACGCCTTGCTTCCGTCGGGTTTACTTCATAATATTCTTTTGACGTTGCATTTTATTAAAGATTTTTCTTTTTTTATAATAAAAGGGCATTTAAATTTACCACTTTAGTCAAACATTTAGATCTTTTCAATACCAGTTTGTAAATCGGTGTATTATTGAATATATTTATACATTTTTAAATCTTTATAATATTATAAATGCGAAAGTTTAGATGGATGGATGGATGTTTGTTTGAAGGTATCTCCGGCACGGCTCAATGGATCTCGATGAAATTTGGCATAGATGTAGATCATAGTCGGAAAGAATGCATAGACTGCTCATAAAGTTTTTTTTTTAATTCCGCGCGGACGAAGTCGCGGGCGACAGCTAGTATGGAATAAAATCAGACAGGTGGATACTTGCAGAAATTTGAATTTCCCAATAAACGTATAAGTATAGTTTTAGGAATATGAACTAGTAGACTAACTACTAGAAATCAAGTGAGTTTTTAAAATCGTATATAAATTATTTTTAAATTTAAATTCTAAGACATATAAATCGTAAAAAGGTCGGAATTGAGTCTAAAAACTCCGTCAGAGGAATTCCTTTTAGTGAATGAAGTCTTTGCTTTCAAATATAATAGGATTTAGTCTGCAGTAGGTTTGAAAAGAGCCAACATCTGCCGGTGCTTAGATACATACAAAAGTACGAGCTGAGTCGCCGCTCAAGAATCTCATTTTATTTATATAATACTGCATGCCTTGCGATACCGTCATAGAATACCACTACTTGATATATCTGATAAGACCCAGAATAAGAGTATAATTGATGATATATAAAATTAAGAAATCGGTTCAAACTTAAGATATTAAAAGAATAATTTTGATTACTTAAAATCTATCTTACTATTATTATAAATGCGAATTGAAGGTATCTCCGGAAGGGCTGCATGGATCTCGCTGAAATTTAGCATGGATGTAGAACATACACTGGAAGACACATAGGCTACTAATTAAGTTTTTTTTTAGTTCCGACAGCTAGTAAACTATAAAAAATACCTGCACAATTTAATGCATTAGTACACTAAATCAGTATAATTTAATGGTTGTTTAATCGGTCGCTTATTGATGCATCATACTACATCTACACAAAGACAGTGAATTCTGGTCTTAAAATGTTACGTAAAAATATATTATAGATGCTCAACTGCAAAGTTAACTTATAGTTAGATAAACTTTATCAAGTTAATCATGGCTTCGGAAGCACGGACACGCCCGAGATAAATGTCACTTTAATAGCCATCCATCCTAAAGCAAACCGTGCGATACATTGCTTAACTTCCACGATCGCTCAGACCTATCTAACATGGTTTATATGCAACTCTAAACTTGGACTAAAATCTATTTAAGTAAGAGATATTTCTTCAGAAAAATTATTTTAATTTTTTTTATATTTACATATTTTATTAAAGAGTTATGAATTATTAATTAAGAATTTACATATGCGACACATTACGGTAATTTTAATTATCTCTTATTTGTTTTCAAATATGGAAAATAGTATTTTATAGTTGGCATAACTAAGACTATTTTTTGTTACGTACTTCCCAGGATTCATGATTTATTATTAATTCAATTGATTAGGAATATTGTCCTACACTGGAGTCTGAAATATCGTTTCTAAATAAACTGGTTTATTGACCTTTAAATCAACAACTCAATGTAATATTTTTATCAACTTAATAGCGTATATTCCCACACATATAAGGTTTCAAAACTAACATGATTAATTAGAAACGGCCTTTAAATAAAGTAATCAATAAAAAAAGCGAAAGGAACTGGATATTCTAAGAATTGTTTACAGATTTTTAATATATCTCAAACTGCGTAATAAAACTTTCATGGTGCCAATTTTTTTATTTTGATAACAAAACTTACAATAGTATATACTAACTACATACGCGATAAGATTGTAAACAGTTTTTGTGACGTAAAAAGGCATCAGACGCGAAATTTATAAAACAAGATAACTACTCATTATTAATTCTTCCTATTTTAGTATATTCTGATGTTATAAAATAATATTTATTCATAAAAAAAGAAAAATTTCAAACTACACTAATACTAACAATGTTATGCCTTCAATACAAATCCAAGCCGACCGTCCGATCGTAATAATCCCGTCCAATAACATATCGGAATCCGCATTATATCCGAACGTTAGAAATATTTTCCAAGAAATCGTTCACATTTAAACTGCGATTAGAAAACGCTACCTTTGCATTGGATATTCAGCAAGCAGTTATTTCCTTTTAGGAAATTTTCAATTCACGTTGAATTAATAACGACGGCAATCGCAGACGATGACGCGATAGAAAACTCGGATAAGTAATAAAGTGCGCTCGCGAATGCCGTTCACGGGAAATATGAAAATATTTCTCAGCCATTAACGGCTTGCAGATGATTTTATCACAACAATAATACTCTTAACATTATGTTTTATTCAAAAAATTATAGCTTTTAAACTATCTTAATAGTGTCTATTTTGTTTTCTGCGAGAGCTAGTAAGGGTTTTTAGACAAAGAAAAATATTTGTACAATTCAGTGTTAACTTTGGGGTCAAGGCGTGTTATGTATCTTCTTTGTCCTTGTCACTTGTCCGTTCATCCGGCGAACATAATGGAGTGTCTATGTTTTTGCGAATATATTTATGATATCATTTCCTTCGCAATTGGCAGTACACTCACATAAGAATTGACTAGGAGTGCGTCCTCAACATACACTTTGACTAATTGTTATAATTATTTGATTGAAAATTTTATAATCCAGTTTAATACCGGGTGCGCTTATGTCCATAGAACATGGATTTTATTAGACTTACTTGAAATCACTGTCTAAATAGGTCTATTTGTTTTTATTTGTAAGCAATTCAAAATTATAAATGCTTATCTAAAGTTCAACGGATACAACGTCACCTTACATTACAGTAAATAACATAGCGCATGGTATATTTTACTCTCCGAATATTCTAACCTCATGGGAAACACCTGCGTGTCTGGAAAATAATTTATGACGCTTGCATGAAATTTTAGAAGATAGAGCATTATACGCGGAGGGATTAGACGAGCGTTGAAAGTTACATGAAGGATATCGATGATAAAATATAAATGCGAGTTAGGTTACCAACACGTGATGTTCCTTTATAAACACGAAGCTTACGTGACTTCAGTAATGTTTTGATTTATTTGTAGGTTACTTACAAAGGCTTGCCCATAATAGACGAATGATTCATGCGCAGTTTAGTCGTTGTTTAGAACACACGTTTAAACTAATACGTTTTTTAAAGTAGGTGATTTAGATGAGGTGGGAGGGTGATGCAGTGTCTTCTTTTTTCAGAAGATAACATATTTGATGATAAACAACATTTTGCAAATAAAGTTGGGGTCAAAATAAAATACAATAAGTAATCGGTACAGTAGGTCTAGGTACATAATAAAGAGCTGGATGCACGCGATCCCGCCATTAGGAAATGGGCGCCGCCGCAGCTCTGACGATAACGATTTCACTAGGCGGCCATACTGAATGGGGAAAATTGCGCTTTTCAGCGAAATGAAAGCCCGCTATGGTTGCAGAATTCCTCTTAGATAAAAAACGTACATAAATTTTCGGGTCCGCCTCCTCTTTGATATTATATGCATCCGGGCGCCGCAATAAATCCAACCTAGATTAAAAAAGGCTTACGCTATAATATTTATAGTGGTAATCAAATGTATAATACTCGAATGGAAACTATTTAGTCGGTTGCGTCCGTAACTGGATTAAACCGTTTGATTGCATTTTATTTTCTCGCAAACGCTGCGGATAGCTCGCATAGCTCGCATGGAATAATTATCGCACTCGATTAATTAGGCAAACGGCGTGCGCACTGAGCACTTTCATATAGTTCTATCTCATCTAAAAATTCTAATATTCAAGAGAGGACGATAAAGGAGCCCCGCTGTAGCGCTGTATAAATTGGAATTTGCAATAACGCTAAGCCGCTCCGCCAGTTTTATTTCAAGGAATGAAAAAAGTTTTTTTCGGCTGACCGGCGGAAGCGTTGCGCGGACGTTGCGAAAACTAACAAACTAGGAAGAGGAACCGATGCGTCTTACGCAACAAGGTCGAGGTGACGCAAAAAAATCCACTCCGACGAAGATACTGAGGCGCGAGATCAAGTTTTTCGTACACACAGTAGCTGACATATTGTTGACTTTACAATATATTTGGATATTTAATGTAAGCTATTAAACGCAAGGTTATAACTTAAGTTGCTTAGCTTTGACAAAATTTGTTGACGATGTTTTTTTAATTGTTGACCTCGTAATTTTAAGTGAATGAAAGGTTAAATCACATGATCTTGTAAGTATACAACATGACTTGGGTATTCGCAATTTAGAGGTGTAATGGATTCATCCAAACAAAAGCTTTATTTAAACTGAAATGGTTAAAATATTCAAACAATATTAACTTTACGCGTTTTTGTTATAACTACGATAATATGTTACGTATTCTCTCCTTTGATATTTTGACCTCGTTTGAAACAAAATACGTGAGGTTTTCTATGTTTTATATAAAAATATATTTCTATGAATACAAAAGTGATACGAAAACACGTAGTGCAAACGTTTACAAAAAGCTAGTTAACAAACGCACGAATGAAACATTTCATATTTAAGTGACGCGTGCGGCTCGGCAGCAAATGTATCTGTGAGTACCCACCCACTGTCGAAACATACGAACAATAGTATAGGGATAAAAATATGTTTTAATATCATATGTTTTTGGTAGCGAAATCACTTTAAATCACATATGAAATAGCAAAGTTATCACTAAAACGTCTATGTTTTATACTTAATTAGTTTAAGTTATAATTAAAGTAAATACAAACCTTAACATTTCAATTTCAAAAGAAATAAATTCATTTCCTTCAAAGTTTTCAACACCAGTGAAGCCTTCTTTTAGAATAAAAAGTCAATAAGGCTTCATTAAAATCAGATTACGAGTCATCAATCAATGACCGTGGTCCCTATTGCGAGTGAAAGTGTAATGTAATTTAATTAATATTTGAATAAAATATAAATGTTTTAATTTTTATGACTTTCTCTTCAGTCCCCCCTAGGCCGAGGAGCGTTGCCAAGGCCTCGCCACTTAACTACTTCAAAAGGTCGATGTTTACTTCAAAAGTGCTTCAATTTAATTTGGCCCAAAAATGCAATTTACGGAGTAACTTCCACAACCTTCGTGAATTCCCCAATAAAAGTAAAATAGCTTATTAATATTACTATGCTCTCCCTGTCCTGGCTGACGGCATTTTAAAACGTGATATTTATTTAATTGCAATGCAATTGAGACGAATTCAAATTTCCTTTTTTATAGTAATACCAAAAACCACTGAAATAACAAAAGCATGCCACCATTAAATACAGGCTAAATAGAATCAAATCAAGGGCGATGGAATTATCAAATCTAACAATCGTACTTTGAGCAAAATGTACATACTAGTATTTGCCATTAACTCACTTGGTAATCAGGATCCGAACTACCGTCAATACGACTCTGTTAATTTAACTAAACAATAAATATTGGCTACAGACCTTATAACCACTAGACAGTCCAAATATGTAAATGTTTTCTTTATGCAGAATCATCCGGAAGAAAACAATGATAATTCAAGATGAAAGTATTATATTTCTAAAGCACAAAAATCTTCAGTTACAACTAAAATTTTACTATTTTTATGTACCCAGCTATAAACTCTGTGACCGGGTCACGTTTACGACGTTATACACTCATGGAACAGTGGATAATGATTGCGTTATGAATATAGACCTGACATATTTTTATTGAAAGATACTGCCGACTTGTGGACTTATGTTTACCTCTTGGTTTTTCTGTCGTTTAGTACAATTTGCGAGAAAGAAAACTTGAAAATAGTTTGAATAAAGAACATGAATACCACCTAATACTATAACTATTCAATAAGCTAGGGCCGTGTTTCGCAGAGGTGCAGGACCCCTTGAGGTCCACGGGTCCAAGGGTTCATAAATTGAAGAAAGAATGTAGCCGTAGGAGGTTGACTGAAACCAACAAAATGTCGACGAGAAAAAGTATGGAAATTAGAGCTTGTGTTTTATTTAGTTAAAAAATAACAATGATAGTAATTCTTTCCAGAATGTTATAAAACTGTTGCCGAGTAAAAAAGGTCAGTAATTAGTTTTGTTACATGAAGCGTGCATGAATTTTTCATTCGGTTAACTTTTCGCTATTATATTTGAATAGGAACTCGTTAAGTTGCTAGCAGTTCTTTAGCGAGCTACGTTATTTTTACGGTATGTAAAATTCTTGTCCAGCAAGGAACATTAAAATGCAAATTTCGACGTAAGGACATTAATTGTACAAAGGTTGCAGTTAACAAGGCGTGAATTTATTTCAGCGCAGTATTTATGAGTATTCGAGTAAATAAATTAAGCGAGTGGTAGGCGCCGGTCCTTTTTTTATTTATTTCTCTGACGCTCAATTGTCCTACATCTCGTCAAGACGAGGAATACTGAAAATTCCTTCACTAACATTATGAGAGAAAGAACTGTTTAACTATTTTCTAAATACATTTATAGGTTAAAGTTTTGTTACAATTGAATTAAACCAAAATAATATAGATGAATTAAAGCGAACTATAGAGTCCAGGCAGTTTGAATAAAAATCCCAATGCTTTGAAACATTCAAGGTTGTACTTAGTAATTTAGTTTCTTTTATATTTTTTATTACTTTTGTCAAGACAAAGAAAGTTAGCATTCAAAAGGAACGATGAGTTTCTTTTCTTAACTCAATTTTTTTATTGTATTTGGCAATGGACTGTACGAGCTTAACAACGCTACTGCTAACCTATTATCTACTTTACATAGTTTCAATATAATTATTATGGACGACTTGAACAAAGATATTTATAATCCTTCCTGTCGGTACGACTTTTATGTCCCTACTTAGGTATTGAGCAAAGAGAACTTTTAGAAAATCTCTATTGTCATCATCTATCGATGCATTGAATGACAACTTGTAAAGTAATAGTTTTTCTTAAACACTTAGTTTACTTGTGTGTCTCATTTTAAGTAATCATAAAGCTTTCTTTAACTTAAAAAGATGTATATAAACTTAACCAAAGTATTACTCGGTTCAATTAAACAAAAATCTAACATATCATTTATTCTGATATATTCAACAAATATAAAGAATTAAGAGTTTTTTTATTGGTATAAAGTGGCTATATTTCGATTTATTGCGACAAAAACTTTTATATTAGAGAGGTAAAAGTGTTGTTTTTGGTTCGTTTGCAACGATGTCAATATTTTTATTTCGTCATACCGTAGCTCTAAGCTGTAGTATTGATTTACAGTAACATGGTTAGCTTCGATCTGTTGGTGTGTTTGTACCGAGGCGCGTCGTAGTAGTCGATGGAGGATTTACCCAAGCCCCATTCGATAACGAAGCGGAGTTTGTTTGCTGTATACGCGAACCTTGCTAACATTGTTTCATCGAGAAAATATTACAAAATCGTAACAAAAACGAGATAATCAATATCCTTAAAAATGCATATCCATGCATATGCATGCATATCCATTTAAAAGCTTTAAAAATGGACACCAACCTGACGGTAATGGCAGTTAATATTTAATAAGGCTGCAGTTATTTTAAGTTTATCTGTTATAAAATGGAAACATTAAGATTTATTTGATATTATTAATTTTAAAATGTTTGACTTTCAAGCAAGTTAATCTATTTCTGCCAGAAAAGATTGTCATATTGAACAACTTTCTAAACTTGCAAATGGATATCTATACAGCCATTTAAAATAATCATAGCTTTATTTTACGTTTACGTATGTCACGTGACAAGCACTTAGATGGCTATATTAAATTGTATATTGCACCGATGTCAAAACTACGTTCATAATTTGTTAATAAGAACTGATATAAGTTAAACACAAAGCAATAAATATTAAATTCGTAGTTACGTAACAAGGAGAGATTTGTCTGTGGTGTAGATAATGTCAGGAAGAAGATTTAACGCGAGAAAATGATGACATACGGCGGCAGCGATAGTTGCCGACCCCGAGGCGTGGGGAGCGTGTAAGCATCAAAACTTTACCAGCTAACGACTTTAAGCCGTGCAATATTAACTAAGGATAATGAGCCCGACTGGAGAGACGTTAATCCGGCGTATGGTTAAACTTGAGTTTCGTTGTAAAATACTTCGCGAACAACCTGCATAAATTATAACACATCGGCACAATGTCGGGCTGCGCGTTTAAGTAAATATAAATCGAGATTCGTTATCGTATCGAATGAGAAATAAAGACTTTATTTGTATTATTGTATTATTTGCACTTGTTATTTTCAGTGCCTTCAATTGCATCATTTTAACGGCTGTTAATTCTTTACAATCAAATTTTTATTATTAAACTTTAAAATATTAATTCTGAACTATACAAAAAATTACCACATAGTTAACTGAAGTGCGTTTATTTGTTATTGCATAAAAAATTCTACGAATATATTTAAGGTAAAATAGTATTCATTATCATAACTAAGTCGTATGATGTAATAAACACTTACGTGGTAAAGTGCATATGAATGAACAGTGTCCATTGTCAAGTAATGACGGAATATTTAGTCATAATTACGAATCCATTACTAAAATGATTACCTAATGACAATTGTTTTCATATTTACAAATAGACAGTTATCTAATGTTACAATACTAAGAACACTCAACAAAGACTAGTGGAGTTAGTTCAATGGTAAATAAAACAGTCCCTTAGTAACCCTTAGTGACTCTGAGTGTGGAACTAAGATTTGCTATAGAATATTCTACAGGCGTTTTTGTAGGTAACCCTAAAAATTGATATCGTTGATCTCACCCTCCATCGAGTAATATATTCGCATCAAAAAATGCTATTTGTCACGAACGAACGCGATCATAGATAGTTCCAGCTCCCAAAGCAATAAGACCCTCGAAAATATGGAACGTCCATAATTTTTTTCCTTTATTTCCATCGATAAAGAGGAAAGGGTAAGGGCACGGGTGTACACGTAGTTCAAAGGCTCTCGGCCGCCGTGAACAGGGCCCGGATATTTGTTCCTTGTCAGGCGCGGTACGTGTTCTCATTACTAGATACGGCCCGCGTATTGTTTGCTAACACCTTATGTGTGACTGATGTGAAGGCCTGAGGAAGTTTTCTTTCACATTCACCCCTTTTGTAATATAGAACGGAACTGAGTTCATTGTGTTGTATTTCATCTTCTTTAATAATATCAAAGAGGCGAATGAAACTAATTGTGTCGGTAAAATATAAATCATAAGTTCTTATCTTCAAAACCATAAAATATTCTTAAAAATCCTTTTACAAATAGAATAGAAATCATTTTATGTGCTCTCTCTGTTCGGAGTAATAAACATTATAATAAATTAGTGCAATGAATAACGAATTCCGCATTCCACCAAAACTGCCGTCTAGTTGTTTAACGGACACTTAGCAGTCTCTTAGTGCTGATACTATTATATATACTAAATGTACACTTAAAGCCGCCTTAGTATATTAAGCTGCAGTTATATTTGCATACTGTACTGTACAAAAGATCCGTCTCTTACAACACCAAAGGTTCGAGGGTCACATTTTATTAAACCTTTAACACAACTGAAATAACATAAAATTTAATTTTCAAATTTCTTATCTTAAGGTCATTTGCAAAGAGGATTTTCTGTCAGAGATTAGCATAATTTAATGCCATCAAATTATATAAAACATTATGCATAAAGGGATTAGATTGAAAGAATGAGGCACTCAATGTTATGAATATTAAGGTAACCTATTTAAGAGTTAATATTATCTACAACATAGTATCTACAAATTAATATCGTTTTATCGCATCTTATAAATTAGGGAACATACCCATATTAGGTGACCTATTTTTTTAGTTTTCTCTAAGTTTTTTAAGACTGCATGCATACTTAAATTACTAGTGAATTATGAGTTATGAAAAACCTGAGCACCCCCCTCTCGTTCCTGTGACTGACCGTAATATTTTAAAGACACCGCTCCCCCCCACCCTAAACGGGTCTCGTAGTATTGGTACTTATTCATCTTTTATGTATTCCCAGATAGATAAAAGGTCAAAGTAAAACATGATAAATCAATTTGCTTACATAGATATTCCAAAATTTTCATATCAAACATTACGTACTTAAAATTACTCATGTTTATTGTTGGCATATTTTATAAGCAATTTTTAAATATTTTTTTTCATTAATTAATTTAAATTAAATGTTTTCATCTCTATTAGGGTTGACGACCGGCAGGCAGCCGGTCAAAAAATTAAGCCAAAACTTAGGTCTATAAAATCGTGTACGTTAATCCCTCGTGAGCGGGAAAGACCAGGGAGATGATGACGAAGACATTATTTAAAGAAAACTTGCAGTAAATATGCTAAACCATCACAATCTGATCATCCGTGCTCTGATCGCACCAACACACTCCGTACGTGTCTAAAAGCGTCTAGATAAGCAATACGACACTGGCATAGATATTCTCGTATGGCGCTACTGTTACTAAATAACCGTGTAGTACTCGATAATACCAAGGCTTTCCACTTTCGGCGAGCTCGCACAGCAAGCGCCCAAACGTTCTGTTCAAACTTGTATGTAAACATGTAAATTCAACGAATACAGAAACACGGATTCAACTGCTATGATAAATAACGTATGAAAATGTTTTATAGGAAAACATTTCTTAGAACATACTTTGTAGAATCATACGTCGTAATAATGTTGAAATATTCATTCATTATATCTATTATATTTTTATGATTCTTCTCGTAATTTCTAGAAGGCCCAAACAATGATATTTATTTTATATAACATAAATATACAAAATCTACATACGTATAAAACTATAAATAAAAGTTCTATAGCACGAATGTGGATAAATATAAAGCGTATTTAATATCGAAAACCTGTTAAATATTGAACACGATTCTTTCGTTTATAATTCGCCTCACAAACGTGTATTTGAGGAAAACAAGAGGTAACTGCCAATGAAAACTGTTTGCGATTGCAAGGTCTCGCAAGTGAGTGGCGGAATTTGTCCAAATGTCAATAACACATCGGACTTTTACGATTAAAAAATTCCGATAAATCGCAACTAAAACATATTTTATGTCTATACTAGCTGTCGCCTGCGACTCTGTCCGCGCGTTATTAAAAAAATAACACAATCCCTATGTGTTCTTCCAAACTAAGTTATATTGTATGCAAAATTACATCGAGATTTCTTCAGCCGTTCTGGAGATACCTTCGAACAAACATCCATCCGTCTAAACATTCTCATTTATAATATTAGTAAGATAAGTAAGCAAAGAAGTTAACACATCGGCTATGCGTGTAAAAGAAATAGACACATTCCATACAAGGTATATAAAGCCAACGCAAAAACTCTTCGAAAGGCAGACAACGACCATATTTCCCGGGTGGTCCGAGTACCTGACTCGGAACGGATCGACGTCTACCTTTCAACATTGGTGTGAATATTTATCATGTGTCACTTTTAATACCCGAAGGAAACAATATAAATGCCAACTAACATAGATTCTAATCCCACGGTACACGTTAGCTGTATAAATTGTATTCGAGTAATGAAGTGGGTCACACGATATATTTGCGTAGATAAGAGATAAACAATATAGCGACAGTCACTTATTTCTGGTAGGGTTATGGCGTCTGCTGTCGTTAGCGTAATTTAAGGTCGAGGAGGTCAAAGATAAGTTGTCAGACGATCCAGTTCTCGTGTTAGATACATTGTGCCAATTACGCACTAGAATGCATAATCAATATGTTTTCTTTGAATTAACAAAGTAGCCTTTTGTAGAAAGTGAACAAAGACTCAACTCTATTAACGAGAATAGCTAAAGTTAAATTTTAGAGCGACAACGCGTCTATAAAAAGTTACCGAACGTGAAAAAAGTCACCTCGAAATTTCTCTTAAAATAGAAGATATCCTTGGAAGTCGTCTCAAATATGGCTTTTAGTTAGAGAAAAAAGATTTGTCTAAGGGTAAATCACTAATCAAAAGATTGTGAGTGTTAACATGTTTCAACTAAAAATCCTCGGTTATTCGACAATATATGTAAGTAGCATGGTATTATAGTTATATACTACGCATAATATCTGAGACATGCTAAACAATTCACAAACAATACTGAATCACCAAGTAAAGGACATTAGGCTTACCATATACGTCTCTCAGGTCACACGATTTGCATTTGACCTCCTGCCAGAGTCGTACTCCGCTATTAGCTAACATCGTTAACAATTAATAAGCCTATACATTATGCTTATGCTGCAATTATATTGAAGGTTAAAATCCACAACTACGTGCAAGTTAATTAACGTTATCGTACCGTAAAAATCATTATAATAAATAAGGTGTTCTTGAAATAATCAAACGATATTAATTTGACGTACCTCCAGTGACGGAAAGCGTGGGGCGGCTTAACAACGTTTCCATGACACGACACACATGTAACCAACAGACACAGGGTGGAACAGATGTGGGAGCGAAACAAAATAAGGCGATCACTATGCGAGTGTAACATATAAAGCGACCGCGGCGGTGTTTATAAAGCCACGTGCTCGCAGCGACGCGCCGAAACCAACTGGGACGGACGATCTATTATAGCGGTGCGCGTGCACACGCCCGGCCCGCGGTCCATTTCCCCCACGCGACTTGCTCCGTTAGAATTTGTCCAACAAATAATGTGCTTCTCTCATTTCCTTGGAGTGCACTGCACATCGCAAATTCTCACATTTGTATACAAGGTTACCAGATGTTGCGTTTTTAAATCTTGAGATATTTGTAGCTAAATCTTGGAGTTGTAAACGTAATGCTAGGTATAGATCCAAAGTCAAGTTCATTAGAAGACGAAATAATAACATATATTCGTGTCTAAAATCGACTTATGTCATGGCTGATTTACGTGTTTGGTTTATTACATAAAAATGTTCTTATATTTTTATTATGTGGTGGTAGGTAACGAGTATTGGTAATATTTTTGCTAGATTCAAGTGCAGGTACTAGATTATAACAGTTCTGAAAAGTATATGTCCGAAGAAAATTTTCTAGGTATAGCATAAAGTAGCGAATGGTTTCACATAAAATGATGTGGTGAGATAAGCGCACCTAATGCGTACGAACGAATCAGCACGTATCAGAAGATGAATCGAGAAAATATACTAACATTCATCGCAATCGTTCTGTAAGTTCCATTATAATTCTAAGTCGTCTGACTTTGACCTAAATGGCAATTCCGCATATTAGCGTCGTATGGAATTTATTTCATCGTACTAAACATTAAAAATATCGATAGTGTAACATGTGGTTAGTAGTTATATTTAGTTGTCTGCTCATGTGTTCTCACCGTGTGGTCTTAACAAGCCGTCCATGGATTGAAATTAAACAGTTTCAACGTGGACTTATTTTTAAATAAAAATAGAGTTCAAATTTTTATGTTAATACAATCACCAACGACTAATCTAGATTTGGTAACTACGTAAACATTATGAAAATATTGTCCTAGCTTTTTTAGATATAGGTCATTAAAAATATCATCTCGATAATATTATAATAGTTTTCTAATAGACGATAGTTAATGAGATTTCTATTTAATTATTAACCGTGTTTAAAATATAACATAACAATAACACTACTAATTTTAAAAATACCATGTTGATTACCTCATGTTATTTATTTTGTGTCCGTTTGTCATAAACAAAAACTAAATGAATGGTTTCATGTTTATGGACGATTATGTAATCAATATTTACGTAGAAGTCAGTTTAATAATCGATAATATGTACATAGATAAAGGTTTAATGTGCGAGTTGGTCGAAAAACATCGCATTATTAAAGCCTCAACACCGTATGTAAACATTTGATACGCGGCAACTTGAAATATTTAGTATATATTCAAAAATTCAAACAAATTGTATTTTAGCTATAGAGAGGACATTAGGGCTAAGTTAAGACAGTTCCAGTTCCAGCCTAAGGATAAGTTAAGACAGTTTCGTTGCGCTATCTGTTAACGAATAGTCAAAAACACATATTAACATAATTAGTTTCAATTAAAATAGATAGAACCAGGTTTATTTAAATGTATTTGTATATAATGTAGTGCTCTCTATTTGAAAAGTAAATGAATTTCTTTATAAACAAGTTAGCAATTGCCCGCGATTTCATCCGCGCGAAATTAAAATCTAGTACCAAATAGCCTTTATCACCCAGGAATAATGTAGTTTCGGAGTATATTAAATGCAACATTCATGGTACTAAAACATATTAGAGGAGCTATTATAATCATTAATTAATTATTTTTAAATGTTGGAAAGTTTGATGTGAAGCGTCAACAAAATAATTATAGGGATTATTGAAAATTACTTGGACAAATTAATGTCATTAATTAATTATAAAGATATTAACAAAATATAATCATAAATTAATTTTTCCTGGATTAATTTTTAAACACATCTTTAATTATATTACTCAAAATAATAAATACGTCATAAGAAAGCCTAGCACGAGTTACATTAAATAAAGTGAGTTGACGTACTAGATTAAGTAAGATATAGCAATAGAAATATACAATGGTACAATCTCGACTTGCCAGGCGGCGCCTTTAAGATTAATAACGTCAGTACCGCGAACTAATGTTTCTTTTGTGATTAACTCATAGCTTATTTTTCTTGAGGGAACAGCGGTAGTTTAGGATGGTAGGAGGACATGAGTAATCACCGGCGGCGTGTGAGTTCTGCCCTTAATATTAATATAGTTATCACTTCTAATGCGTCACCAATGTGGAAAAGAAATGACTGAAATCTAGATTAATTGTAACACATAAAGTTATTACAGTTACTTTAAAGCATGTCTTCACAAGCATATACTTTCTTCACTTCATAATGTAACATTTGCACTAGCTGTTGTCTGTTGGGGCTATTGCAGCGTGACAGACATTACGTGTTTTTATCTGCAATCGTGATGTGCGCCCGTTGCATTGCCGTTATTCAGCGGTACCACGGCAGGTGTCGCGCACGTCGCCGTATTCTCGAAATCGCATTTCCAATCTCCGCGCCTCAGAGTGCCACTTTCCCGTTACATGCATGGTGCCTGAATGTTTAGAGGTCGTAACGACTTGTTGCCTCGCTCCCGAACACGCTTCCATATTCGCATTCTACTCGCGGCATATTTTACTTGTTAAAGTTTCCGTCGAATCGTTCGAAACCGAAAACTACATTTCCTAAAGTTTTAACATTTGAATTTGTTAATATGTTGTTTGAAACAAGGGGATTGTTTGTGTTGCGTACAATACCGTTTCTTTTTAAACTAACATTTTATGTAAGAAAACATTTATCGGAATGAATTTGATTCCATGCAGAATAAGATTATATATCGCATATACATAAAACCTGCATATAACTATCACAATTGGTACCACGATAACATCTTAGCTATGTTCGTACTACACATATATCCGTAATCCCACTCAGTGTACTCAATAGAGAACATAACACATTCAGATACACGCTTAGATGTAACAAAATAGGAATGCATACTATTCTATTATTACGAAATATTTATATCTTACTAAAATAATAAATGCGTAAGTTTAGATGTATGTGTTCGTTAAATGTAGAACACATAGCTTACTAATTAAGTTTTTTTTTAATTCTGCGGTGATGGACTTACAGACAACATATATCTATATACTTAATTATTATTTATCCTTATCAGTATTCACTGCAAAAGTATTATAGTTTCAAGGAAGGAATCTATTAAACAAAGGACGAGATCACAAAAAATGATCGGAAACACATTGAGCGTCGGCTTTCGTAAACTTTACAATTTACCGTGTTTCCATTGACTAAACATTCACACAAATAATTCTCTCGTCTCTTTCATTCTCCCTGAAAAAAATGAGACAACGTTGTTCAGACAGAAACATATGGTTAAACTCATAAATGTTTTTGTATTCGGACATATGACCTACAAAATATATATTTTTTAACATAATGTAGAAGAAAACCTTGGTAAGTCAGCCTCGGCGTTGGCCTATAGAATTTATAAGTTTGAGAATGGGCATAATCAGTCGGCTCAAGTTCGCGTTATGACGCGGTAGCCACTGACCACCACCTAACGCTTCTCACCTTGAATATGAGCGAAACATTATTATCATAGCTTTTTTTGCCTCGCTAATATTCGTTTAGCGTTTTAAAACGTTGATTATAATTGTGTACGTATTAATTCTTGCAAATTGTAAGTATTGACGTAGTTTTAACTGCTGAAACTTAATTCCAAAAAATACAGTCATTTTTCTCTCTGTTAGAAAAAAATCATTGTGTTTCTACAGCAGACATTCACAGTCATAAAATTAAAAAAAAAATTAAAAATGGACAAAACTTAAATTAGATCACTGCTCTAAAACGTCATATTATTACAATTACGTAATGCAAAGTTTAATTTCTCGCACATCAGATTTGTGGTTAATGATTCGGGCATGTGGTAAATTGTGTACTATAGTTAGATAATTAGATATAACGTCCATAGGGAATAGTATATTAAAAATCAAGACATATATGAAAATAGTCGTCTTGAAACTAGAATAGCCTAATCTGAATCTCTTGACTGACAAACTTAGAATCTGTATTTCGGATGACCAACCTTTCATGAAGCGTGACAACTACCGCATAAAACAGTCAGTCACGGCTTTTATCGCACTACTTACAGCCTGCTGCATCGAGTTGTAACCCATTTTATATGAAAAGGGAGTTGTGTTACCTGCAACAAAGACAAACATCGGATCAGTTGTTCGCGGACACGCACGACTCTAATAACACACCGACCCATATAAAGCGCTAAACAAAATGCTTCTATAATACATTAATTACTGCGCAAACAATGTAGTACACGGATACAAATGCATGCATAGATATAAAGGTTAATACATATATCTAACTTAAGTTTTATCAAGTAAACAGCTAAATAAAGGTGACTAAGACAAAATCTTGAATTGGCTATAGCTTGAATGGAACACTCTTCTATAATATTATAGGAAACAGAATTATAGATACAATCATTATCGAAAAGTAGATGAAAATAAATAAAAATAATTCAAAGAAATTGAAGAAATATGAAAAAGTTTAGTACAGCATTTAATTTTAATGTTAAGGTATTATACTTTGCTGAAAAAAGTAAATTTTAATATTACAACAAGCTTTGAACGGCTTCTCGTAAATTAAAGTTCCATTTGACATCTAATTTTATCCTTTGGCGATTCAAGTGAAAATCTATGTTCGCTGTTCGGTCACGTCGTAATGGCATTTTATATGCAGGTACGGTACTTCGATTTCAATTATGCGCATCCGTAATATACGTATTACCGAAGAGCATATATAACACTAACTAGTAACTATCGCCGCACCCCCACCGCTCAGTGCCGGTGCGCTTCGCTGGATTACAGCGAAATATTCAGTTTGATTTCCAAATATGTCGTTCCTGTGCTTATCTCGGTCGATGCGAACGAGGAATATTGTGGAACTGATTTTAAGCAAAGTAGCGTTTTTGTAGTTTTCTTGTTACCATTGAGTACAAGTATACATGACAGATGGGATTTAAGAATTCTCTCGAAACACGTTCGGCGTTATTATTTTAGTAGTTTACACGTGTATACGTGAAAATATACGAAAGGTAAGAGAATATCGTTGCGACATGAGAATGCTCAATTTTTGTATCGCATCAGTCAGTTTTACGTGACTCAAATGTCTGGGGAGCGTATTATTACGTCACGGGAAAGGCTGTCTCGACGGGCGGGCTTCATGCAGAGAACACGGTCTAGATCAATGTATGGCAATATCGCCGTTGTGAATAGTGCTATAAGGCATCCAGCTCTCTCCCGCTGAGCATATTTTATAGTGAAAATTTTACTAAAACGAATACAAAATAAATATGTATCGCAAGCTTATTTATTTTAGCGGCCGTGCCTTCGGCGTTTAGTGGAAACGGGGATTGTTATAGTAAACCTGTCCACGTGTCCGTCTACCTGCGGCTTGTATCCAATAAGTTTGGGATTTACAATTATTACTGTTCTCTTAAGGTCGGGATAATGGATTCTCGTTCTTAGAAACCATATTTAATTTTCAACGAATGGTAACGCAAAATAATGATGTCGAATTAAGCTCTGCTTAAGAATACAAGGACACGACTCAAATTTGTAACGACTCATTTTGTTATTTTATGGACAGTATTTTGTGAGATTTTGTTCAATTCAAAAGATAAAAAAAATAATTTAGGTAATTATTGTACATTTTGATCTCAAGGAAAATAGTATAAACAACAACCGCACCTTAGTTACAATAGTTTAAGACAAGGCACGTAAACTGTACAAGTGCTCTAAACTAACAAAAGATATTCCTTAAGTGTGCTTATAAACATCTTTTAATTTTTGTTACAATTTCTATCCTTTGTTCCGTATTAATGCGTGGCTAGCTTAAAAGTATCATGACTTTTAATTCTACGTCTTTAACCTACTACTGCGTTTCGTAATAATCTTAACAATATTTTAAAATTCCTTGCATATTCTTCGCAATCAAGGTCATTAAGACAACGTAAACGATTCAATATTAATTGAAATATAATTTAAATCGAACAAGTTTTGTCAGAAGGGGGTCAAGTTTGCAAGGTAACGACATCGAACGTTTTCGAGAACGTCCCGGTCGTCCAAGTAGCTGCAGTCACAAAAATCAAGTGTCGAAACCGATTAGGGCGAACTCTGCACAAGTATTGATAATCCAAGGTGTGTTTGGAATTGCACATTGAAGGGATTCGGGTTCTGAATTAACAATCAGTCGTCAGACCTCAAGACCTTGTGGCCTGGTCGTTTCGAATGGATTATACGATATGATGACGCGACCAAGGTTGACAAACTACAAAGTATGTTTACCTGTCACACGTAATCTTTATCTAAGAAAATCAGTTATTTGATATTGATTCTTGATCCTCAGGAATACATGCAATACATGATTTAATGAAGAAAACATCGTAAAAATCCTAAATGCATCAGAAATATTTCTAAAGTAAATATGTGCACCCTTTACGTTCATAACCTATAATTATTGAGTAGATTAAAAGTTGATCGAGGAGGCAAAGAGATCATTATATAAGTCCAGCCACAACAAATTATTCAAGTGAAAAGGCAATAAATACTCCTAATAAAAATAAATACAAACAAATTATTTACAAGAAAGTTCTATTGATCATCGTCGCTGATGACGTAGATTACCTTTAGTTCAAGTTGGACTTGTGTGGTCAGACGATAAGTACGTGACTATAAACATTGATTATCGGCTTGCACACAAACACACTTTATTGCCGATAGCTCCATAACATGATCGGTACATCAATTAAATGCGACGATTTTGTCGCTCTAATGTCAATACGATATTTCACGATGTAAAATAAAACGCAACACAAGTAATAGGTCATCAGTGCTCCGCCTCTGACAATATTGGGTCCGCCCAAAAAACTGCGGCCGGTTCTGTTTACGTACATCGGATCAAAATCAAAGTTTTACAAACATTTTATAACAAAAACTATGTTTGTTTTCCGGCTTGTATTAGGTTAAACTATTTGTTTTCAATTCGTTTTTTGTGGCAACGATTATAACTTGTATTGGTTTTATTGTTCGACACTCAGAAATATAAAATGGTTGCTCAAAGAGCGCTTAGTAGTTAGTACGAGAAACTATTTAAATAACTATTAATCGATTTTGGTCGTAGTCAGTAGTTTACCTTACCTTACTTAATCACATTCGCAAAATCGCCAACTAAAGTCTCACGTCAATGAATTCTGTCTTAATCCAATTTCCCAAATGTTGTATCCAGGGAGCGGACATGTAAAATACGATTAAAATTGGATAACATTCGAGCTTACTGCATAAATGTTATTTAGATCGGTACGAAGGTACCAGACAGAATAACTATACAGTTTAACTACGTCGTTATAAAACGCAGGGAGGCTATAAACTGTGGAATTGTCTGTAATATCGCTAACATAATATTTGTGTTTCGTCTTAAAGTTAGAGAATTTCTTAAATGTTATTATTGATATTAATATTTCGTATCTATTAAGACAAGAACATAATTAAAACATTAAAATTTATAAAGGTTATGTTATGCGAATGAATAAAATGTGATTTTGTTTGAAGTTTAAACGTCTTTCACTTTTGAATATGCCTAACCTCGAACAATTAATTTGATGATGTAATCAAACACGAAATCATAAAAGTATCTTTTTTAATTAATACAAAATATTAAACTGTGTTCGGTTAATTTAAAGTAGAATTAAAGTTTATGGCAAATAGTCCTTTTGCTGGGTGCTAAAAATAAATTGTATTTTAAGTAATGAAAGGGTTACTTTTATTGTGTTTAATTTCGGAATCTCTTTCACAAGGACGGCTGTAGGCATTGCAGTTTATTCGAGGGTCTGGGGAGACGCCGAATTCATGAAGATATTTCGGCAAATTGAACCTTTCAGCTTTAAAAGGGAGAGAGGTTTGATCTTTGACTTAAATTAAAGAATGTTTAATTAAATACAGCCTACAATTAACACGGCTATGCTGTTAGTATTAAAAGGGAATATGGCGAGTACTTTTAACATAAAAGTCTACAGAATTTTCAGAATTGCTTTTTGTCATACTTTTACGTTAAAAAGTTATAAATTGAAACAAAACGACTGCGGTTTTTTAATGGTAAACAAAAAAACCTTGTTATTTCGACGTGCCCGCGACGCTGTATCCCTCTTGTGTATTTTTACGTGCTTGCGGTTTATTTGCCGTAAAATTAACATAAAAAGTGGCTGGACCTTTGTCAAGATTGCAAAACGTGTAGCAGACAAACAAAATGATTAAAATAACTGCTTAAAATTACGTTAATTGCAATGGCCGTGTATACTTTATGTCAAAGTAATTGCGACCACTTGATCGTTTTATGACTCTCTCCAAACATCATTTTGTGTCATAAATTTCTTGCAAATCAAAATACTACGAAAATACACATGTAAAACTATAATTTTTGTTTT
Source organism: Papilio xuthus (assembly GCF_000836235.2). Lineage (NCBI taxonomy): Eukaryota > Metazoa > Arthropoda > Insecta > Lepidoptera > Papilionidae > Papilio > Papilio xuthus. The sequence continues at coordinate 2,867,434 of NW_013533657.1, forward strand.
TTAGTTACTTAGGTCCAACTAAATGATCCAAGTTATCAATCGCCCAATGAGTTTCTTGGTTAACTAATATCAGAAAATAAATATGATAAGATCTATAATATTAAAAAGACAATAAATTTACAGACCTTGACAATTAATGCCAACCACGTTATGTGGATGTTATTCTGTAATTATTAAATGGAAATATCCAACTTCTATAGTGATTTTCTAAAAGAGATAATTCGCCAAAATATAATCTTTAATATGTATCAAACAACAAACCTATAGTCAGGGTATACTCGATATGTTTGTTTCATTAAATTTAATAGTTCTAATATTTGCTAAGAAAAAACTCGACGTTTAAAAATTTCCTTAAATCACGCAAGTCCTCAACAACTTTGTTTCATAATTTTAAACTTCTGTTAGAAATACAACGTACATTTTATGTTCAAACTTTGTTAAACCTTAGTTACAAAAATTGATTAAACTTGAGAACGAAAAATTTACTTGGCGGAGAAACGTGATTTGTCAAGATAAGAAGAAACATTCCCAAACAGTATCTAGCGGCATCCTGGTAAGAAGAAATAGAAATAAAATGCTTTTTGTAATGTATTCTACTAAAAATCTCGATTACAAAATTCACTCAATTTTTTATTGAGGATTTTACCACTTCGACAAATTAATTGTATCAATTTCGTATGATCAAAAATTTGTTATTGTTAAAGTATAAAGTCAGTTTCCAACGAACTTGGTAAAATGTGTTTACTTAGGCAAGTACAAATGTACACATAATAAAGACATGTAGCATCAACGCCGAAACAAATTAAGCGAATCACAAGACGAATGTCTAGTTAGGAGCGAAGTCCATCAGCCGGCGGCGGCGGACGGCGCAGTCCGTGCGCCGAGCAGAGAGCGTAAAGATTCAGTGCCTAAGATTAATCACACGAGGGGGACGAAGATCAGTGGGGCGGGGGCGCTACCCACAGCTGATCGCACCTACATTTATTGCTCAGGGTATTTTCGCTACGCAGGCTAACGCTGAAATTTCGAGCTTCGATTCCAAGGCGGAGGTGACGAGCGTACGTCTCGGCGCCGAAGCTTCGATAATCAAGACCCTCGTTATTAACACAAGACCTCAGCTGTCGATGACACTTTGATGACACTAAGTGTTCACTTCAGTTCTTGCGGCGTGCCACCGAAACGCTTCAACAGCCATCTGTGTACACTCCGGCGGAGAGTGCGCGCGCACTGCGATCGATATCCTCGGCTGCGTCGGCTACAAACACGCGAACCCTACTCCGAATTCGTGGGCCCATTTCTCTAATAAAATAAATTATAATGTAACAAAAACTTAGGCAGAAACAAATAAAAATTAATCAAAACCCCCAAATCGATTTCGTTTCGCGAATAAATAGCAACGTACTAGATGAATGGGATAGGGCGACCGGCGCAACTTACTCCCAACTATGGAGTAAAAGTTGTACATAGTTCGTAGGGGTGACGGTGCTTAGCGCGCTTTGGTGCAGTATGAGAAGTGAGGGCACTTACAACGTAGTTATATCGCCGTTCGAATCGATAGCCCTACTTAGTGCGAGCTAGTTGGCTGCGGCGCTACACCGAGACCGTTTATGCTGTGTCCCCGTCTATACTTTTAATAACTTTGCGTGCTAAACTTCGGCGCTTATCGCAGCGACTTTGTTTCAGTGATAGTCACGCATGCCTTCAAACGGGTTTACATAGTCGATAAAGAAAAACTTACTGCATATTATATCTACAAAAACTATCATAATAATAAGATCGACTTCATACTTCAGTCGCGTCTTTGCTATTATCGAGAAAATTCGGTGGCAAATTTACTTAAAGTTCGCCCCTTTCAAATATTTTCAAAAACTTTTTTGAAGCAATCGCTGTCAAGATAGAAATAAATCACCAAACTTTTTCTTCTAACTTTAACATTTTTCGAATAAAGCGATGAAGAGTTTGTAACGGACGTCTGTAATAGATACTTGTTAGTACGAATGGCTAAACAAAAGTTTTAATAACTTAATAAATTTATTAAAATACTTTATTCTTACAGTGTAAAGTAAAGTCATAAATAAGAAAAAAAATTAAAATACTTTATTCTTACAGTGTAAAAAAAATATAAGTTAATGTGAATTCAAAGTATAATAAAAGTACTATGAATACTTTTACGCAGATCCTCGTGGGCACAGGATCTGATAAGTGAAGCGACATTGCAAATTTTTCTAACTCGAGTGACGGAAGCGCCTTTACGATCTAAATTCAAACGTGCAGATTTTTATCCTGGTTGTAAACCTTATTAACAACTTTTCGTATTAAAACGTGACAATATATTTTATGTAGAAGATAACACATAGTGCAACAGCTTTATGTTAATGTATCTACTCTTTAAATACTGTCATTATAATACATTTAAATTGCATATAAAATGAAAATATAAAACGCTTACGTCACCTCAAATTATCTGAGCAATTCGAAATATGGATGCTGTTCGCATTTTTAAACAAACTTTTGTATTTCTACGAGTTATTTTATCCCATTAAATGTTTATCTTTGTATCGCTTCGGTGAAACAGAATATTATTTTAACAATGTTATATTTTAAAGAATTTATTGAGCGCGAAGAGAGGTTTTAAACGGTGAGACGAAAGATTTTTTTTAAAAATTAAAATGGCACAACTAACGTTTTAAGGGAGAAAATTGATACAATTCCCATAAAATCAATAACCTGTTTTAGTTAAACATACACATTAGTTACAATTCGTAGTGATCCAAAAAAGTTCATCATCATCATCATAATCAACCTAAAATTGTCCACTGCTGGTCGTAGGCCTCCCCTATCAAAAAAATTCAGCACATGCAAAATGACTACTAAATGTAATACATTCAAAGTACTGCTAAGTAAAGTTACAAGTTTCATACATATAAAATTCAACAAAGGAGTTCTTGATTACTTTGAATTCTTAACTTTCAACTTGTTCATAAAAAGAGAATTTCCTGTAGCCTTTGTTGCATGCATTACTGCCGTACAAAAGTTTGCGTCCAAGATAAATTGTTACAAGAACTGTCCTCGAACGTCCTGGATGGTAATGAAGTAGGAATCAATCAAAACGACAGCTAGTATTAAGTAAAGTGAAAACTGTTGTTCTAGGATGAAAAAGCTAGGTTGTCAATAACGGAGGGAAGGGTATTGTGTCGACTGCGAGTGTGCATTGGGTTGCCGTCGTCGCGTCGTTCGCAGGCAACAATAGCGAAGTGCTTGCGAGCGTCATAATGACACGGGTGGGCGTCGCGGGTTCATTGAACGCCATTGTGAATCTCCAGGTAGGCCGTGCATTATGCCCTAAGCTTACCTTGTTCCTTGCTCAATGCTTTGCCAGCGTTTTGTATGACGTAAAGGTCTTCAATTTTGAAATAGGTTTCGCGTGCCCCTTGCATGTAGTTACGACTTTAACATTTTTACTATATGAACTAAATTTAATTAAACATTGTCTTATATAATACGTTAACACTTAATTTAAAGAGTAGGATATAAAAAGCATAGGTATTTTCTTTAATTGAAGACCGTTCGTAGTTAAAAAAATAATTTGTATGAATCACAAAAAAGTCCGAGTAGAAATATTCTTAGTTAGGGAACACGATGTCGTGTTTCCGACGCACACGTGTTATCGCAGTTAAATATAACTGCTAGTTCAACGCACGAGGGGCGAGTGGCACGGCTAACCCACAACGAGCGTGTCTCACAACTTTGTACACAGTTTCATTTTCCACATAATCGTTCTAGCAAATAAACTAACAAATAATAGTTCACATTCAGTGCGTACGCAGCTTGACTAATGACGACAATAATAAGGCCGTTAGTATGTAACTCCGCTTCCCGGTCTTATGTAAGATAAACAAGTCAACCATCCTGGTCATTAATAAATCTCTGAATTGGTATCTAATAGTAGTAAAATATTCCAAGACCGGAATCGTCGTTTCCATGCTTCTTGGTAGATGTACAAAAAGTTGAATCATGATTTTAGGCCATAGACGCAATAAAGGCTAGTTATATTGGCTTAGGAAGTTATTACCAACCAAACGTAATTAGGATATTATATACCAACAAAAATTATTCTTGCGTCGTGTGTAACAAATTGGCAATTGGTATCGCTTCGGTCCGAGCTTAAGCGAAGTGTACTTACTTTTTACATAAACGATAGGCACCGATGAAAATGGCAGCCTCGCTTCGATACATGCATGTTAATCGAACGAAGCCACTCATATCGAATATCCGCACGTGACATTAGAAATGGTGGAACGTGTATGTAGTACCATTATTGACTAAGCTCGCACTAGAGAAACTAAAGAAGTGGGCAACTGCATTACAATCCATTGTTTATTTGCCACCAACAGGCAAGTTCCTTTCTAAACGCTCCGTTTTTCCAGCGATGAATACTGTCTGTGGCTGCAACAAAATACTCGCTTATTTTACAGAAGAACGAATAAACAACGGAGCCACTAATGAAGGCACGGCAGTCGCCACGTTGAAAAATTAAACTTCCATTTATTAAACATCTCGTAGCGTAAAAATCTTTATCCCTCTTGAATATTTTTTAGCAGTTGCCCATAGGGATTCGATTACGTTAATCCTACCGAAAAAGTATCAAGTTTAACAAGGTATTTGTTGAACATTCGGAGGAAACTTTTGGTGCGGATTTCGAATTCACGATACGTCAACTTTTTATTTATTCTGCGTGTCTAGCGAAGTTACAGTACTGAGCGGGGAACTTTGATGTCTGACGTCGTAGATCGTCTGATACAACAGTGTTGTTAAACATTTTACTAGAAATCGTTCGTTTACTAAATAATCGTAGTTAAGTACCGTGCTCATGGCCAAATGTCGACTTGAAAGTTTTCTATACCACGCAACCACTTACGATAACGTCCAGGTCAAAGTTTTAACTACATTATATAATATCTCAATTACTTTTTCATTTATAACGATTTACATTCAACATCGTGTACAACACTAACGAGCTGCACAGAGCTATAAACAATTCAATTTATATATTTATCGAATTATTATTATTTGCACAATGTGACAGTAAGCCAATTCTAATCCAATGATCAACTTAAGGTAAGAACTGATGAACCTTACTTAAAATAGACAAAAGTTTTGTAACAATTTTTATTACCAAAGTACATTATTTGATTTTGTATTTCAGTTTGCGCACACAATACCCAGCTTTCTTTAAAAATTTAATCAATATTCTGTCATGTGTATATGTTATTTGATATAAAGGCAGGCAGTAATAAATAACGCGGTTTAAAATTCATTTAACGTAATCCTCGCCATTAGTATTCTGCAAATTAATATTATTCACGGTGTAGGCGTTGCCGGAGAGCATGGAATAGGTTCTTAGAAGCTTTACATATTTCCGTTGAGATTCGGGTGCTAAAGGTCGTAAGCGTAATCGTGTACGGCGAAGCGTGAACTTCTTACGATCATAAACGGCGTATCCTTAATTCGCGGTTTATAACGTTTGTTTAATGGCGCCAAAATCTGAATACGTGGTGCTAAGGATACACTTAAAATAATTCCGTCTTATCTCGTCCAAAGCGATTACGTTAAAATTATGGGACCTACAACATTGTTGGTACGACAACTAGCATTCACAAGTTTCAATTTGTTTTTAATTCGAATATTCTTTTAAACCTCTTGACCTTTAAACCTATCAAAAATGTCCGGGTACAGAAGAAAATATTTGTACAATTATAGCTAATATGAGCGTAAAAAATAATTTTCAAGGCATTTAAACCAATTTAGAAGTTGAGTCAGAGATATTAATCATCGTATGAATTCAACATCACAAAATATGTCAGTTGTTTAGAATTCATCGTGTTTACGAGCAAATTTTTATTTTTTAGAGCCATCACAGCGCCACCTATCGGCGTTTAGTGAACGTGATCCGTGTATTTTATCGTATTATTCAAAGATTCTGGTGAGATTAACGAAGTACAATTACTTTATGGACTACTGCGGGCTATTTTTTGCTGAGTATTTAACGAAACAGAAACAAAGAAGTTCGATATGACCTTGTTGCGGCGTGTGCCGGTGTGACTGACGATCACGGAAGCAGCTAACGAAGTACCGCCTACGAGCTTCACGAATCCGATACGTAAATGATGCGGTCTTAGTATTAAGCCTACGACTAGCTTTTTTATCACCTTTTCTTGTTCGATTTATGTTTTTACATTTGTATTCGACGCAATGTCGATGTGCGGTAACAAAAAGAGACAATAAATTTTGACTACTGTGATTCTATTGCATAAAAATTTCAATTTAAGAAATGTTTTTTTTACATTTACAAATAGTAATCAACAACTTCTAAATGATACTGTGGGATATTTTTAGATAAAAGACATTCTTATGGTGAGATTGCAGCAGTTTTGTTTTACATAACTAAACAACACTGTTAACTATGCCCCGGTGAGTTAAGATAAAGTGACTTTTTCTTAGTAATTGGGTCCAGTTGCGAGAGCCGGCCTGCAGTAAAACTTTGTTAGTTCAAGAGAAAGCTGCCGCTCATTCTGTTGTTTACTTATTGCCTCTGACGATTTTTACGATACCCACGGGAAGGGTATGATGGAAGATCTTATTCCACGCCCAACATCAAGCTTGTAAGACCCACTATTGCAATGTAAACATTTTTTTTTTCATTTATCCTTAAGGGAAGTTACACATACATCCCGGACTGTATCATACACACAATCGTTTCAGGTTCAATTAGACAACTATATAAATTGCGACATTAATGTCTGGACCGAAATGCCGGTGTATAGTTAAATATTTTTTTTTAAAATCTTAATAAAGGTTATGTAGCCTGACCTTACCCAGTGTCATTTAAAATGTAAAATATAAAGGTCGTTTTTATAGTGCTATCCACTAAATATCCCATCATAACTGAAATGATCACGATATTCTTTTTAGTAGAGATAGTATGAACCTACGCGTATTTATTCTACGAGAAACTTTTTAGTGATCCTAGTCTACTTTCCATTTATACAGTTACGGGCTGCATCCCGGTAAGCGAAACAACTAACAAATTGTCCGTAATAGGTCTACAGCATCAATTAAACAATTAGCGAGAGATCGCCGAAGTTCGTCAACTCGCCTAAACAATTCAGTTAATAATTAACGAACGTGTGCTGACGTCCTAATTGTGGGAATCGACCGCAACCTGTACACGAACGCGAATCCCTCTAAAACTTTTGTGGTTTAATTAAAAAATAATGGAATTACTTTAATTTAAATCAAAAATTATCCGTCGAAATTTTGATTAACATTTCAAGCTGCACGTGAATTTGCTGTAGATTTGTTTAGAATATAAATTACACGAGTATTTTTATAAAGAATTAATTATTAACAGTTTACATGAAAAAGTGATGTGCGCATAAAGTGTATGCGTAATTTACCACACAGAGGATAACATTCAGCGTTAACAATAGTATGATTTGTAAATATTGGAAACATGCTGGTTTATTAATTGTATAAAAATGCATTGTTGTAATATTAAGACGTAATGCTGTCAAAGTCAGAGCTGGAGAACAACTATATAATTTTGTTAACTTAAAATACTAAGCACAACTTGTATGAGGATCCATTGTACTTAGATTATTGGATACCAACATGGAATAGCAGTTATAGCGAAGGACTTCGTTACAGCGTTGTTCAATCGCATCACGTACGCTCCAGCGCTATGAAATTAAACACAAACACAACTTGCAAACATAAAGGATTTTAACGCTTGTAAAATCACACTTTGTTTCTAAAACTTGATAGCAATGTGAAAAATATTAGTTAAATATTCGTCGAGCATTCGCAACAACCTTAAACTTGGTGAGCGCGATTAAATCCACTTTTATCGCGACCTCATCCGTTTCACGGTACGTGTTTTACAATGTTTTACTAACTTTTAGCGAATTACATTTTAGTGCGTCGGATTTAGAGAATTTCCCGACCCGCGTCAAGAGTAATTGCTTTACCCAAATTATGGACCAGTTCACTAAAACAACGACACGCCACAATATTAACCAGGGTCTAACTAGTTTAATCATATTATTTTTATATGCTGGCCCATACGTGCACAGGTGATTTTAACGGAATATTTCATGCTTTAAAACTATTTCGTTACAAATTTTGACATAAATTTAAATAAATATTTTTTACGAGTAAAAGTATACTGTATTTTAGCCGTCTTCCTCATAATTTTGTAGTAATTTAGTGAACGACTTAATAGCTTTCATACGAGCCTTCTATCTCTTAGTTAAATGGATTAATCTGAAGGTTTGCATCTACACTATTGTATATTTCTCGATGAGATCAATGATTTGTATGCAGTTGAGGTTCATTGTGGTATGTCCACGCTGTGTTTACAGTAAAAATAATTGCTGTAGTCACATATTATGTATACATAAGATGGCATACATTATAAACGATTATATCAGTATTGTATATACAATACCATTGTGATTTGAAATACGCGTTGAGTCACCTTATTCATGTTATGACTGACTTCTAATTGGTAATCGTTTCTTAGAATAAATTAACTGTCGACAGAATAAAATAAAATATGTGTTTAATTATTTTATTCTCTAATAATGAGTAAACACTTCCAAAGTCAAGTCTTGATTAATATGCTGTGAAACAACCACAATAATATCCCAAGAAACAAAGAGATACATGATTTTAACATTACATGTTTCCCGCTTGAATTAAATCTTAAGTAAGTTAAACGAAAATTGATAAGTTTGTGATATTTTTATTATTATAACGGGGTTAATTCGGAAACCATTGTTACAAGAGACAATATGTGCGGCGTGTGATGGCGTATTAAAAGTGATGAGCATCGTTTTAAGCGTTAAGAAATGTAAGAAAACATGTCTCAAGTTGCAGGGACCTAGGTTAAATGTGATCGTATTACCGGGGTTCTACTGTATGTCATCGATTTTGCTTTAAGAAGTATTTCAAGTGTTACTATTAACATATTGCCAATCTCATAAATATCCCGTTAGCTAGTGAATAAACATAGAGGAAATTGAACAGCCACTGATCCTAGCCGAGGTGCGCGAGTAAAACGATAGCAGTCGCTTTTTTAATTCCCCGAGCGGCCTTATTTGCATTGAGCGTAATTTCCTTAGCCTTTGAAATAAGGTATCGGAAAATGTATGGAAAGTTGCGCAAACTATGTTTGCTCGCTGTCAATTTAATAAGTGTACAAATAATTTCAGACCGGATAGCCGGCGACGGTTCGACGAACTGTAAATATGAACTGCATTTCTTGTGTCAACAACATCGCCCTCGTGTCTGTAATCAACCTATTTTACAAGCTTCCCTATAAAACTATTTGAATAATAATTCATGATTTATTAATAATTATTAAACATTTAATATAACCAAACCCAGTTTATAAAACGGCCAAATATTTGAAAAATCTTCTTTTTTTTCACAGTTTTGTTGACTTTATTGCGATTAGTATTGGGTAATCTATCAATGACTTTATTAAGGAAAAAAATAAAGAGAAAGTATTTAGATTATCTAGCTTCCTCGTTTAAAGCTATACTTAACTGCCTCTATTCAGGCAGCTAATCTCCAGTCTAGCTATTACATAAAGCTGCCTGCCTAACGCTGGCCTAATCAATCTGTAGCGTGTAGCTTAGGTGACTATGCTTTTATAAAATGTGTATGTATTTCAATACGTATAAACAAACAGTATCACGCATTAAAAGACGAAGGAGGCCAAATCCACGTTAATGTTTAAAAGTAAAACTGTTATCGAATGACGATAACAAATATGTAATAACAGTATGTTACCTTATCTTATGACAATAGTCGTTCGTCGTGTTAATGAGTTATTCTATTTATTTCCAACAAAGGTCGATAACTAAAGAGCTTGCAAGACTAGTTTTTGATTACAAGTGTAATTATATCGAGCATTATGACGTTGACAAATGTAATAGCAGAAAGATTATAGCTAAAGAATATGACACTGATAATTATAGCAATTCGATAGTTGTATCGGAATAATCAATCGGCGCGATGTCATGGTTTTTGCGTAATTTAAAAATAACTTCGTAAATATTACACAGGAATAAACTGGTGTAACGGGAATGACACGTGAAATGGCCGCATCGTACATTGCGGCCGGTTTTAACTGTGAATTACGGTCGATATGAAGCCGTAAGGTAGTGTACAGCGTGACGATTGCCGGCATAAATTTGTCGGACGTTATCGGAAAGTATCGCGGACGACGAGCGTACAGTCCGCTGCACATCAAAGGACTTGCTCGGGAAAATATAGGTCTTAATACCGTAGCATAAGGCGTAGGCATGAAACATGCGGCCGACCGTACATTAGAAGTGGGAGTGGGGCAAAGTGGTCGGACGTGGGCATTCAGTGGCGCTGCGGACCGAGTGGCCCTCCGGCACTCCACAGCACTCGCGGCATGTTTACACGCTAGCGTTCGTACACTGAACTCGGCGAGATAAAATGTTGCTGCTTCGAGGAAACGGAACGGACGTAGATCTTTTAGGCGCTTAATGGAAACGGCGGATGCATTCAGAAAATTCAGAGACTGATGTTAAAAGCTCGAGTGCCAGATTGGAGTGCGTCTTTATTTCTTGACCGTTTGAAACATCCAAAATTCCGTCCTAGTGAATTCTAACGAATAAAAGATAATTTATACAATTTCTTTTAAAATGGATACAAGAAAAAAATCGTATGCTAAAATGAATAAATCTATTTTGAAAAGTAAATTACATTTTGTATCAATCAAAAGTGAAACGTTATATCCTTATGTACGTTTCTTATTCATTCTCTTGTAATGTATTAAAAAATTAAAGGAAAATTCTTTGATTAATTATTTTATTGGAACGCTACGAATTAATTTACAATAAATCTTTAATTAAGAATGTAATAAGTTATTCATAAGTAATTTACTTAAAAATATTCTTAGAAATATTTCATTACTGTTAGAAATACGAATTAAACATTTTATCAATTTTGAGTGTAGGATAAAACAAGATGGATAAGCTGTACAAATCCGTATGCGCAACCGAGTGCCGTAATGGAAGCATAGAGACAAAAGGGAATTACAAAGTAAATGCTAGTATTTCAGTTCGTTATACGAATGGAACATGGAAAGGTACCCACCGTCTATATTGAACAAGTGCCATATCTCCCTTACGTTGCGAGCGAGAGCGGGCGGTCTAGACAACTCTACGGGGAATCGAGACAGATTGTCATTGTTCAACAGACAAGTTAAAAGCTAAAACTATTCGCTTTCTTTGATATTAACTAAATCACATATGTTGGTTATTTCATCTAATTTCAAGAGGATAACATCGGTTGCCTTAGATTGTCTATGAGACGGGGGAAAATTTATTTAAACGTTAACTTAGATTGTTTTTCTTATTCTTAACAAACTCATATCAAAGTACTAAAGTATTAAGGTGACTGGGATTCTCGGATCCTATTGGCAACATTATGTAATTAAGCCAAAAGTTATAAGCGAGTTAGTTCTTAAAAAACACGCCAAGTACTAACCATTTTATATGCTAAGAAATTTTATTCCGAAGTTACTAGAACATTATGAACTTAGAATATGGTATTCGATAACGTTTCCATTTCGACAGGCGTAAACAAATGCTTTGTTGTTTGGTTGGGAGTGCACTGCAACTGGGAATGGAACATCGCAAAAGGAATTAGTTCCCTCAGACCGGTCAGATCTCAGCAAAGGCTAAGTAGGAATTTGTTACTCAAACATGAATAGTATATTCAACATCATTATGCATATCTGATATGGTCTTAGGAACCGTAGACAACCAACCAGGTGGGATCGTGGTCAATTGCTGGCTTATGAAAAGTAAAAAAAAACTATGTCGTGTTGTTGACTGAAAAATTGACCTTGTTGTTTTTCAAAATTTCTATCATGATGTTGCGTGACTTAAGCTTGGAAGAGCATCACAAGAAAATCAAGTCATATATTGCAATAGTTTGTGACTGATGAAAAAAGTTTTTGTCAGACTTATAACAATTTCAGATCAGAAAATATTTAAATCCAAAAAGTATGTTGAAGTAGTAAGAATGTATGTCAATGGAAGACAGAAGAAAATTAGAAATTAAAACTACATTTAGTTTGTCAACTTTCATTTCCAAAGCTAAAAGTATTTTACGCTATGAGAAACAAAAAGTCACTGCAATTCTCAGCAGCTCGCTAGGAGGAATACTCCAAGTTGACTTTTTACATATTTTGCAATTAAATTATCAGTAGCCGTGTTAAGGTACACGATTTTATAAAATAAACAGTTAAAATGTTGCCCATCTAAAATTACACCGCGTGAAATTTTAAAAAGCCTGATAAAATTAAAGGATTTAAGTATGCTCCATTAGGCGTGTAGTCGTAATTTCTGTATGGATTGCCGCTCGCATCTCCGATTCCGAAGCGAGGTCGAGACGTGAACGACGCGGGTGGTACGCCCCGCTGAATATAAACGTTGGCTGTAACATCACCACTAAATGACGAGCGCTGCTACTGCCCTGTATTTCAAACATATATAAGCATGAAAAGGTACAAGTGACCGTAAAGCGGTAGCCGCGTTAAATATAATATTTATAGCGCAATATCATTGTTATTGTTTTGTTTATTATAGCTGAATATTTAATGCGGTGTGCAAATAGAAACTTGTGTAGCTAAATCTGGATCATGATTCATAAGTTTGGTTCACGTCGCAGGAGAAACAACTTTAGCTGTAGATTAAAGGACGCCTTACACGATTATCATATTGAACTTGCCTTAAGTAATCTGAACTGTATCTCAACAACTAAACATAAAATAACTAAAACGGAAACATAAAAATATAACAAACATTAGACTTATGATAGACGTAGGTAAAAATATAAGTGGATTTCTTTTTTCTTTTAACCTAAAAGTCTTTCATAGTAAAAAAAAAGCGTTTTACATCAAATATATAGCGCTCACAGTATTTACTGCAAAATAGGGTCGATTACTCTACAAAAACCAATTACTGTCTAGACACTATCGATCATACTTGTAGGTATATAAACATAATTTTTGAGTATTAATATTTTCTAGAGTTCACTGCAATAACAGCGAACTTTTGGAAAACATATAAACACAATACAATAAGTATTATATTTAAATTAATTAAAATATATATTTTTTAAATTGTTTAATAAAAATAAAATTAGTGATGTCGTGACCCCATCACAGACAAGTGAATACCTCGTATTTATTTATTACAAAATGATACTCGTGTCTTTTTTTCAAATTCAATGGAATCTTATATTATGAATCTTATATTTTTATGATAAACTGGTACTATTATATATTGTCTGTTAATGTATTCTTCTATTTTATTTTTTGAATAACATTTTCACCACAAGAAAGCTATTTGAACAATGTCGGTTTGGTGAGAACGATTGTCAAATTAAATTAAACCTGCTCATTTCGTAGACAGCAGTTAGGAAGCTGTACGAATAAATTATGCTCGTGGAACTGCGAATAAAAATATTGCCATTATTTAAATACGTTTTGTTACTTCTTTATTCAACTTTCAGCTCATTTTCGCTTCTAGTACGGACTTCTAAGTGACATTTGAAGAATCTTAATGGACTCAATTTGCATCTCTCAACCTCCTTTGAGTATATGCAAAGAAGTATGCTAATATACGTATATATTGCATTACGAATGTTAATAACGCATTCGAATTACCAAAAAAAACAACAGAGTAACGAAAATACGTCGTGACACTACTTGATAAAAATTAAGTGTAAATAAATTTTAAAAAATGTAATTCTCTAGCATGCCTGCATTAAGTCGTTCGTCGCAAACACCAAAGAATAAGAAAAAAAAATATCCAATAGAATTCGTCGTTCATTGAAATCTTCAGTTAGAGCCATTGGAAAACTTCTATTAAATTTTCGTATAAAAATAATGGCGTCAAAAGAGTGGACTGTCAAAGGAGCAATACAGTCAGAACTGGATCACAAGATGTTAATCCGAGTAGAAATTCAAATTATTGTTCTGTGTATACCAAATAATTGAAATTATATATGTAAACCATACAACATCATATTCCATTTTAAAGACTCCCATGAAAGCTTCTGTAATTGGAAGGGTTTCGCAGACACCTTTTGATATCGAAATATCAAAGTGCTCCTTTGACGTTGTAAGAAATCATTTTATCAAAGAAATAGCTTTAACAAAGATGTAATGTTGTGAACCTTAAATATGGTGTTATACAAAATAGATCGTTTCTTGGACGATATAAAATATTAGCTTACAGTATAAGAGATATTTGGTTTAAACACTGAATAGGAACAAAATGAACAAAAACGTAGTAAATACAAACAGCGTTGGTTGGTGCCAAAAGCGTTTCAACCTTAGCAATTAGTCGCAGCAGTGAACACTGCGCGTCGGTTTGCAGTGGGAACCGTTAAATAATTAAATAATAAGGATTTCGAGCCATTTGGCAGATTTGTGCGCTTCGAGGGGGTTAGATTTGTTCTATTTGCTTTCGTGATTGCCTTTTGGATTTGCTTCCATAAATCCCAATCTGGAATATTAATATTAGATTAAAGCGCCTTTTGGCTACCGCTATGCGAAGGATAGTGTACCTTATGATGGGAAATACATATAAACTTAAACAGTTTATCGCTTAGAAAGGCCGAGATAGTAAACTGTGTTCTAAAGAGCTTCTTGAAGTTCAACCTGTTTTGCAGTATACTGTTTGGCTTTTGCACAAATTTCATTCGCTCGCCGTGGGGGCTAACTGAGGTTCGTGTTGCTAGTTTTGCGTTTGTTTGTTCAAACAATGCACTATGCACTACGCAAATCTTAGTACTTGGAATTGAATTATTGTTTTCTTACGAACCCGATGTTAATACGTTTTAATTTTATTATACTCATAGTGGTCTGGGTACCGTACCTTAGGGCTATCATCGGGAAACAATTGTCAGGAAATTCCAAGCTACATATTATTTATATTTAGCAAAATTACTGAGGAGACGATGCTATCGATACGTACATTTTGTTAATACATAGCAGTGAAGTAAATCTTACACGGTAGAGAAATAGTTTTTATGATGGTAGTACAATTAGGTTAAGTTTTCTAAAAAATATATTTCGACGTCAATTTTAAGCAATTAAAGCGTATGCACGTTTAAAAATTAAAATGCAAATAACATAAATGCTTGTACAATACATACGTGCTTTATGCAAAAATACAACGACAATAGGCGTACCCTTTTTCACGTATTTGAGTAGTTGTGTGCGTTTTGTAAATTTATATGCATTTAGGGCAATGCTCTGATACGATTGACGCTATTATCGTGTATTATCAGTAGCAACGTAAATATACATAAATATTGTCCATATCATTTTGTTGCTGACGTCGCGGTCGTGACAAGGAATAAGACATGTGTTCTCAACAAAGATATCTGTTTATGTCAGTTACTGCATTAATTAGAACGTTCTCGCGTCAGGTCTAAAATGTCCATGTTTACAAGTTTGTCACGTGTAGTATTGCACGTGCCTTTGTATAAATTAGTGCGTGTGCATGCATGTGTTTGTCGCGCAACATTGTGAAGTGGTGACGCGTCTGTGTGCGTGTCTGTGTCGGGTGTGCAGGGTACCTAGTTAGGTCAAGAGCAGCTGGCATTCCAGCCGGCACGAACCACCAGGACGGCAGCGGTGTGCACATCCGCTGCAAAGGCTGCAACTCACGCGACCATGCGCCGCTCGATTCCTTGTTCGTCCGATATTTAACACCAACAACACATTCACCACACTCACTTAGAAAATCTCAACGTAGAATCGTATTAACCATAATTTAGGATGGCTCGAACTTTTCAGTGAAATAACAGTGGTTCGAAACCGTTGACAACTTAGGCTTTACTCTGCAAAGGTTTTTCTGTTAAACCAAGGATAAAATTAATCGTTGCTTTAATCCGGTAATTTATAACTTAAATGCGGATTCGCGAGTGGCAACAGGACTTGGACAAATGGCTACGGCACCAGTATTTACATTTCAAATAGAATTCGTCGTCGCAGCGTGTAGACGGTGGCGCGACTGCGATAGAATAAAAATAGAGCAATAAAAGGGCCGGATCGAAAGAGTCGGGATATCTCAACAAAGTTTAGGGGAGTCAATAATTAGAGGGAGCCACTGCCTGTGTGAAAAGAATAAGGGTTCTTATAGCGGTAACGTTGAAGGGATGGGGGACGAAAACTTTTTTCCGAAAAAAAAAGGGAGCCGAAATTTTTGTGAATTTGTTTGGTGACAACATATATTTTAAAAAATAATATTTTTAAGGTCGTAGAGTTAGCGGTAAGGGAGTTTAGCCAAGTTACAGTGGTACGGAGTACGTACGTACGCGTATAATGGGATCGCGACGGAGCGCGAGGCGCTCGGTCGGTTCGTCGCTTCGTCGCGGACTGAGCGCCGCGGGTCGCGCGCTCGCAGTGGCGGCGTGCCGGCGTGGCTTGCGCGCCGTGGCCAGCGTGCGCGACGTGCCCGTGCCTCCTTCGTGGTCGTCTCCACACGATATAATCTCGCCAAATTCATCATGACATAAAAGGCTTCCGTGCGGACGACGATCGAATGAATGCTCTCTCCTATTGTGAATAATAACTTGTGACAACGGAGTATTAAGAATGAGTGGATTGTTCGGAAAGAAACGATAAATATATTACTTTTTTGTACGTGGTTTCGATTAAGAACTATTGCCAATTGCTTTGTGTAATAATAATATAATATTTTTGTGTAATAACGGAAATTTTATGCTTAATAAATAGTGTTAAACAAGATAAGTATTAGTGACTGCTATTAACAATTTCAATGTTATTACAAATGCATCGAATAGTCAAAAAGTAAATAGTGATGTGCGTTTAGGGCGTGAGGTTGGAACAGATGTGAATTGTCCTGAGTGGGCGGGCGGTTCAAATCACCAGTGGTAGTCTCGGCACGTACTCGTAGCATTGCCCATAAACTAATCCGATATCGGACGTCACACCACTGAACCGTACGATCCATAGATACGGAGGAATGGAGAAAAGAAAAGGGAACGAAAAGAATGGCCTATTATATAATATTATGATGTTACGCTGTATGCTTTAATGTCGTAAATATTGACTTCAAATATTTCTATTACATATTTTCATCCTAATATTGGTATGGGCGACACAGCAACCTCTATTATTTTTTTACCGAACTCCATTTTCTTCATATTTACTCAAAATAGTCAAATAACTTTGAGGGTGAGCTCAATTTTTGTGGTATTATACAGTGATTTTATCATAAATTATGAAGAAAAATTAAAGGAAAACGCATATCAAAAGTTTATTGTATAAAAGTGGATTCAACAATATTAGTAAAGATATAATAAAAAAGTTTTGACGATTTATACATGAAAGAAATAATACGTAACCTTACTCCACAAATTGGATATCTCCATAGATAGAAAAAATATAGAAGTAAAATGGAATTTTAATTGAAATGATCAACTGTTGCGTTTACATAAGTCAAGAAAATCAGTAGTTTAAATAAAGCTTCATAATAACATAAATACATAGAACATTCTATGAGACACTGATAAACAAGTAAACCAAAGTTTATTACTCATTTCCAATTACAGCATGACATACTTCGACAAGAACTTTGACAAACCGTCAGACAGGTACAAAGCAAACGCTAAGTTTATACAAAGTCGGTTTTATCTCTTAAACGTATATTTAATTATAGAACGTATATTTTCTAATTAGTGGTTTCGGTGAGGTAAAGTTACATAAACTTTGATGATGATAAAATTCCCCAACTTAAGACGGACCTTATACGGATAACCGTGTTTCAAAACTGTCTAGAGTTAAATGCAAAGAAAACTTCTGCCGGGTAAATTAATTTAGCGGGATAATTAAGACTAGGAATTCATTGAAAAGAATGTTCTTTAAAAATTGCTTCGCTGCGGCTTTTGCGGAACGTGACTTTGTTTATTTAGGTGTAGCTTTGCTGTTACCCGCGGCTACATCCGTACCGATTTCACTTTATAATTACCATGAACGGTATTCTTAATCCTGAATCAACGAAGATTGTAAAACAAACAATATTCTCAGCTCGATCATAGACTCATTCTATACATTTCTTTAACAAAAGTATCTACATCGTTCAATGTTTTATACTTATTGCTATACCTAGAAGTTGTAACTTGTAACGGCGTGGGGTTTCACTGCCATAATGCCTTAGCATAATATTGTAGGAATTACATAGCACTAGTTTAACCCCCCCCCCCCCATACAGAATGAGAGATAAAGTTTTGTTACCAATCAATATTTCTTTTTCCATTAAAAATAAAACATGAAATACTATCACCGATTGATGCACATTTGAAAGGCTGAACTCTCACGATAAAGGTTTCTAATAAAATTTTCATAAAATTGAAGCATAATCTCTTTCGTTTGTCATTTGTCACCACCGTTACAAATAGGGTGTTCTAAATTCAAACAAGTCACCAACAGCGCTCCCTACAATTTAAATAAAATCTCCTCAGTGACCGCATCACCAATTTTCCGCCCTACAATCACCGAGAGTAAGTCGTCCACGGCCCGTCCCTCGCTATAACCCATTCAAACGATTCAAGCGTGGATTTTTCGCTCGATTTTTTTTAAGCGAAGCTACATGGACAGGCAGTGAAGTAAAAAAATTCTTTCGAAAATTTCTTTACAGATATATCTGACCTACAATTAAATGTATTGACGTTAAAAAATATTTTATTTACAGTTCTATCGATCAAATAATAAGTATGGGTAAAATTATGATTGATTCGTAAAGGTCAAGATTATCTGCCAGTTTATAATATCCCTAGTTAGATTATAAACTAACAAGGCACACACTTGTTATTGAGAAAATAATTTGAAAGCAAACTACTGCTACTTGCCTTCTCATCTTTACGTAAACGTTCAAAACATTAATTGGAAGTTAATTGCCTCAATGATCGAAGGAAGCAATTAAAGTAATCTAAAGCGATGTAAGGGTGTACCAAAAACTATCAAAAACAAGAGCGAGAGTCGTCCCAAAGTTTTCTCAAAGTTCATCACGTAATTAACAATTAGCACTCCACCACTGCTCGGTGAAAACTTGTCCAATTCCATGTTGTTGGAAATGTATTAGACATTAAGTAATTTGTAATTGAAAATCGTTTCTCAAAAATCAACTTTGAATTCAAAGTACTAAAAAATATTGCATTAGGTCACGATAAATCATTATTTATCTAGAAACCATTTGAATTAAAGTACGATTTAACGTTAGTATTGGAACATCCCACAGTAACAAGATTAGAAGTTTCTTATGTATTATTAATCACACTTTTTTAACTTGAATTATTTTTCTCTAGGCTATTTTATTCATAGAAAATTAGAATAGGAATAACTCAAATGATATTAAGGCTAATTGTTGTATTGTTCTTAGTTACGGTAGGTGATTAATGCCACTATCATTGTGTTAATGTGTTTAGTATTTAATAGTCTACGCCCAGTCGACAGATCGAAACAATAATTCTTTCCGAGGAATACAACCAAGGTCTAGATGCTAAACGGATCGTGAGAAACGCTAATTATCTATTTCTATACATAAATCGCCAATACTCGCCAACTTTAATTTTTCTAACTCGGTCGATGCAAAATAAAAATCTACTTTTGTTTAACTTTCAATGTTTTGAATTTTCCTTTAGAAATAAATATATCTCTCTTGGGAATACGTATTTCGATGTTTAAGCTAAGAGAAAATTAATTAGAAGTTTCATTGACTACTGATAAATATTTAAATAGTAAATCTACAGTAGGTATATGACCTGCCTTTATAATACAAAAAATACAATTCCAAATCCGTTTTTATTTTCCATTCATATTGTGTTGCGGGAAATAATTCAATTTGAAGTGATGGATTTGAACGATTGTGGATGTTATACAATTTCGTACAAGGGTTTATCCTTAAGGAAATGGGACACTAGATTGCGACGCCAAGGCACATATATAAAAACGGTATTTGCGGTAACTTCCACCGAATGACATGTCGGTAACTGTCGATTGTGTTGCTGATGTATCGATACCTTGATATTAAGATTGTGGCAGTCGTTCGAACTTTCTTTTCTTTCGACATGTTTGGAGGTTTCACGAAATATACCTTTTATTTTGGCAAATTTTTTGAGATCGCCGGAAAAATTGTTAATTTGACATATTGTTTTCGTTTGTATTTTCCATATAAAAAAAGAAAACGTCATTCATTTTTTGGATACCAACCCATTACGTTTATCTATACAATAATAGTAACCGTGCCATATAAAAACAAATGACTACATATAATTTTAAACTCCTTTACGATTCGTAATTAACACTGGTGACTAAGATTAAAAATATCTTACTATATTTGGTTATTTTTGTTTAAATAATTTTGTTGAAAACAAATGTAACTATTAGGGTAAAATAAAAATAAAAAAGTATTTGTAACATTATTGTTCAAGACACATAACGCTGCAGTGGTACAAGGTGAAATTCGGTGCGAGTGAGCGGTTCGAGGATGTCTTTGAAGCAACGAACCTTGGTCGCATGTCCTGACGAGGATAAAGTGTCTTACAAACCATTTATTTTCAAACTGCAACGCCGACAAAATGAATTATCTTGAACACATAAATGTTCTACTATATTCATAAAGTTTTATGAAACCTTCGCTAGATAAAGTAATCTTTTTCTCAAGTTCTTAAATTAATATGTTTTAGACAAAGACGTTATTTGTTTCACACCAAACTGGTAAATAAAAGAAGAGGTAAGTCTAACGGTAATCATAGTATTTCTATTATATGAGCATGCGACCGTCAAATTACTAAGATGGCGAATTAGATATTGTACCATTATACTAATTAGTTTATCTTATCTTATAGTTCTTTTAGTTTTAGCAACAACAGATAGACGAGATGGGGAAAATTATTGTTTTACGACACTGCCTTTTGCTTTGTAAAGGTTATGTCAATGAGAAATATTGGTAACAACTAGTTATGCCTTTGTAGATCATTATAATAACCTTAGTTTCTTATTCTATATTACTTATATCTTCAGGTTTTTTTTTACCGTTGATATAGACATTCTTCGTAAAGACTGCCTCTTTGGTCTTTGCAAAGCGCCAATAGTGCGTAAACGTTCGACACATTTTCTATCCTCGGTGGTGAAAAGATTGTAATACGTTTTTATAAAATTTTTAAACAAGGCCACGAGCAAACGAGAACGGATCATGGGCGCTGCCAAGGGGGGTGATTGGGGGGGTTGTTGTCTATTTGAATATTATTATATTCTGGATAACTTCGGACAGATAAAGAACGTAAAAATTAAGTCTTCTTTTATAATATTTAAGGTTTATTACAAAAAATGTTCGTTCCAAAATCTCTGAGCCGACCATCGTTGTTCCTACTAAAATAAATGACAGGCCCATTCCGCTAATAGCTCAGTCGTAACTAGATACACCAAGTGACACAGGGACGGAATAAGGATGTGTCTGTAAGCTTTAAGACTGATGGCATTCACTGATACTCGGGTTCACATTTTATACCGTCGTTTCACATTGGAAATCTTTGTCCAAGCTTGGTTGGCTCCTCGAATTTAAACAGAAAAACAAGGCGGGTTGACATTAGCTATTGGACGCAAAGTATTTATGTCGTAAACCTGTCTTAGGCAGCCCAAGACACTTGGGTGAGTTGGAACATTGGATACCATGTGAATGTTATGCGCCAACATTACATTGTTACCATCAAATTTTATCGTAAGATGAGTCAGCAATGAAATTGCACGATAAATTCTAAATTGAAGTTTTTCAAATGTTTGAAGTTGGGCGATCATGCGAAACGCCTTGAAAACTATTGGTCGCATTACCAAAGTCCGCATAGAGCCCAAGCACTCTCTTGCCAGACGGCTGACTTCAATCTGAAAATTGGTGCGCCAATATTTCCTTGAGGTTATTATAAAAAGCACTTCTCATCAATTTACTTAAGTTTTCTTAAAGGGAATGTTTTGGCTGTATTTAGTGTACGATATTAAATATAAGCAGAATAAAAAAATATAGGACAGCAACTAAAAAATAAAAATATCATTTATTATTTTACTTGCACGTAAAACGATTCACATCTTTTTAAAGGCTAGAAAGCCTAATTAGTATTGCCATATTTCTTATGTCGTTTGTCAGTTTGGATTACTATTATATACTACATAAATATAGTCTAAAATCTACGTAAATATCGAAGAAGGATCGCACACACACAACACACAATATCAGCCGGGTCAAGATAATTTGGCTGATTTGGTAAATAGACGTCATCAGTGGAAAGGAAACACGTAAACTCGAATTTCACGTCTAAAGTTGTCGGTAGTTTTTCGCCTACGAACCGAAATCGTCCTCAGCGTAGGATGCATACATAAACTACAAATTGGGCGTTTACTGAGGTCACTCGTCTGTGCTCATCGGACAGAAAGACTCGGTAATGAATTCGAGAGAAGCCTTGGGACTTTGCTTTACGAAATGTCGACAGTAATTTCGTTATTGCATAAGGATAATTAAATAAAAGCTTTTTGCAACTTGCTTACTAATATGGTAGGCACTTGTAAAAGTTATTTTAAAATAATTTATCTGAACTTTAACTTCGTGTAATTTTTTATTTAAAAAAATAATAAGCGATGATAATTTTAAAAATTATAATGGTCACATAGCAACAAACGCTTTATTACACATACAAGTTACTCTATTATTTTTTTACTTTACTTATAAATAAGTAAAAATATAAAATTATCTAACACAATATTCTGTTTCATAAGACTAACGTTCTAATTATAATCAGATAGATGAAGGTCAAGCGAACAATGTTTTATGAAGGAAAAAATGACAAAGGGCATTGGCGAGTTATTTCCTTTGTCTACGCTTTCATAAAAAAATATAAGTAAGTTCTTCATAAAGGCGCCATATTTCATTTGGGACGACGTCACAACCTCGCTTGGTGTAGCCTTCAAGTCTACTTACTATTTGAGCACCGCGAGGTGGCGTTGCGAAAGTTGACAACGCGGCACGTGAGCTGCTTGCCGAGGAATTCTTATTCTTGTTACGATGTCGTTTTGCATTAAGTTTCCTTTCTTATTTCAACTCGACGGATTTAATGGCCACCCCGGGAACAATAGATCTGAGCGAGCAACTAGCTGCTCCGATATTATATATTGCTTTTTGAGCGGTAAAACTATGAAAGTACTTATTCAACTTTTATCTTTTTCCACTATGCTAATTTATACGCTTTTAGATCGCGGAAAATATTATCACTATTATATTGTGAGACAAACTACCATTGTCGCTGTAACTATGAAACAAATTACACGTAGTTTTGAACTCATTCTGAGTCGTAATATTTTTAAGATAACAAAATTTCTTTTCTTTTCAAAATAGTCATTTACCTCGGAGGCAAGTTTCCAATTTCTATACATTTATTTAATGTAAAATTAATTTAATAGTTCCTTTACACCTAGGATTAAGTAGCAGCGACTTCATTTGTGTATGTTTAGATTAAATTTTATTTATAACCTTTAACAAAACATAAAAAAGACTAGAATTGATTCAACGACTGTCAATTGAAATGGATATATCGTGGAAAATGGATAAAGAAGACATTTCTTGTACAACCAAGTATTCATTATGTTTCTCCTCCAAAAGAATAGTATAAACGTTTGAATTAATTCTAAACAAGACAGTAGGAGAAATAAAAGTGTTATCAAATAGCATCTTATAATGGAACACACAATCCAACTGAGTGGGCAAGCGACAATGGCTTCGCGACGACACGTATGAAGGACATTAAAAAGAAAATTGACGCCGACAATTATTGTACAGCAAAGGTTTATTCAAGTACAGAATGGATGATATCATACGATAACAATGGTGTGTTGATAACCTTTATATAGATACTCGGCTCGTTCGTTAATGGAACTGACGCCAACGTCGACAATATGAAATTACGAGCCACTCGCCGGCCGTACCTAAACAGTGGAGTTATGTCCGTACTCGTTAAACAAACGGCCGAGCCGTTCGCAAGGTTGGCGTGATGGCGCAACTGTGTTTAGAATCTACATACTAACCGAAGAAACGGATTCCGTAATCCTAACGAGAAATGGATAGGCAAGGACTACGACTGTCGACTCATCCTTGCGCCAACCTTGTGTTAGCCGTTTAAGACTTCTACGAAATTGCCGATCGCCGTATATATTTTATGCGTAGAAGGACCAAAATTTATGTCTAAATATAAATTTTATTAAATGTTCTAAGTTTAATCGTACCGATTTATTTGGTAATCTGTGTTCATTAAATTATCTACGTCTGTCATTTCTAAAACAAATTCTACGAAATCCGAGCGCTTGAACACAATTATTTAATTTAGCCCACAAACAAAAACAGATCTGAGAATAAATAAATTATCACTTTAAATTCCACTAGATATTAAAATCTCATACTACTGAGAAAATGAATAAGTGAGGAATGTAGGTGATAATTTTTAGATTTAATGCTTGTTTTTTCTTTATTGTGCTTATTTAAATTTAATTAAGTTGTACTAAGTTAGAATACAAACAAGAAATTAGAATTGTTATAAACATCCCATTAATAGTTATTTTAGTATTACCTGGTTATAATGTTTCAGGTCAATCTACCAAGTTTCGCGGAATCACCCGAAAAAATTACTACGAAACGAAAAACAAAAAGACAAAGGAGGGTGACGATGAGACAGCGAAAAAATTATCTACTAATATCGGAGTGGTGTCGCGTCGTACAGAAAACAAGGCTCTTAACAAAACACGTCCTTAGTATCTAACGAGCTCGGCGCCCAGATCGGTCCATCCATTCCGTAACTCGATTAATCTTCGTCAAGGCAACTCGATTGGGCCGATGCCTACAGCCACGGCCTGCCGCTGCGGAATCTTATTAAATGTATACCGGCGTGTTATTGTTTGCCACGCATTGTTACAATTCATTAATAGTCGGAGGCTGTCAGAGGCGTAGGATTAAGGGCAGGTAAAGTGATTTAGGCCAAACTTTATCAAAGCCCTACCAACTTCTGTACTGTATGCCCATTAATATATCCAATGTTGGCCTATAAATTGCTTTTATTTTTACATAAAACACTTTACAGCTCACTTACTTTGATTTAATTGTTCAAGTAAACTATGTAGTTTATGTAGCGGATACGACAAGATTTTATAGAGTTATACATTTCTTATTTTAATGTAAGCAGTAATAAAAATAGTTTTCTATTGGAGTGTACTTAATTACTAGATTGGTAATTTTAATCAATTTACAATCCAACTAACAGAGAAAACAGCTAAGAACATTTTCTTAAATGAATTCCACACCACAGACGTATTATGAATTTTGCTGCCAGATATTGTGACCAGTAAGTGACGAACTCATTGCGTAGTCATACAATTATAAAGGTACCCATGTGCCTATAATGTTATTTGCCCACACTATGAGCGTTATCGCAATAGATATCGCGTAAAGATACTTCATGGCGGTAAATAAAGAAAATTAATTAGGTAATTTACATTCTGTACCGTAGGTACATACCGGTAGTCTTCGTATATGTTTATAATTAATGTTTTTACGTATATTTTTCCTTATGACGGTCGACGCGTAACATCTTTACCGCGGTGTAATGCAAACGTGTAAGAACTAGGAAATAAAATGGAATACAAGTAGGTAGCATGAACGCTTGGTTGTCGACCGTTTGATTTGTAAGATAATATTAAGAGCGAGGTTGAACGTCCTAGACATTTTCAAGGTCTGCACCAGCTAGTCCAGCTGAGTGGTGACCGTCCACCGGTTCAAGGGCGACGGGTGAATGCCACCGGTCGTGTTTTTTGCCACAATCACTTGCTTACGCGATCGCTCTTTGCGAACCGGATAACTATTGCTAATAAGAACTAATTGATAGTCAGTACAACTTACGAGTAGCATACGCGTGACAACTTTTATGTCAACATATTGCTTGGTTATAGATTTATGGCAACCATTGTGAAGGAAATAGGTTACAGAAATATGTTATCTATCCCTCATTTCTCAGAAGGCTTAACGTGCTCGTGTTTCACTTGTGTAAATAGGTTTTTCAATAATACTTTACTATTTTCTTTGCGAACCAACAAACGGTTCTTGGATTACTTTGATATAACTCGGATGTATTCCAACCAAAACAAATATTATTGTATAGGATAGAGAATAAATATGTATCTTATAAAAGAAGGTAAAAACGTGGCTGTGGTAGAATAAATAAAGAAATAAATGAGAACAGTATTTCATTTAAAAACCTAATAGAATTATTTTTATGTCGTGCGAAAATAAGATACGAGTATTTTACTAAATAAATTGTATAAAATATTTAAAAAAAAAATATTGTTTTATATCAAAAATATTAACGCCAAATCACCATAAGAATTCTCGAGTAGCTTTATTAATATGTATTTCAATACAAACAGACAAAGCAATAGCTTTATATTGTTTTAATATTTCTCAAACATAGACCAAAGTTTAATTATCCTTTGCAACAATATCTTTACTTCAACAGTTGTAAAAACAGAAAAACTTTTTGCAACTCTTTCGAACTATGTATATTTCTTACCCGGATAGTTTCTCTAAACAAAATAAAGAAATTCCGGGTAAGAGATAACAAGTAACACCTGCGGGGATGCGAAATAACTAGCTATAACTAGGTAAAAGCGTAAAACCTTTGTTCTTTTGCGTCCGAGACTCGAGTCGACGAAAAATTATCTTTTTACTTTTTGTCGAGTAGCTCCCGGCCCCGAGCAGGTAGACTGGTGAATACAATAACGTTCATAACACAGGTATGCTGCCTGCTGTGACTTGTGTACGTACAGACACGTATCCTTGTGTGGGCCAATGTAGCCCATTCCCCAACACCACGCTGATATTAAGATTTCTTTGCAGCCTTTCTCTTTATATTTGTTACTCGATACACTTTATGACAGTCTATTTACATTTACCTATAATCAGATAAACAAAACTAAATAAAAATTACATAAGGTTTTAGTAGAGGTCATAAGACAAAGGAACCAGCGCAGGAACGCATTTCTAAGCGTATATCAATTTTTAATGATATCAGATGCCTGTGTTAATTATTATACATATGTTTGTTGTACCTATATTATGATTAACCGGTAATTATTCAATAAACTGTATTTAAGCGCTAAGCGAATATAATTTTGAGGTTAGGCTTATTTATCTCATATACGTTATTATGTTTGATATTTCCCGAGCCGCGGGGAACGAAACCGCGTTCGTTTTATTTCAATACGTATAATGGAATATTATAAATAATGAAAATATGCGCATGACAGCGTGGTTGACCGGGATTCGCAAACACAAATTTATAATTCGACGAGATAATAGAATAAATATTAAATGCACAAGGTTCTTTCTTTTCATTCTTTTAACTCATCTGGAACTGACATAATTCATAAAATTTCCGAATAAATGTTGAAATTATTTAGTAAGGAGGTAAAATTTTTTTCAAGAAATACGAGAATTTTACAATTACTTGATGGTTCCATTTATTAAAAAAACAATTACAATAGTAGTTTAAAATAATATTCAGATTTTTATATTTTATAATATTGTACTAAGACATAAATTTCGTTTTATCAAACGCCATTGCGCACGGACGGTTTGAATACTTACTCATGCATTGGAAACATCCATTTTACTTTATCATTTATAAAACTCAACAAAAAGGAACTGAATAACTTTAAATGGTTTTAAAGTTTGCGATTTCAATGTATCATCTATGTATACATCAATTATTTTATCTTACTAATATTTCTTTAAACCGCCGCAAGTGGTCATGGATCAGTCATATTCACAGGGAGGCTCTGGAGTGGATCCCGCTAGGAATAAGAAGACGTGGCCGTCCTAAACAAACTTGGCGGCGCTCAGTAGCTGCCGACATGAAGGCAATCGGGCTGACCCGAGACAAACGCAGAGTCCAAGATAGAGCGAACTGGCGGCGCACTGTGGACGCCCTCCGTCTCACTATGGAAACATAGGACTTTAAGTCCTGTAAGTCAAGACTAATATTTCCTACAAATATTATAAATGCGAATGTTTAGATAGATTGATAGATGTTTATTTGAAGGTATCCCCAGAACGGCTCAACGGATCTCGCTAAAATTTGACATAGATGCAAAACACAATGTTGTAGAACACAGAGGCTACTCTATTAACTTTTTTTTAAATTTCACATGAACAGAGTCGCGGGCGACAGCTACTATTAAAATAAATGTAGCAAAATATTTTACAATAAAAAATAAAATGAATACATATCAATGGTAAAAATATAACTTTCGACTCATATTTTCTGAATAAAATATTGCACTGAGTATTTTTCTCAATATATTATGACTATATTCTGTAAAGAAAAATATTCAAAGGATAACATATGTTTTGATATTCAAATTTGTTAACCAAAAGCAAGTATCCAAATATTCAGGTATAAAAAAAATACTGTGAATATTTTATAAGCACAATGAATTAATTTTATTCCATTATTTTTTGTTGTACATTTGAATGGAATAATAAAGGTTTTTAAGTAAATATTTAATGCATAATCTATAAAAAAAATTATATATTTGTTTTACTTTGGTATGATTTTAAATTTAATTGCTCAATCATTTTTTTTTCCAATTTATGTGGCAATTTTTCGATATTTTCGAAATGTATTTGTATGCCCCATAAAAACAGTTTGGTTATAATTATAACATTATATATATTCACTGTAAATGTACAGCAAATAAAATAATAAAAGTTAATCATCACATGACTCTAGATTGTAAGTTTTCATAAAATAGCGATTATAAATTAAATTTTGTATGAAGATTGGTTCCTTAATATATGTCACCCATAAACAAATCTTTTCAACAATTTTTTGTATTCCTTTATGATAAATACAGTGCTAAAATTCTTATTTAGGTTATGACATCACCAAAATAAAGCTCAGACCTTTGTTAGTCTAATCATTCAAATCTGTAATAAGTACAATAAGAAATAAACATGTGGCATATATCAAAGTAACAATAAGTTATCAGCAAATGTATAGAAAAAATCTCTAAAGTTACCATCTTAGGCAACATCTGGATACAACCCGTGTGAGACAAGGTTGTCTATTGTGACCTTTTTTTGTACTATGACATTTGCATAAAATGGGTTTGTTGCAGATTAAAAATGAGTTTCAAAATTAGATTGGTAGGCCATGACACATATAACAGAACATATTTCAAAACTAATTGTTTTTGGGACAAGAGACAGTTGGATTGTGTGAAAAGTGACATTAAAAAGGACACTTGAAACACTTGAATTGATAGAAGATAGATTGTTCGGGAGGTAGAAGACTTGCTGTGCTGAACCTATGTAAATGGGATAAAGAGATATGATGAATTGTCTTCATTGGAATTGATGAGTAAAATAGTAGTAAATTTTTGTACTTGGTATTTGATTTGGTGTTTACAGAACACCAACCACTCAAACACTGGTTAATGTAATTTGTTTCATTTTTTAACACTGTCCAGAGGCAAGATATTGCAGTTCTATGTATCAAGACAAACTCTATTTTTTACATTGTTCATCCTAAATAACCAAGAGCTTCAGAGAATGAAATCTTTGTATAAAACATGTAGTCATGTCTGTCATTATCTGCGACAACACAGAGATAATGATATTTTTAAACAAGCATTTGGTCTGTGAAATCCATAGCCAGCATTACAATAAGTCTATATCATAGAAATACCTTAGTGACTGCTTAAGAGTAAGTGAAATAGAATTCCCCTTATTATTATAACTAGCCAATAAGCATTTAATAATGCTCACTTAAGTATATCAAAATATTGGTCCAATCAAAAGGTGATCTGAAAACTTATTATACTAATTAAAAAAAACAACAAAATTCTTAAAAGCGATGTCATATTGATATTCTAACTCATGTTCCCGATGTGCAAAATGAAATACAAAGTATGTGTTTAAGTTAGCACATAAGGTAGAAATGTACTCGTGTTCTTTATGTGCCAAATCAAATATTAGGGAAAATACAATGTTTAGGTGACAATATTTTATACACAAATCGGTCAAAATAACCCAAATTGAAGCATTAATGTCTAGTCTCTAAAAATAACATAAAATTTTGACAATTGCATGTTCATGAGATAAAAGGAGCTAATAAGTACATTTCCAGATTGTAATTAACATTAGCGTTAGTATTTTTTTAAATAATGGATACGATATATATAAATATGTAACATTCACATTGGAAAATAACCTTTTCTATATCCTCTGCTGTGTTTTAGTGTAAACCAGTATAGATATAAAACTATCCATAGTTTATTTACATACCATGAAGTTGTTAGTTCTAAGAAGGTATCTTAAAATAACTAACATTATTTTTAGTTTACATATATATAATAATAGATAATGGAATATGTGGGCATTCAATAAGAATGACAAATCCAAAAGCCAGTCGAATCGATATCCAATTTTTCTAACAAGCCGAAGCGTCAGTAGAAACAATGAAAAGTTTTTTACCTTCTTTTTCGTGACTCCACGATGCCGCTTTAGTTTCCCAGCGCTGAGTACAGTTATTCACAGCACTTATCATCACAATACATTAGAACGGTTTATAATTTTTGTACCATTAAAGTAGGATAATTATATTTACTATATTAAATTAATTTAAACATAAAATATACAAGCAGGATAATACAAGCAAGGGTTTGGGCATGACACAAAACAAACCAATAGAAAAAGAGAAGGACATAAACGCGACGCGCATGCGTACAATTAACGGTTTGTTGATAAAGCAGGTTTGTTCGGATACTCGTATAATGCACAGTGATTTTTTAAATTAAATTGAAATTGTTGAAAAAATACTGAATTCCAATAAGTTAGTAGACTTTAGCGAGATTTTCATTTTTAACACTCAACTCAATAACTTTGTTTTGAAAAATGATGCATACAAATGCATAATATTTGGATTTGCATTGAATTTGTAATTGGATAACCTTAAAATAATTTTGTTAAAAAATAATTTAAGACCCACGTTATAACTTTAAAATAACATTAAATCACATATTAAAACTTATTTCAAACATTAGGAAGATTTGACAAAATTCATAAGTAATGAAATTATATAGTCTGTGAAGTTTGACATAATGTTTGCTGATCAAGTGACTTACAGTGACATCTAGTATTACGAGGGAAGTTTATCATTACCAATACCGTTGGTAGGTGTCGCTCTACAATTGAAACAGGTTAAATTATCTTTGTTATAAGTTGATTTGGTTTCACGATAGAGGACTCTAGATAAGAATGAATTTAAATTAAAATTTAATTGTAAAATTGAAGTAAATAATTGCGTTACAAAATTATGTGTATCGAATAACAATTTATGTGCATATCTTAAAGGTTTGTGAAAGCATTCGCTAAGTGCATAAACGTTTTTATATTATGTGGTAAGTTTTTGAAACAGTGTCATCTATGTAAAATTGTGTGTGTACAAATGTACAGAAAAAATAAGGTATAGTGGGGTGAAACGAAAAAGATTTTCTTTAACCCACAGATAGTCGAATCTCGGTTTCTTTGGTTAAAAATGTAGTTTTAAAATGTGGAAATTGGCCTTAAACTTGACATTTTTTACGATTGTCAACATACCTCACCTAATATACATTTAAGTTACCCACTTATGGAAAAATTGTAGACAATAAGATATTAGACTCTTCGTATATAACATTTTTGTTAAAAGTGTCGTGTCTCCTAAATTTAATTAAGCGTGAAATTGAGAACACCCTAAAGTAAATTACAGATCATAACTCTGCCGTTTGTGACGCTCGTTAAAACTGCTTCTAAACATATGGACTCTTCACGCTTTGAAATGCAAGGACTTCGTTGCACGAATTTTTATTTTTTCCACAATAGAAGGCAAATGAGTTGCAAATTAGTAAAAGACCTTAGCATTGTTAAATTAGTGATATGCGATAAATATATACCTTTAAAAATGTTAATTATTTAATTTTATACTTTGTCTATTCCTGATAGTTGTATAGGTCTTTTGGTAGTAGAGTTAGCAAACTTTAGTTTAACCACTGAAACAAAAATCATATTTCATTTTCACAAACAAAAAATTAAGTGGATAATCCATAGAGATTTAAAATTATTGTAATTTTGTTTTTAAGTTTATTAAAAAAAGGTTCCTTAAGAAAGTCCAAATTATTATTTCATTCGTTCTTTACGTACGTGTTGAAATTGCCTTCATTTCGTGAGCAGCGTCAAAGGGCGGCCAAAAGGGCGCTAGCAGTCGGCAGCCATACTTCCTCGAGTGGTCCTATTAGGTCCAAGTCGTGCCTTTGTTGAGCCGCCGCGACCGTGATGTGTCTTTGAGATAAGAATTGGGTCGACATTTCGTTGAAACATCAAAGTCGTAACGCTCAAACGTGAAGGTAATTTGGGACCTTTGAATTGCTTATAAGCTGCTCCTTAACAATGTATATAATAGAGATGTTATGTACAAGATTTAATAATAATATGCTAGCTATGTGAGCCCCACGTTGTTTAGTAAAAACTAAGTAATAGCTTTCGTAACTTTAAATTCATAAAAATTTTCATATTTATAAGGATATTTTTATTGAGGACGTAGGTATAAGATGTCTTATAATTTTCTATCAATTCATATTCGTGATAATACTTATAAAAACTAATAAAATACCTCAAATAACTTTTTTTTATATTAGCCTAAAGACCTATATATGATATTATGATAGTTTAGCGTGCTACCATATTAAATTTAATTGCACATTCTGTCCTGTTTTCAGACTGTTGCCTGAATGACCTGGATACGGGGAGGCTGCAGCGGGCACGGGACAGGGGGAGGGGAGGGTGCAATCGATGTGTTGCTATGGCGACGGCGACGTCTGCCGAGGAGTCTGCGCTCTACTGTCCCTCTCTGTCTCGCCTTGGTATCATATCACACGCTGCTTGAACGAAAACGCTGGAAGAACCATAGGTAAACCTTTCAATTTTAGACTTTAATAAAGGTTTTGTAAAGTTGATTTTAAAATTAATTTTAGTAGGAAATATTAAAGGACTGAGGAATCGAACGATATAATATAAAGAAGCAACTGTTACTTGACTCGAGAGAGACAAAGAGATGGTAAAATTTAGCAAAATGTGATCTTCTTGCTATGAGTATTGAGCTTAGAACCGCGTGTATATAATATGTTAGGTATACCTGTGCATAGTTAAGCAATTTCGTGAGGACTTAGTGGGTGGCTTAACAAGATATTTGAGGTTTGTTCAGAGTCTGTTAACATCTGGCCCCTTAATTTATAGGAAGGGTGGACCGCTTCCTCGGAGGTGTTGTAATTAATTATTTTCGTTTGCAAATGTTTGTGGTTTATTATGTTGGGATGATGATTGTGTAGGAAATGGAATGTGGAAACAGTAATTATAAATGTTTTAAAGTTTACAATAAGTTAAAAAGATCATTATGTCTAGACCGTTTTGAAAGTAAGTTAATTTCTGTCTGTGTCTGCTACTAACCACGCTTTAGTAAAAGTGAACATCTTAAATTCATATGTTATCGATGCGAAGATAACAACTGGAAAATGACGGATAACCATTGACGTCGGTGTCAAACATCGTAGTTCCATCTATTTCCTTGGGCGGTGCAAAATGCTCTAATATATGTTACCCGTTAAATTAGTTTAATTCAAAAATATAAGACAAATATTTAACTTGCAATTTTCCCTTTAAATTTTCGACATTGAGACGATAAAAAAAGACAAGTGAAGCCCTACGTTTGGTAAAGCCTCAAGGGGTGGAAGTTTGCTCCCACCCGTTTGGGAGGAGTGGGGGGGGGGGGATAGCCGTAAATATGATTATCAGTGGGGGAGGCGACGCGGAGTAATCATATTCTCTGCAATTTACATAAATATTAGCGTGTTCGTGACACACGAGCGGCCGGTCATTAAGGAGCTTCGGTCGCCTTACCACAGGTCGCGGCCGCACTATCATACTTCTAGAATCTTCCGTGTGAGTCATTTGAAAATAAATTTAGTACGAATTCATAACAACCCTCATTGTAATCTAACATCAAATTTTAAAACATGCTACATGTTATTGTGATAATAAATGTCTTGTCTGTTTATGTCACTTCATTTTCGTAGCGTAACACTTCGCTAGCGTAGATTAAAAAAAAGCCTTATCCCTGGCATCACTTATCTTCCCCACAAAGTCTTGTCGCAATCAGTCCTTCTATTCATACATTACCCGGTACATACGATGCCCTGGGAAAGGAAGACATACAGACGCACATATATAAAAAAAATCGTAAAGCAAATACGTCACGTATACGATATGTTAATTATTTATTCCGTTATTGCATGCACATATTACATGTACGTACATAATTATTATATGTATAGATAGATGACTATATATTTTAGCGATTAGAGTTTACAGAATTCTTTTTAATAGTAAAAAGTTCCATTCTCATAGAATTGGATCGTCATCTAGAAAACTAGTAAAACATCACGTTAGCAGTAAATTATTAATAGTTAATTTATTCCATAAATACTTCCAAAATAAGAGTTAGACGAATGATAAATAAAAAGTATCTGCCTCATTCAGACATAATTAAAGTGAATGTGAGATAGTCAATGTCTTAGAAGACATTTTGTCTCTTTATGATTGATTAAGGTGCAACCTCCCCGCACGGGTAGCGTGGGCGCTGGAGCGCCGGTCCCTGTTTACCTTTGCATATTCAAAAAGAATAACCCTAGGGTGTTGTCGATTTTAATATTAGACAAGTGACTTTGTTAGTGGAGTGCGTCGTAATTTGCTTGTTATTTTAATGTTTTGAAATGTGAAATTAATGTAATGATAATAAAAAGGCTACTGCACTCGTTAAGTTGTTCATAAGCTCTTTTGTTTAAAAAATAAATAAGACGCGGGGTCGTTGGTAACATCTATGAAGTAAAAGGAAAAATCCTTCCTTACTGATTATTTTTTTTAGATTAGAGTAGAACAGAACTCGCTCGCTTAATCTTTGAAATCTACGACCACACTGAAGACGGGCGAGAAATAATAGGCAGCAATTTCAGTGGACATGGTTTTTTATTTGAAGACTGCTCGCGTATCTTTACTTTATCTGAGTACGAGAGCTAGAAGCGAGTGGTGTGTGGTGAGACGGGCGGGCGGCGAAGGCAGCGACTGAGGCACAGGCTGTCGCGGTGGGCGCGGCGCGGGCGCGGGCCGGGCGGAGACAGCGCGACCGGCCACTATCGCCTTTCCCGCCTGAAAATCGCTTTCCTCGCGGCCGCGGTCGCGGTGCGGACCACGTGAGCGCAGTGTCCCGCCGGCCGCTCGCGTGACACGCCGCGCTCCTCGCGCCTCCCGCTCGCCCCGTTCGTCCCGCTCGTCCCGCGGGACCCGTATGACCACGGCGCCCGCCCGCCGCGCACTGCCGCCCGAACTCTACACGCGCCTCAAAAACATTCGCATTTGATTTTCAAATTGCTAACTTTAAAATATCTAAGGTGCCATCGATTAGATTATCTTTTTTTTGCCAGCCGTGGACGCGATGCGGTCTAAGGCGGTGGCGAGGCGGCTTCATGCTCAAGGTGAGTTCTCAATATAAGTACAATCGAAATAGATTACTAACATATTCTTTTAAATATATTTTTGTAACAGTCCTCTGTGAATTTTATAATGATACTGACTTTAAGAGTAAAAATTATATATGTTGAAAAAAGCTCTGTGTATTTACGAAAGCGGGCTTTTGGACAGTAGGTACAAAGATACAGGCAAGTTGATGCACCGTGATGCGCTGTCCGCGCGTCGCTATTGGTCGGCGCCTCCCCCGCCTGACAAGATAGCGTGGGACATCCTCCGAGCGCTGGTACACGTAAATGTTCCTTATCACCGGTGTATATGGTTGATTTTACTCTGCCTGTCCGAAGAGAGGGACGATCCCTCCGTTGTCACTTGTCATTGGATGAGCACAAAAGCTTTTCTGTGTTTATTTACTTTATTTATACATAATTGTGGCGTGTCGTCACGTCTCATTTTCCCGGGGAAATAGAGTATAAGTTTACTATATACACAATCGCTACTTATATAAAGTTAACAATAACTATTATAACTATTCTTTTTAAATTATTTTTTGATATATAATAGTGTCTGAATGTCTTTGTTCAAGTAGATTTAAATAGAGAACGAAATAAATGTAAAATGGTAGCATATGTATGGCGCGTTATCAGCTAGAGCTAGACAGTTATTTTCCAAACATCGGTTGCACAACGCTCGGCCGCTGCAATCATCGGTTTTTACGATTCGATTTATAGCGAGCTATGACGTCGTCATCTCGCCTATAAAATCTCTATGCACTTCCAATTTCGCTTTCGATTATTTTTTTTCAAATCTAATAGGTTATATCGCCTAGTATTAATCACCTAAAATGGATGGTCCATAAATTTAATTGTTAATTTACTATAGTAAAGACCGTTTTGTAAGAGATTCGGTAAAGCTGGCAAGCTGCTTCGGCAAGGCTGTTTTGTACAGTATTATGATTATTTCGATTTTCAGTAACAGACACATTTAACAATGAAAAACGATAGTCGTATTTAAGAGAAATACATATCCCGTCGGTTTCCTTGTAAGGTGTCATATCTAAGACTTTAAACCATGATTATTTGCTGAAAACGGCATGTTATCTTTTAAACAATGCATGTTTACTGTTACCAATACAATGTTATTCTTTTAAACACTTCATCATTGAAACTCATTGTAGTAAACAGTTCGCCAGCTGTGGAAATGCCACATTCCGCCAGATTATTTTCATCTGGCGCCTAGGTTTTATTTAACCTTTTTGGAAGTCCTTATTTGATCTGTTTTCCTCTCAGACATGACTCAAAGTTTGTTTTATTCCACTAGAGATTTTTAATTTAAAATACAATGATATATTTTTAACAAGTAACAGTTTTAAATTTGGTTTTAATATTAAAAATTGTGGATGCCTAAGGTTAGAAATTATATAAAATAAATTCACATATACTGCGCGAGTTTCATTTGATATGTATCGATGAAAGTTATTCTGAAATCGGTTCCAAGTTGAAAACTCTCAAGTTGCATTCCGGACAATGGAGCTGTCTTCCATAAATAACCTGAACAATATTCAATAAGCTTCGGTTTTATTCCTCCAGGAATAGTAGTCGTAAAGCTCAGACATACCTACGGACGGATCCTCGAATCACAATAACGCTGGAACTCAGCAGAATCCATAATCTTATTTTTGTACCGCACTGCGAAGCGTGAATTTCGCAATTACGAGAGCGCTGACTGCGTCGAGCGAATTTCATCTTAAAGGTATCGAATTAAGAACGATATCGGCGTGTCGGGGCTTTCTCAAAATAAACACTTCTTGTCTGTACACGTGCGAATGTAGACTTTATCTCAGAGACGCAGAGTTACGTGACGGCGAAGGCAGGTGTCGTTTGAAAGTGGACTCTGTGCGGAGCGGGGAGGTTGCGCTGTGGGCTGCAGATGTGGCACGCCGATATCCATTGTGTTACCTCCTATAATTTTATCGAAGCTGATTTACGATCGATTGTTCGAGCGGTGGACAGTCGAGCCGGCGTACGTGTGTGCGCCCGCGCAGCGAGCGTGTGCGTGTACGTTGCGTGCCGCAGCGGCGACCTACCTGCGACCGGCGACGGTGGCGCGCGGATGTAACCCGTCCGCTCGCCGCACAACGCCCTCGTAAATTAAGAAACGACGTCTCGTACCGAACTCTTACCGGCTTTATTTTATGCATTGGGAAGAAATTACCGGGGCTCGCTTGCGTTCACTTTGAAAATTCAAATCCCCCTTTGTTAGGTAGCAGGCTGCAGGCTCGGCGGAAAGCTCTATCGGCAGATGTTTATATTAAGTCGGGGCACTAATGCCATGATAAAACGTCACCGATAAAACTTGCAGTATAGGTGTTGCCGGCAAATTGTTTTCCGGCACGATTGAGATTGAGTTTGAATGGCCAATAGGCGTTAGCAGGCGACGCTTTGCTAAATAAATTGCGTGTAAAACATAGGAAGTTAGGACTCGAGCCGAGTTAACTTTCAATTGTTCAACGTTTTGACAGACGTTGCGAAATAACGATATCGAGTTTTCGATAAGAAGTTTACTAGTTTATTGTTTGCCTTCCCAACTTTAAGGAAAAAATTTGCGCAAGTAAAAAGTTCGGCAATTGATGACATAATGTACAGGTAGTTAAGGAAACACCGAAGTGAAAATTAAAAGTTCGACCTAAAAAAGGGTGTCTGAACATATATCTATAAATTTATATAGATATAAAAGTTTTACCACAAGTGAGTAATATTATATAATGAGATGTATGTACATATAATATGTGAATATAATTGACAAAAATCCCATTGATGTTATATACATAAATAACAAATTGTTCTCAAAGATTTCAAGCACTATATTTTCATTTTAGATCGAAGAGTTTGAGTCTGCTGTAGATCACTAATGTATAAGATTTTACTAAATTATTTTAATTAAATTTATATGCATCGTGGACATTAATTACGAAACGAGACAACTATCGCCCTCTTTCCAAGTCGGGTGGGGGATGTGGGCGAAGTTATAATTAAAACGGGAGTCAAGAAAATGAGGTCGCCTTCTCGGGGCTTCTGTACCTGTGCCTTTCAATTACTACGTACAGGGTGATAACACGCTACTGCGATTAGCGCAACGTTCACGCAAACAAACATACTGTTCACATTGCTATGACCAGTGTTTAGTAATACTTGGAAATGCTTCTAATTGCGCATAAATGTGTATTACAAAATAGTCTGCAACACGTGGAAAACTTATGAGATTTCAATATCACCTGAGAAGTATGCAGCATCTAAAACTAAATGTTTCCAATCCACACTATAAAGATATTTCTTAGGTAAATTTTTGAAATATGAGTAAACAGTTAAGACTAAAGTTAAGATTGGTTGAAATTTTTTATCCGATTCATAAAGAGGGTAACGTTTTTTGTATATTTTTCGTAACAAGTACGTGCTACGAAATGCTACGTACCTATATATCGCAGTTGTCATGAATCCTTACATTTTTTTTAAATCATAAGGTGGCAAACGAGCGAGCGGCCACCTGAAATCGCTGAAATAGCGAAGTGACCGTTGCCCATAGACATACGCAATTGCATATGCGTTGCCTACCTTTAATCGACGGAGGAGAGGATGCACAGAAAGAAAATATTTTCCTTTTCCATGCATCCTCATCCGGAAAGTCCACTTCCACTTCCCATCCTTTCCTTATAAGAAAAAGGGTGGGAAGGGAAAGAGGACTAAATTAGGCTTCCGGGACGCACACTCATCAGACGAAACGCGGAATTGCTTCCACTTCACCCCTGTCTTCAGTGTGGTTGTGGTATTTCACCGGGCGAGCCGGGCCGATTCGTGCGAAGATGTTAAAGCGGGCTCTACCACTGTTATATTCACACATTCTCTTCTCATAAATTCGTTATGAAGGTTTTTTCTTTTTAATATCGGTTGGTGCAAATTCTTTCTTATAATGATCAAATTCTTATATTTTTATGTTAATTTTATAGGTAAACTTGCAATAATATTAATAAATTGAAAGCGATTGCTTACATATGTGGCGGTAGTGTGTTAATTGTCACATTAAAGTTAATACATATATTAAATACAGTTGTGAGAATATGCTTTATTAATTTAATATTAATAACATGACTTTCATCATTTCTCCGTAAAGTAGAGTTGCTGTAGAGTTTGTATATCACAATATATGTACATCCTAACTGGAAAATGTGAAGCAGTTTCCTAGGTAAGGCTTTAAGGGTCACGTGACAAAACTAAATAAAGATTACACTCGCAATATAACTAGGTATGCGGATTATGGAATTCTTTCATTTACTTCAATGCCTGCTATGATATAATACATTTTATTATGGAATAAATTACTTTCTTAATAGAGAACTTATTAAACGGAATTATTACTGTCCCATATGTGCATTTATGTTAATATAAATATCGATAAATGAGTAATTAATGAGTTAGTTTAGTTTATCGAATACTTATTTTTATAATTCGAATACGAAATAAAATCCAAGAAAATGTAACAAACGGCTTTGTTGAGTAACCGCAGACTTTTATTGCTGAAGCAATCGTTCTAAAACATTTTGTTATTTCAGTTTATTCAAAGTGAATGATAGAGATAACAACATGATTTTATAATGTTCAGTCACAGTGGAAACCGACTTTAAGAAGTGGGTGATCTCAGCGAGATAGGCTTATCTGTGAGTCAGAGCGAATGTTTCACGCTTCAAATATGGTCTCCGATAAGCAGATTTCTAACAATATTTTCTCATACTCCTGTGCTGTTATGCATGGTATTGAGAGTAGAATGTTGTTCAATTTATTTGATACAAGATTTATTTAAGAGCAAGTGATACTCGAATACGTATTAAATATTGTAAAAAATAAATATAAAAGTTAATGCATGGATATATTTAAAAAAAAATAATTTGACATACGACCTTATTCACAAGTCATATTTTGTCTTCATAATTTCAATTACTTACCTTCAACTATTTTGTCTTCACTCTTAAAAAAAGTAATAAAATTCAAGCCATGCATTGTTTAAAAACTATTTAATATTCCTGTATTTATTATTTCGTTCGCTGGTAATTTTAATTGGCCAAGTCCCTACAAAGAAAATATTCAGAAATATGACAGTAGTCTGATTTGAGCGTTGTGGTATGAATTTATGGATATTGAAGTCAAAGGGTCTTAACCCTTCACCTGACGTGTCGCTGTGAGGGCGACGCAGATAGTGATCTTTATTACGGCCGAGCTATCGTTTTCTTTCTCATTTTTTTGTTAATATAAAACTGATAAAGCTTTCTTTTGACTTTATCATGTGACTTTATTAGTCATAATTTTTAATTTAGAACGGAAATTGGATTGAAAGATTGATAGCTAGAAAAGTGTTTTTCTAAAACCTAATGCGTTGCTTTAAACGTTTAATTAAACTCAGTTTAGCTGTCCACATTTTTTTCTACGTACGTCTGGAAATCTTACCAAAGTGAAGACACTTTCGGTTTAACAGCTAGGGTTCAATAATTAACGAATAACATAATGCTACAGTCAATTATTCTGATGCATTTGACCTAGGCAAGAAGTCCTTGACATCTAATAGATTAAGCGGCACTTAGTTTGGGTCCGAGCGCCCCCGTCGCGAGATGGTCAATTGACATTGATTACTTTCACAATATTCACATTTATACGGAAACGATAGTAACTATTAAAGGTCATGGAATTCGTTAGCTTTGTGCTTTTGTTAAACTTCGAGTAAATGTTGCTTAAGTGAACTTGTAGTTAAACAATATTTTGTAAGATCTTGATTGCATAACGCTATATTACTTCTCAAAGCGATGGAAAACTCGTAACTTATGTTGGTGTTAGTTGGCCAAGAAATTTCTTGTTGCGTAACATTGACTTTGAAATATCTTCTATATATACTACTTAATACACAATTTTAAAGATTTCACATACTAAAACTTTTTGAAAACGCTTTCAGTAGGAAGAGAATCCTACTATTTGAATATAAAAAATCGAATAAAGAAGATACGTGCTTTGCGATGTGCACATTTACATATTTGCATTTGACTTTGTTTTGTGTTTCTCTGTATTATGAAAGCGTTGGGACTTTCGTGATCGACGTGACACGTTAAGCCTGTAAGGTTATTAGTTTCATAAAAATACGGCAATTCATATCAGTGCGGTGTATTATGCTAATTATTATAAATGAATGTTGGTAAGGTTATTGTCCAGTGCGCGCGAGTCGATGCTATCGAGCTTCCGAACGTCGCGCCGCCGCTATTATGATAATAGCCGCGGAACACGAACCTTATTATAGACCTGCTTGTTTTGTCATCAATCAATTTTCTTACGTGTCTTTTTGATGTAGCCTAAGAAATTTCTTGAAAGTCGTTAATTAAGTATAAGTTGTTTGAAAACGTCACCGATACAGTTAGCTTCTATTGCTGAAATTGCTACACTAAAATATGCTGTCATCTTTCTAATTCTATTTAACAAATACAATGAAATAAATGTTTATAAACAGGTCTTTTACCGATACGAAGTCAAAGTACAAGCCTATAGCTTAGTTAAATTGGTTTAAGATATATTAGTAAATTAACAAAAATATTTTTAAATTTTACAACAAAAAAGTCTCATTTTAAAATATTGACATTACAAAATAAAACAAAAATATAAATTAACGAATGGATGCATTTTTATGACGCTTCTAGTAAATATATGGAT
This sequence comes from Papilio xuthus, assembly GCF_000836235.2. Lineage (NCBI taxonomy): Eukaryota > Metazoa > Arthropoda > Insecta > Lepidoptera > Papilionidae > Papilio > Papilio xuthus. The sequence continues at coordinate 2,909,960 of NW_013533657.1, forward strand.
CGCATGACTCCATACTGAAACTACATTGTAACTATGATATTTTACAAAGATTCTATTTGTACTTCCTATTTGTAAACATTTCGTTCATGGAATCTGCTTCTTGTAAGTAGCACCAAATAACACGGTAATATTATCCTGTTAATAAATTATATTGAACAATGCTCAAAGACTCTTCCAATAATAAAGGTGCGTGCTCCATACCAAAACAAAACATTGTTTGATATTGTCGTGTCAAATTTTGTTCTCTTATTATGACTACCTAAGGAACATTTGAATCAAAAAATATTTCATTTTGACCGGTAGATAAAAAAGTACGAGTACTCAGGTACAGTCAGGTCAACTCGCGGTGTTCCACTTATAGAAAAATTGCTTTGTATCTTGTAACCACCAATTAGTCGTTGCGCGAACAACGGAATAATATTAAAAAACAAGTAGTCGTTGTACTTTTGGCCGACCTTCTTATAGACACATTCCCTGATACTACCAACATAATAAACGATTCAAATATCGAACTGACCAAAATATCTATGTTTCTTGATTGTAAGTATTATTATATACAGCGTTTACTTAAAATTCTTTCATACACTAGTTATTTAAAAAAAATCGAATAATATCTATGACACTAATTTTTATCAATATAAACAATATTTTTTCCCTTCTTCAACAAATCAGAAAAGTGGATAAAGGGAAATCCCCTGCCTCTTTCCTATCGTTATATCTGACACGAGATAAGAATCAAGGAAAGTCCCGTCTACGCAGTGCGGGAGAAAATAAAGTCTTTACACGTTCCTGTAGATAAAAACGCTTTGTTACCTGCAGTCAAATAATAAACTGACAAGCTTAACTAAATTAGGTGTAGGTTAAAGAAAAATATGTATAAAATGAACAAATGAAAACCTTCCTATTTTAAAATCTCATTATAATTTGACAGAGTTATATGGTCACAACAAAGACCTAGCAATAGACAGGATACTACGAAACAAACCGTAATCTACGACGTGTTATCTATAGGAATCAAGTCTAGCTTGACATGCTAGAATGTAAGTGCACAGACTATTGCTCATTGCTTACTAAATTGATGATTTTTACGAAAATGCTTGTAATGTTCACTCTATAACTGATTTATTTGATTCTCTGTGGGTCCAAAACACTCTAAGCACTATAAATTCATGTGACACAAGATCCATTTGAATGGTACGTGATCGCAACGCTATTTTATCAGTGTGATAGATGAGGGCGGTAGGGACATTGTACTGGAGACGGATCGACCCATTGCGAATTGACATGATGACCTTCGAGAATATTCTTAATTTAGCTCACAATTGGACATCTACATATTCGCGTGTAGATCTATCTAAACAGGAGAGCGATACCTATCTGTATCCGATACCGATAGCCTGCCTATCTGTATCCATTTTTGCTTATCTGAGCTAATTTAAATTAATTTATTTGCTTCTTCATTCGGTCTAAGATCGCAATACCAATCTATCTATCTATCTCTGTCGTTTAGAAGACGAAATAGTAGGCTGTATATGTCAAAAGTTTTTTTTTTACTTTTGCGTGTTTTCAACAATTGACGATTGCATGTTTTTCTTCTGGATTTCTGAAAGTGTGAATGGTCTTTCAAGTAAATATTGTTGAAATTGGCTTTAGGGCGCTACTTCCTTTAATTCCAATATCTTAGTAGCCGCGTAATCCGGGGCAACATGAGCGTAAAATATTAATGCTCATGCGTAAGTTTTTAAATGAATTCAGTGAAATGTTAACAAATTAAAGTATCACGCGATAGATGTCCTTAGCGTTATTTTTGATAAAGTCGATTTAACTTTGTAATGCGAGCTTGACTGAGAGCATTAATATACAATTAATTAGTTTAATTGTTATATTGAAGACATCAAACTTAATAATTATATAGTTTTTTATTCATGATTTAGGCTATTAACTATTTAATACGTAAAAGTTACTTTAAATACAAAATTTTCATTTATGTCGGTGACAACACCACTAACAAAAGTGGCAATGATTTGACATAAATAATAAGCATGTTCCTATGTAATTACCGTTATCTTCGACTAACAAAATTGTCCTGTTTATTGCAAGAGAGTAATGTAGTTTTGTAAAGGTTTTAACAAGAGTTACACTTGCGAACCTGACAGCTATCTTCCTTTCTCGCTTAGCCTGTCTATTTTTGTTGGTAATATATATTTTTGAATTTAAATAGGTTTTTTTGTTTTAATTAATTAATATGTATATTAATTAAAACAAAAAAAACATTGTTCACATATCGCTATAAAATTGATTGCATCCGCAAACGTGGAGCATCGTAAAGAGCTAATTGGTGATAAAGGCGAGTAATTGGTCGCGGCTATCGGCGCTGCCTCTAATGAAACAAAATTACTCTGCTACGCGCGCCGCTAACGATCTATACCATATCTGAAATCTATGTACTACTTCTGCGTTATATAGCATAGAAGATTATATTTAAATTTCTATGTTATATATTTATTTATAAAATATATATTCTAATTTATCGATGATTTATAAGATTCTTAGTATATTTTAGACTAGCTGTCGCCCGCGTCTATATCCGCAAGATTAAAAAAAAATCATCATTGCCTGTGTGTTCTTCCAGACTATTTTCTACATGTGTACCAAGTTTCATCGAGATTCTTTAAACCGTTCTGTAGACACCTTCAAACAAATATCCATCAATCTAAACATTTGCATTTATAATATTAGTAAGAAGTAAGATAATTAATAACAAATTTATGCTACAGATATAGTAAGTTACATTCTAATTATAAAAGTACTTTCAATGTCATTGTCTATATTAATTAACTTTATTCGATACGACAATTGTAACACTACTAAACCTCCGGCCTCCTTTCTATTAAATTGAACGAAGAAGTCTTCTTTACATAAAAAATGTACAATTTTTTAATAATATGCTTCAAAGCAGTTAAACACGAAATATGTTCCAATGGAATTAGAGACGTAGAGTTTTGGAACGGTTGTCGAACATTAACAGAAGCTACTGAAATAGGTTAAGTATTTTTGATAATAGTAGTTATATCGTTAAAAGGGCTTATTAAGGCTGCGTAGGGCATAGTCACGTCAATTAGCCGTAATCTGGTTCGTGACTTATGATTTATAAGCGGTCGATCTCCGATGCGTGGCGGCGCGGCCATTCCTACCGGCCATATCATACGAAAAATCATGGCGCATGGGCGTTTAACAATAAATAAGATTATAGCATGTATGACAATCATTGCCGTTTATTTTTATTACTCGTGTTATGTTACGTTTCAATTAATAATGAAAGATCGGGCTTAAGTTTTACTACCGCTCGCAATGTTAAGTAACTATCAAACGACTCTAAGTAAGAAAGTTCGTAGTTCGTAGGATATGGCAAAGACATGAGATAATTTTGTTGCTTAATTTTAGTAGGTTTCTTTTAGAGGCAACTGTTTTATCGTCTAGATTTAAAACAAATCATTCTAGTATAAATAATACTACGAAATTAATATTCGTAAAGTGTTGATGGTTTAGTTTATGTTAGTGTAAGTAAATCACTGGGGTGATATAACGAAGTGAGGTTTGATACAATTAACTTTCAATTAGAGGCCGGCGGCTCGCGATGCCAAAATTAACCCGAAATAGGGCAATTGTATTTGCATTTCGAGGGTTAAATTGCTATCAACACAGATAGGGGATGTGTTAATAGTTTTTTGTTTTACAGAATAAATTTTCGTAATATCGCAATTGAGAAATATACACAATCATTTATGTTTGCTGTGGCCATCTGCAGAAAGGCTTTAAAAAAAATTGTTATATTTTATTTTTTTGTTTTCTAAATAAATAAAGATAGTAATATTGTTTTTCTACACATATTACGGCAGTGGTAACTCACGAATATAATGTACCAAATACTTATAAGGTCTAGTTTATACTCATAAAAGGGTTATTGTCTTTATCTGTGTTTGACTTACTCGTGCTACTTTTCTTTTCGTGATGGCATTTGTAGGTTTTCCTCGCAGCGATTGTTATAGGAATGATCGCTTTTTACTGTGTAAAAGAATTATAGAAACATTCTCGAGTTGAAGAACCGTACAAAAATTTCGTATATTACACTCGAACTAATGTCAGCATGTAAAATAAAGTAGGCTTTACTTCTTTTCTAATGAAGTCGACTCATACATAGATACTAACCTAAAGTGATAGGTTAAAAGATTACTTAAAGTCATTGCAAAGGATGAAGCTTATGGGGGTTAATGATGAAATAAATTACTAGTTTATTAGCAAAATTATACAATAATTACTTAATCAGTAGTGAACCGTTAAACATAGAAACAGAAGTACTTAAGCAATGGAGGGCGTGCGCGACCGAGCGTGTCGCAGCCGCGGCCACTATCTTAGCCTCCAACATATTTTCTTCATTAACTTGTCCGCCTCCTGTGTTTTTATTGCGCTGTAAAAAGCTTAAGGTCTTTCCATATTAGAATATTCGCGTGTGTGCCGGCGTAAATCACTGGATTGTCACTGCGGTCGACTTATAATTTTATTGTCGGCGAGGAGGGCGACAGCGACACGAGCGTGCGACCGACACGCGACGCCTCACACGACATACGGATCTAGTTTTTATTGTCCCCGCTCTAATTATGGAGTTATTTCATACCAGATCTCACCTGAGATTGGACGTCTAGACTAACCATTGGCCGGTTTCTTTCGTGCGAGATTAATTGTATCCCAGGCAATATTAAGTAGATGATTAAGAGTTACTATGGGTGCGCGCCCGAGTGGGCAAGTCGACATACATTAGTCAACCAAAATTAACTGGACGTTCGGCTGAAAAAGTCAAAATATTAGATGTAATTATGCTAATTTAGGTCAGAGTAAAGAAATTGGTGGTCGAATTAAAGTCAAATTATTTATAATACTGGCGTTAATTTGATTAATTAAATCTGCTTACGATAACGATCTTAAGACTAAAGTTAAGATTCGCCTACAATTTTGTAAATAGTGCTATAAATTGACATCTAATGTAACTCATACATGACAGAGGATGGAGCTATCATGTATGGCATGGCAATAAACGTTTTTTTAATTCAGCAAAAACATAAGATACTCAAGTCCACGTCGTTGCAAAGGCAATTACTCTAGCATACTGAAATTATGAAAAAAATAAAAGTTCCGCCAGGACACAAACGCTCTTGTCACGCAGAAATTATAGAATGACGTCACAAGTTTTCAGTTGCGCTGAAAGTAGGTTGTCTAAGCCCCACCTCCAGCGGTGGCGATGCGGGGCTATTATGCGACAGGATGTCGGCCGCTCCACCTAATAGGTGTCATTACCGTGTCGTTCAGAAATTGCTTCACTATCGGACGAGTTATCACGGCCGCTTTATAGGCCCAGATTACACGATGGCGGTTTTTTTAAACTTCCATCGATGGTTTGCGTGGCTTTGACTCCTCCCACTGTTAATTTTCTCTTGAGAATTTCTACAAAGTTATTTAAAAAGGCAACCTAAATCACTGAAAATAGAATTGTTTATAGAAGAATATATGTACTATCAGGGTATTTGGCGGTATTCCTTTAAAGCGATTTTGAATTCTTAACATAAACTGAAGTTTTTTAATGTTTTTCTAAGTATCTATTAACACTGCAGACAAATGTGATATCCGTAGTAACTTGAAGCGCGTTAAGTTATGCACCGACTTTGCATTCCTTGCCGCTATGATAAATCTATGATAATAGCTTTTAATACCTTCCAAGACGGATGTGTGCATTTTCATATTTCATACGTTACCAGCGTTATTGCTTTAAGACATGAGAAAATATTGTCAACAGAACATTTTTCGAATAAGAAATATGACAACATTTTTACTAGTTTTTTCTTATAAGAAATAAAGTGTTACAAAATATGACTATTTTGCGTATTAATTAAAAAAATATATTTATACAATTATTTTAGTTAATAATATGTGAATAGTATGAACAAAAATAGAAATATTATGACTAAGTTATGTATACTGTATGTGGTATGTTTAAGATAAGATTTATAGAATAATCTTAATGACTAACTATAATATTATTGGAAGTCAAAGTCATGTCGAATCATTAACGGTTCATTGTTGTAAAATGTTAAAAGAAATATATTGATATACAGCGCACTGGAAGTGGCATAGTCAATGATTAAAAATGATAAATCAGATGATAGTCGTTAATGCCCGCTGTATGTTTCGGAAATAAATTTATTTCAATTCGTTTCCTTTAGGCATTTTTTTTTATTTAATAATCCAAATGACTCTAAAATATCTATCTTTAGTATTAACATTTCTTTCCTCACGAATGTTGTTTGAAAAGATAAGTATAAATAAAATTTAAATAATACTATGGCAACGATTAATAAAAATTATTACTTTGAATTATAAAAGTAAAACTAGTAGAAAAGAACTAAGTAAATATTGCGTAATAATCTGTGTCACTTCCAGTAGCTTTATTAATAAGGTTAGTCCATTAGTTCACTTTAGGGGTAGATGATGTATCCAGATAGGGGAGTCAAGTGTCCCCCCGGGGGGTGAAATATCCATAAAATGGGGTAATTTCTGACCACGCGGTCAGATTGAGTATGATAAGACGTTCAGCGGAAAACAAGACAGCAGTTTTATGTAGAATTCTGAGCTCCTTAATTGACTTGCGGATAGTAATCACGCTATGTAAAGTACGGCCTTTTAATTGTTTCGAGGGGGAGGAAACTTTGATTGTTTGTTTATGCTTCAAATAAAATAAAAGATGAATTTATCAAAACATATTTACTATTTTCATTTCAATTTGTAAAATTTTTCAGCATTTTAATCTTTATAATAATATAGATAAGGCATTTTATAGTAATTTTTAACATGATTGAATATGCTTTGAATAGTTTCCAAAATTTTTTTTTACCATAAAATGGAGTAATACTCTATAAAATATGCAACAGATTAACAAATATTTTGTGTAGTCAATTAATTAGGTAACATACTCAATTGCTTATAGACTCTATATCTTCAGAGCTAGCAGAAAGAATCTATTGGTCAAAAGACATAAATATAAATTAAAGTAAATGCCATCACAAGGGTGTGAAGGATCTCGCCTAGAGTAATATTGTCGAACCCCTTACAAGAAACTATTGCCTCGAACATGAGTAGTGGGCGGCAAGAGGGTCGCTTTTATGGCACTCACCAGATGGCGCCTGTCATTTAATGCATCCAGTTTCTTTGGTCTTTTCATATACGAATAATTCACCATCAATAGTCTGTTACACAATGCAGTAGTACAGACATGGAGTTCATGTTACGCTGGTTTCTACTCTGAAGGTTAGATGTCAAAGAAATCTGGAACGATGTCATAACATTTATAATGCAACGGGATAACTTATGGTAGGGCATATCGATATCATCAATCAATGTTTTCATAAAAGTATTGAGCTTTTCTCACAAAAACAGAGATAATACTTTATACTTTTATTGTAACAAATTTTAGAACTGTGCAATTAATTCTAATTAAAACTATGCAACTTTATAATCCTCTAGGCAGTCACATTTAAATTTCACTTCTTACTAGTATTATAAATGCGAATGTTTAGATGGATGTTTGTTTGAAGGTATCCCCGGAACGGCTCAACGGATCTTGAAGAAATTTGGCAGATGTAGAACATAGTCTGAAAGAACACATAGGCTACTCATTTTTTTTTAATTACCCGCTGGCGGAGTCGCGGTCGACAGCTAGTAATTTACGTTACAGCGACTTACTGAAGTGATTTTTTGATGATGTGTAAATGGAATTTTTAAATTTGGAACAAATTTAAAGATATCATGTCAATCCTTCATAATCCTGGCCACTTGTAATTTAATCGCTTTTTACGCTGAGTCATAATAAACAATACCATTTGGAGTACACGCCACGACTTCGCCTAATGACATCGCGGACTATCGTCTCGTGCTATGCTTCCTCAATTCCGAAAATTCTACGTTAGTTAACGCCGCTTTATTACCGCTTACCGCATGCTTCCAACAGTCCGTTTATATCATTGTTTGATAACAAGCTTGGATACATTTTAACGATTTCGTGCATTGAAACTCCAGGAATATCAAACTGATGTAATATTCTGTTAATAAAATTATATGATAGGTACTTGGTGTCCATAAACTCAAAATGTATTAGGAGATACATTAAAGTCATATAAGTCAGAAGCATAAAAACAACCAGATTATATTTATAAATACTGCTTGTACCTAACTTAATACTATTTCTATTTAGAGAGCTGAAGTATTAAAAACAATTCCGCTTTATTTAAATACAATTTCTGTTAAGTACCGCTTTCTTAACAGCCGCAAGAGGAGATTTTTTTTAATTCCTCCAATTTAGCCGTCTGGAGATTATATAAACAATTGTCGGGGTGTTGTGGAGCGGGTGGTCGCGGGAGTCACATCGGCCGGGGGTTAATTAAACAATAAATAGCCGGCCGACTCCGACGTCGACGTTACGATTATTATATTCAAAACCGGCAGCTTTGAATTCGCATCACTCTCCGGTAATGTGTCAACTCTAGGCAAGGGGGCTATTCTGGAAATCGTTGCCATTTCGAAGCTGGATTTTATTCTGTTTTTTTTTTCGTTATAATTGGTATCGAAGGCATGGTTCTTGGTGTATGCATGTTGATCTAACTATATTAATCTGGATTTTATTAAAATTTACATTTTATCAGACACTATTTATAGTATACAGCAAATTTAATAGCTGGAAAGTTTTTCTAGATTTTTCACTATATAACGATTATCAATCATTGTAATAACACGTTAGTTGGTCTGATTCCGAGACCAAGGTATTAGGTAACCAAGTGACCTTAGAAATAGAGGCCTGCTATACAAGGCGTCCGAGTCACAAAGCTCCGAGAATCGTCACCCGCAGTCATTACCGCTAGCTCGTTAACGCTCTCTAATTGCATCGGGTTAATATAGACTTTGTTAAATAAAATCTCTCATCTCGCCCCCCTTGCCCCACTCGTCGAGTTTTTTCGTTATTTACCGCGCTGCAGATGCCCTTAATGACGCGTTCTGAAACTTACGATGACACTTGGCGTTTCTCCACCGAGTCCGACCCTGGATGTTAATTGCACGAGGAATTAAAGAAATTTCTCATTCCGCTCGGAAATTAATGGGAAGAACTGATGTGCAATAGCATTGTTAAATTAGGGTATTTTATAGTGGTTGTTAATATGAATTACTTCTTGTAATAATTGCTTTTCTGGAAGAATTGTCGAATTAGGTCTTAAGTTATCTTTATTATGTACGACAAATACATTGGTCATCCTTACTTTTTATACTACAACTTTTTCATTTCGTAAATGGCGATTTATAAGAGCATTCTAGAAAAAGTCACAGATAACACCCTTCCTAGATTAGTGTTGATTAATTCAAAATTTTAAAGATGAAATATGTTGATTAAAGTAAAAGCAGTTCAGAACATAATTAAAACAGTATATTTATTATACAATGTTACTGTTGTAAGCGTCGCAGAAAAAGAAAATACATTGCGTCGTCGTTCATACATATTAATTGTCCTTCGCTAAATTCATTGCTTTAAAATTAGTCGTGTTACATAGACTTCGTGTTCGCGGGCCGTAAGTATTTGAAATTGCTTGTGCCAACAGCTTCTGGTCACGACTTTACTACTATGTCTTTATTCTGTACAAAGGAATCCAGGATTTGGAACAACCTATCGTAGAGGTAACATGTCTTCCAATAGTGATGTAATGATGTAGATGCTTTCCATTTTTAAACCGATGCTATGGAGCTTTATTGCAACTAAAAAAGTACCTAATGCATAACAAAATACTTAGTTTTTTCTCCACTTGTTTTTACTATTTCATTCTGTAAAGACTAGGCCTTCGTCAGGTCAAGCCGATCCATTTATTGCGATTGCAACTACTTTTACATGTAACCTTTAGAATAGGCACGGAATTGAGCAACCTTATTTAATTTTACATAAATAGTTATAGGAAGGAAAGTAAAATAACAAAGATTACTATCTAATCGATCTAAACAATATCTTACATTTGTTTTGGAATTTTTTTGTTTGTTTTTACTTCAGTGTATTTCCGGTTAAGATAAATCTAATTCCTAATTAAATATATTTAATCTATTGATGGATTTAAGTAATGCTTTAAATTACGAAGGAAATTAAGAGTTGCGAATGTGAATGTAGACGCAGAGAATTGGGAGCGGCGCCACGTGGTTGGGACATTACGCGCGGCAATTCGCGTACGATTAAAATTATCCCACTCCATTATCGCTGAGGGAATGACGAGTTACGTAGACTTAAAAATATTTAGACATGGCTTATATTCGATTCTTTAAACTTTTTTAATTATGTATACTTTAGCGTTTGATTATTATGCTCACGACCTTTATAATAACAGGTTACGTATTGTGATCCCAATGTTCTTTGCTCCAATACTCCTAAACCAACCACTTATTTTTTGAAGCCATGTGTTCACGTATAGCAGAATTAAAATTAAGGGTTTAGTAAAATGTCTTTAATACCGACATCTTATGTCAAAGTCAATCGGCACTCATAAATAAATGAACAATAATTAAAAAATTACATCGATGAACATTTTCCAGCTGGGCTACAATTTTTAAAATCGTGTCTATATTCTTGTTTAGTCTATGGTTGCGATGTTAACAAAGACGTTCGGTAAGACTGGCGTGAATCGAGCGAATGGATGACGACGTGATTGGCGCCCTACTTAATTAATCCAAGGGCTCTCTCTAATTAATAACAATAATTCCAATGCGACTTGTAGTAGCGATCTGCCAGATGACGTCCCACTTATCCAACTTGCTATATTCTTGCAACAACCCAATCAAGGAAACTACGAGCTAACATCTTGATCTATAATACACGTCAATTTCTCGAGGCTTCGTTGTTATTACTTTTTGCATCAAGCATTTTTAATCATCCAAAGGAATATTTTCTTGTAAATGTGCTTTGAACAATACATTATCTGGCATGAATTTATACGTATTCTTATTGGAAGCTAAATCTAATTGGAATATGACAATTATAAGACTTTTTTTACACAGTAAACCAAACCATTCAAGTGGACCTTGCAATATTAAACTTAGAATTACAGTTCAACTTCGTTGGGAGACAGAATAGAAACCTTCTTGGAAAATTTGTGATGCTATAATTATATGAACAAAGGCGTCAACTTGTCTCAAGTAAATTGGCTTATTTGTTTTTGATACCGCACAAGTGTAGAGGGCTTTCGGGGGTGGCAGGGAGGTAGGTTGCCAGGGGCGGTAGATCAAACGCGTCTTTGTTTTATCTCTGCGTGACAGTTGAGCGCTGTGCGGGCGCTACATTGGCTTCGCTTTATGTTACACGAGCTTTGAACTTGAAGGTGACAACATTTCACTTTGTATCTACACTTTATATTTTTATTATTTTCTTATTGTTCGAATAATTTTATGTTAGAAATAAGATTTCGGTATGACGCAAAAACATTTTTCGTTTTGTAATAAATAAAATATATATTTTATCTACGAAACTACGTACAAACGTGCATGTAGATGTATGAAATTATGTTTTATAAAATCCTTCATTGGTCTTGATGATGATTAGAAATATGTGTTATTTGAAAAAAAAATATGAATAAAAATATTCATATAAATTTAATAAATTTTTTGTGCTATAATATTTTCGCTGCCACTTTGAATAGAATATGAGAGCATGTAGAACACATAATTCCTATTAAGAATTATTGCTGTAAATTAAAACAGTGTTTTTAAAAAAAATTACCGAAGTATTCATTGGTTGGAGCTCAACTGAAACAAAATTATTTTCTAAAACAAATTAATATATCGTGTGTTATTTATTTGTACGTTAAGTGCTCGGAGTGCATAAGAACTTGTCAAGAAATAGCTGAGTAATATACGAGTGGAGATCGGCAGCCGATGTCGTAAAGTCGCAAGTTTACGATCAACCCGACGACGATGCGGACGGCGCACACCAAAACATATTCCGAAGCTTACGAGTGTGTTCATATTCATATTTTACAATAATATTCATTACGTGACAAGAGATACTGTCAAAATTCATAGATTTAAAGGGTGTTAAGTGGTTTTTAAGATAGCAGCGGATTTTAATAAAAGTAGATGACATGTTTGGTAAACTGATTTGTATTTGTACCTAAGGTTTTTAAACAAATATTTTTTTGAAATGATTTTAAAAAACTTAAAAACTTTTGCCTCGGGTGGGTTTTGTTACCAGAATTCATGGCATATTACCTTACAAACTTTATCTATCTGTGCCACCCCCTATGAATACATTAAATAACATATAAATGAGATTAAATAATAAAACTATTCGATAATTTATACTATCATAAACCCATGAGGAAATTCAATATCTTGAAAGCTTACTACAAAATAATCTGTGTATTCGGTGTAAAGTAGTGACTAGAATAAAAAACTATTCCCATTCTACAGTAATGGGGTCATTAGAGATAAACGCGGAAAGCAATTTATTTCATATCTGTGTTTGCGCAGAGCTAGGCCGAGAAGACATGTGTAACTGAATAATATCGTGTGCGGGGATTTGGATTACAATTGCATGAAATATTATCGGTGGGCGCGGCCGCGACATATGCTGTGGAACCCCACGGCTACAAGCGAGCTTCGGCAACGCGCGTGCAATAACGCGAATATCACGCGTAACTGCATCGGATTATTCGTAAGATAAATCTAAGTACATCATTATTAAGAAACTTTAAAGTAGTTTTGTTGATTCTAGTTTTGCTCTTGACAGTTTGTGTATCACATAAGAGAAAAACAAATAATATGCAGATTAGGGGTGTAAATGGAATAAATGAATCTTACAAAATTTGATAGTAAAATGTTTAATTAATTAAAATTGCATTCCGAGATTAAAAAAATTGCTTTGTTTTATGGATCAGCTCATTCTCACGATTATGACTAGATTTGTATTCGAGTCAGATATGACATTCGTAAAAGCGTAAACACATTCGTAATATTATGATATCGCTTAAATTTGGCTGTGTTCCGCTAATTCTGTGTAGCCGGGGCGAGGGCGATGACAATGCCCCGCATCCACTGCGCACACAAAAAAACACGACATCTCTATTAATGTGCGTAATGCCCGCAACTAAATGTGCCCTAATTATTGTTATTCTGTTCCAAATAGTCCTATTTTTATTTCTATTTTTTTTAATATTTTCTGTTACGCATTCTAAATTATTATTGACGAATATAACATTGACTTTGTCGAAATTTGTTACCAGTACCAAATTACTTATGAGTTTTCTTTAGTCATTGACAATGAAAAAAAGGACACGTGAAGGATTGAGATAATACTGATGGCACGATTTTCTTTCACCTTTTTTGTATGCAATAAAATAAATCAAAAGAGAATAAAAATCGTTATTATTATATTTTTATATTCCCAAAGTATTGTTGTCCTAGAAAGCAATGAAGTCGTCACATATTGATCGCAGGCGTAACCGAAAAGAGAATTAATCAATCTAAATGGATCTAAGAGTAAGTTCCCAAATCCTCCCGACAATTACACTAGCATCATTACACCGCGTATCTCATATCGCTAAATCCACAATATCTGTTAAGTCGCGTGCCGGGTAATCCCTTAGCTGTCCAACGATTCGCGTGTGAAATGAATCAAATCGCCTTGGGGTTCGGGTCTCGGGTCTCGGGTCTCCGGACCCCGGTCTCCGGACTCCGGTCTCGGTCGAATTTAGCGGATAGCTGTCTCAAGATTGATAGTAAGGGTGTCGCTGAAAGTTAATTCATGTTTGATGTCACTGCAGCTTTATTACTTGTAAGAGGAAATGCAGTTTTCTTATAAATGTCACAGTGGTGAGGGTGAAAATTGTAATGGTAAAAGGTTTAACTTGCTTTAGTTTCATTTGGAATCATTAATATCAAAAGGAAGAGTCCTCAAGCTAAATAATAGCAGATTCTTTAATTGTTATTTAACTCTGGTTTCGAAACAGTTTCAGTGATGCTTTGGTAAAGTCAGTAAAAATAGATTATGTTGTCATTTCTGTGATCTCGTTTTAAGATTTTATATATTATACATATTTCGTAATTTGATATTGGCTGGTGAATATCATTAAGGCTTGGATGAAGATAATATTGGGTTGTTTACGCAAATTAATGATCATTGGTGTTATCAAATTGTCGACACGGCCGGGAACCGAACAAAAGTGACGAATGTTCGGAAGTCATTGTTTAAATAATCTATTGAGTTTACAAAGACTACCCTCTCTCAGGGCGCGGAATTAACCCTTAAATGGTGTCGTGCGGGGGTTCGCCGACACGCGGACTGTCACATTCATAATATACCATAGTTTATTACAATATTTTCGCTCAATATTGGCCCCGTTTCCCCTAATTTATCTTACAATAGGACACATCATGTGATTAAATGTTTGGCAGCAAAATTATTTTTAATAATACTTCTTCTACACTAAATTTTATAATAATTTAAGACGTTTGTGTGAAATGAACAAAATTTTCAAGAGCTATAGTTGTTTTTACTAGATTTAACAAAAGTGGACTTTAAAATTAAGCTAAGAATTTATTTCGGAGGCAAAAAGAAGGGAAAATTCCTCCGCACCTTTTAATGATGATAAGTAAATTTTTAGATATTTTTCGAAGTAATAAAAGTTCTTTTTTTACATATTGTAATATCTTTATTACACATGGTAACACATTCGAAAGGGGCAAGGGAGACGGTTATTGCTTGATCCGTAATGACAATAAATCATTTGATTTGGTGACGAAATGCGTCCCCGCGCATTGTATCACATTTTGTAAATCGTATTTTTCATATGACAGTAACATGGGATCATCGTAGGTTTAATAAATGTTACATTTAGATGTTATTTTGTTTTTATACGTTATGCCAAAGTGTCCTAGGTAAGTAGTAAAAAGGAGGACAATTTCTTTGCATAATTCTCAAGATACTTTTACAATTTTCCTGGATTAGTATTTTTATATTGTTTTTTAAGGAAATTTAATGCGTGTATTCAGAAAAATAATTGTATATCCGTACACCGTTTGTTCCCTTCCCTTCAACATAAAAGACATAACATCGTTACCTAGTTTATTAAGTGTCTATTTACTCAATGTTTATAGTTAAAAAGTGATCGTTAGTCGATTGATTTATAGTAGCATTCGTAAGATTGTGTGTATCGTCGGCGCGGGCTGTAAGCGTATATGTAAGCGGATCGATGTTGTGTACACAGCGGGAACAATGGGCCAAGGCGTCGACACAATGGACAATGCCCGTGCCTCCGATACTAACACATCTATCTGCCTGTGTGCGTACCATATACTTACGTAACAATACCACTGTTATGGATCTGCGGTATCGTGCTTTCTTCATAACTTGTCATTTTTCAAATTGATTTTTCTTAATGTAATATGTGCACATTGTGAACACCCTCTAGGATCTGTAATCATTCCAGTCTAGTAATTGGAATGGCAAACTACTTTTTACTGCATGTCGGCCACTACCGCGCAATTTCACTGTTGAAAGAACACCTATGTAGTCGCAATATGTTGCTTGTTTTAGGGAGTTTTCAATCAGAACTGCGACCTCCGTTTTTACGCGATTATTGAATAAAAATACTGGACTGGAATCAAAGGAACAATATCGTCAAAAGAGTGCATTCCAACCTTAGGTATAATTAGGAATAGCAGAATGCGAAATAATACAAAATAATGTCAAAAAGGAACGCCTAAAAGTTGTTTAGAAACAGACTTGATTTTTTGAAAAACGGCAACGATTGTTATCCAAACGCGAAACTCTAATACAGTCACAAAAACGGTATGATGGTTTTCGAAAAGTATATAAGTATAAGTATATAGACGATAAGATAAGAAAGCCCTTAGTACAAAGTTCATTAATTAAATACAAGATATTCAGATAATGACTCATCTACTCGTTAACGTTTTTATAGTTTGTGTGTGTGTTATTTTTATCGATATCGATATTAAACATCTGTACAATTAGACGTCGTAATGCACATTTCACAGAAGGCGTGGTCGCAGTAGATAAGTAGATTTGTGACAGCACCGTAACGATGAACATAAATTTGTGCGGACAAACACCGTTACATCGGCTTAGCTTTCAAACAAACAGGGGCACCCGCTAACATAGTATTTGAGGGTTGCAGCTTCATTTATGTCACTAATATTCATAATAAATGTCATACTAGCTTAACCTCATAAAATTGTGTGGCTCAACTGACAAATGCACAGAATCGTATCGCTATCTCTGTTTTTAACAAAGATAATGAGAGAGGTAGATAA
>NW_013533657.1:2928547-2981987 GCF_000836235.2 Papilio xuthus
ATTTTGCAGTTTTATTTAGGGCTAAATGTAAATAAAACAGCTAAGGGGATTTCTTTGAACCAGAGTACTTATATTAAAGACGTACTCAAGAAGTTCGGGATGCGGGACTGCAAGGTGGCATCTACTCCATTGCCTGTTGGAGGCCTTAAGTTTGAGGAGAACCAAGGTGGGTCTTATCAGTCATACCCGTATCAAAGCCTCATTGGCTCTTTGATGTTTGTGGCTATTAATACTAGACCAGACATTGCTTTTGCAGTGAGTTACTTGAGCCAGTTTAATAGTTGCTATGGCAAGGCTCACTGGCTTGCGGCTAAACGCGTACTGCAGTACCTAAAGGGCACTATAGACTGGAGTATAGTATATAAAAAGAGTCCCTTGCCTTTATTAGGTTACGCTGACGCAGACTGGGCTAATTGTGTAAGAGATCGTCGCTCCTACACAGGCTATTATTTCAGGCTATCGAGTGGGCCTGTATGTTGGGAGTCTAAAAAGCAGCCTACGGTGGCGTTGTCCTCGACGGAAGCCGAGTATATGGCGCTATCTGCTGCTTGTAAAGAAGCCTGCTACCTTCGTCGCTTTATAGCTGAAGTAACAGGAAAGTTGCACTCTAACATAACCATTTACAATGATAGTCAGAGCGCACAGAAGCTTGTGTCCAACCCGGTACATCACGGTAGGACAAAGCATATAGATACAAAGTATCACTTTATAAGAGAAAAGGTATCGGAAAACGTTGTCAAGGTAGAATATCTTAGTACATCTAGCATGCCTGCAGACCTTTTAACCAAACCTCTCGGAAGTATTGCGCACAAGCGTTGTCTTACAGAAATAGGATTAGGTTAGTTTGTTAGGTGTGTTATTTTGTTTTTTGCTATTGTTGTACGTTTACTATATTTTATTTGTGACAGAATTTTTTGATTAAGGGCGGATGTTGGAAATACTTTTTGGTAATGAAAAAGATTCTGTCAAAAATGTTCTTATATATAAATTTAAAAATAAGATGACAACTTCACTAAAATAAAATATATTATTATTCCAATAGATAATATGTTTCTGTACAATAAAACTTTTAGACGAAATAATCATTGGTGTTCACTATTTTGTTTCATGAAAATTGTCCTTTTTTATATAAAATATAACTACTTACTGCAGGTGTCATTTTAATGTTTTTTTTTAATCTTATTGGTATAATCAAATCGATTAATAATTATTTAATATATTATAAAATAAATTACTATGAATAAAAGTACATTTATCATAGATTCCAATTTTTGTATTTCCGTTTGTGATTAATATTTTATCACTGATATAATCATTATCAGTCGCGCTATCAATTAAGTTCCACATTGTTATTGTGAATCGTCATACAGTTTGGTAAAATTATATTTAATAGAATAGTATTAAAACTGTAGTTTTTCTTTTTCGCGTGCGCTTTTAGTGAGCTATCAAAAAAAAACTCCTGGTCTTTTTAGTTGCTATTGAATAATTCTAAGTTGTTTAGCGGACGTGGGTTCTCTGACCTGGGTATAGTATGACCCTACGCAGACGCTCAGCAGTTGCAAGCGGCGCGTGCTCGGGCGGCTGCGCGCTCACAATGCAACGGAAGACGTCGCCGCGCCCTGGCAGATGGAGCCACCGACGTCTTGAAACTCGTTTCTAATGAGCGCTATTTTATTGACCTCGAGGGTATATTATAATTGTTGAGTTTCAAATGTTTTTTATCTACGGCTTGTAGTTCGCAGTATTATTTAGTCAGTTTCAATATAATAAACTAGGTAGATTAAGGTATATGACAGGGTGGATTAAGGGATGAATTAGACAATTATTGAAGTATATGTAGTTATGTTTAGTTAGTTTGAATTAAGTAAATTCATGTATATATATAATAACTTTTTTAATTTTAGTTTTGAAAAATAAGACGAAATCAAATTAGCTCTCGATATTGGGTCTCGATTGGAAATAATCAGGACAGAATATTTATTTTGGTACTCAATAAGTACTAATTTTCCACTTGGAAAAGAGGAGTGAACACCCTATATAGTAAATTAGAATTAAAAAATATGGTAGACGATATAAGGGATATATTTAATTAAATGTCCAGGTTTTGGCATGAGCACCGTCTATTAAAACTCAAAATACACTTCCGGTGTATGTCGTCCGGTTGCGCACGCGTCGCGTCGCGCACGCACTCATCGACAGCACAAAACGTATCTATACAGGCACACAGATAAGAACACGCGCCAAATTGAGTGCCGTAATGAATGAACCCTAAAATAAACCGCGGCACAAAGCGAACATCTTGTATTACATTTGTATAGGAAGGAAGTAGGAAGGCAGCTGCCTCTGACTTCTTTTTCTTCGATTTGGTAATGATGGCTTGTAGTGCACTACTGCTTTGTTCCGGTGTCCTGTCGCGTGCCTCTACCTATTATCGTACTATAAGTAGGTGGAAAGGTGTTTGGGCGTGTCATTACCGTTGCCTCACAAGATGTTTTGATAGTGTTTAGCTGTTTAGGCATGGGTGCATAATGCGTCAGACATAGCATTTTACAATGCAATGACTTTTTATCTAATATAGAACCGTTGTTTACTTACCCAGCTGACTCACAAATGAAGATAATAAGTGTGCTCTGTATGTGTCATACTAATAAATAATTTTATTACTTCAAACATACATTACTAATTGCTCCCTCAATAAGGAAACTTACATAAGGACGATGTAACACATAGAACTAGTAAAGTTGACTCAATATAATTGCATTTTAGTCAGGAGAAAGAACAAGTACGAAGTAAGTTGGTAGTACCACAGATAAACAATACTATACTAGTAGAATTGTCTTTATGGGGTCTTTACCACATTGTTATATTCCTAGGATCCTCTGTACAATTTATTTTTAATGTAATGTAGTTTTTTTGTCAAATTTACTTACTGTACTTTGTACAATACGTAAATACGTGTTTTTTTTTAGATAAAAAAATCATTAATTAACTCTAAAAGCAAAAATAATCTAAGAAAAGACCAACATATCAATTACGAATTAGGTTATGTACCTTTGATAACGTTATCTACGAGGCCCCGACTCGCGGCGAAAACGGAATCATTTATAATTAATATTGATAATAATTCCACGGATGTTATTCAGATAACCGATACCTTCGTTGTTTCCATATACATGTGTATATGCTTTACATTCGGATTTTGACATATTTTAAACGAATTAAATTTTTTCGTGCACTAAAAAGATAATTTTTAGACTTAAAGTTAATCAACGTACCCAAGTGCTACCTACATTTTGTTTTTTAGTTGTCAAGACCAATCACTCGTACCCTGTTTATCAAGATCTTGATGTGAAATGTTGACATGTAGTTGCTATGCCTGGCCAAATAGGTGACCCGCGTTGACGATTCACAGTGGTAACAACGCGATACTTACGACGCAAGTTGTCACGACTTAGTTTGTCTTATATACGCAGATGCTAAAAGAAGTTTGCGTAAATATTTTTATTTTTTCTTTTTCAGGAAATGCAGCAAGTGATGGACCAGCAGATAAATGTGAAAATACAGGTTCGTCTTTCAAATATTATTATGAAGTATATTGTTAAGGATGTTTTTATATTATAGTATATAGTTTATGCATATTAGATAAGAATTAAAAAAAAATACGAACGATTAAGAATTGGTTGCTGCCAATATTAGCGATAAAATAAATACATAAGGTGAGAAAATTTTGCGTAAAACCATTGGTCTTATCGATTTCCTTATGACGATTATGGAACTAAAAGTGATATTATTTTATCGGAAATTATTGTTTTTTTGTCTAATCTAGGATTTATCTGTAAGATAGAAAGGATGATTTTTGCGTTACAATGATCACTGTTGTGTTGTTGGGCTTGTGAAATAGACCACGATTTATTTTAACAGTGCAGTTTGTTTATCTTTGACGAAAATTAGTGATAATAAGGTAAGTGTTGTTTAAATTGAACATATATAAATATTGGAAACCTTTGTACTTTACTATCTCAGTGTTTACCTTGAATTTAGAGATATAAATGACTAATTTCCGATTTCCCGCTATTCAAATATATTTTAATTAGTTAAAATATTGATTATTTTTAATTAAATCATAGGATTATTTTTTTAAAATAATGATTAAAAAAAATATTATCTATAAAAATATAGGTTATTATTATAATATTAAAAATATAGATTAAATATTAATACTCACAGATCAATGATCAGGCTACTATTTTCTTTAGAAAAAAATATTGTTTCAATTATTACTATTTTTTATAATTAAGTTCACTGTCGTTTAGTCCGGCACGGCATCCACTTTTTAAATTCAAAAAAGTCTTTTCTCGTTTTTACGGAATTTCTTTCACTGGCATCAAACATTTACCAAATGCGTTTAAGAGAATATTACAATTTAAATTTAAATTGCAACCCTTTGCAAATTTAAATGTTAATAAAATTCTACAGGATGTAATAAACTTTTGACTATCGTTCTTATAATCAAGAATATATCAATATTGTTCATATATACGAGATTGTATCAACGTCGTAGATGTAAATATACAATCTGACGCAAAAAGAAAATACATCATGTTCGTATCTACGTAGTCAATAGTTACGTAATGGCAAAAAATGTCAAATATATAAATTTAAATGGCTTATCAGTTGCTCATATTTTTATCACATCCCAATTTTGATAATATTGTGAGATAAAGCGCATTCTACTGTTCTTGATACTTGGAACACATAGAATTTCCTTACTATAATGAAGTTTGTAATTTTACGAATCATTCGTTTCAAAGGTTTTCGCTTTATTTTTCTAATTTTAGTGAAGTAATTACTTGAAAGTTATATGAGCCCTTATACATAGCACGCTTTTTATTGTGGACATAATTTGTCTATAGATTAACACGTAGTAGTAAATGTTACGTACAGCGAAAATAACGAAATCAAAAAATAAATCGTATTTGTGTTGGCCGGTATCAATATGTAACATTAGAATCGCACGACATTCCGGTCTCGATAGTAAAATAGGTCGTGAATCGTTTCTCTTCCCGGTCGTTACCGCGTGTCATTAACGGCGGACTCGTAAAGCCGCGGCGGGGCTATCGGAATGCGCCTCGGAGCACGCTCGCCGATAAACCGGCTCCTGTCTCAGCGCTAATAAGCGCCTCCCTTCGCCCGCGAACGCTCATTTCGCTCATTTTACGTCCGCTCTCCGCTCACCGTTCTCCGGTCTCTGCTCTCCAGACGCCATTCGACGCGGTGCCTAATTAAAATCAGAGGTTGTCTCGATGTAGTCTTTGTTGCCTGCGCTCGGTTTCAGTCCGTGTAAAGTTCAAAGCGGGATGTATTCCGATGTTGTGCTCCGGTTGTATGCACTTTGGAGTGCTGTGAGCTTTAAGGGAGCTTTTGCTGGTCGTTTTCTTATTTCTTAATATATTATATTATGGTTGTTAAATTAGTTCATTAAAGTTGCTTAATATGAAATGGGTTACATACGATTCAAAATATACAAGGTTTTCGTGTCTTATAATAACGGTAAATATTATTCATATAATTCTTCAGATTCTTTTATCATTAGAAAGTGTTTTTGAAATTTACTTTTTATTTGTGGACGTAATATTGTATTTTTATCACATTACCTCCTAATCGACGTTTTTGTATGGCAATGCTTTATCATGATGACAGTATATCTTTATATATTATTAAGGTAATGTTTACTGAATTAGAGGTAATGTATATTCTATATACTGTTGTGAAGGTATATCAAAAGCAATAATACCTAAAACGTTCCCTAACAACATTTGTATATAGGGGTGACGCGTGCAACAGTTTTATATGAGACCAGCACCAATTACAAGCAATATCAAAACCATCAGCTGAAGTGCCATCATTATCTCGACAGCGGTACGGAAAGATGGCTCTTGCTGCGTTAGCATTAGGCGTGGGTTTTGACAGATCGTTCACGGGTTTTTGGAGACAAGTGGAGTGAGCAATCCTGAAGTATGGGGTTGGGACATAGTTAAAGCGTTTAGGCTGAGTGCCGTTGAGTGCTCAGCCTTTTGTAAATTTTTCTATCGTTTTGGGCGGGCATTTGTGAGGCGAAGCTATTTTATCAATTCGCTTGGGGGCGAGTCGTTTTGAAGATACTTAAATGTTCGGCTGATGTGGAAATAGGGAATTTTGCCTTTTTGGATTTTATAGATTTTCATATCTTCACATTTTAATCTGCTTGTGGTTTTAATAGATTACTTAATGTGTATTATATATTATTTTTATTGTCTATTTGCCTTACACTTCGTTATGAAACTAAATTTTTCATTAAAAGCGACCAGTAATCTTCTCAGTAATATAAGATGATACCAGATTTATCCAAAAGTGTACGACCATGGAAGTGTAGCACAAATAAAATAGTTTATTCCTTGCCAATACATTAAGACAACAATATCTCACATAAAAGAGCACGTTAAATAAACACAATACGCACACATCGGCGCGTCGTATTACAGTCATAAAGAGTGTATAAATGCATTGAAGCGTGCCTTCACTGATTGGATACCTATTTCTGATTTAATAGGATCCGCGTGTTTAGATATCCGCATGCGATGTGGCAATGAAACTGCGACATTGTACCGATCCTGTCACGCTCAACTCATACCGATTGATCCGTGAAATTTTTATATTCGACGTAGTTTTGTTACTCGTGTATGCTGATGTAATTTCTAATTTAATTTTCTAATGTGGTTATCTTATCTTATGTCGAAGGTTTATTTTAAATAACCAATAGTTAACATAAAACATATATATGGGAAAATTTTATTGAAAAGATTTGTTATATTTTAGAATTATGTTTGATATTTGAAATTCTTTCTTATTAGAATATATTCATGGCTATATTTTTACTTTTTACATTTCGTTTTCTTAAGTTTTACATTTGTAAGAATTATATTATATATTCAATAATTGATAGATAACATGAACGATGTTTAAAACGTTTTGTTTAATAGTATTATACAATACTAGTTGTTGCCCGCGACTCCGTTCGCGCAGAATTTAAAGAAAACTTATTAAGTAGTCTATGTGTTCTTCCCGTCTATGTTCTATATGTGTGCCAAATTTCACCGAGATCCGTTCAGTCTGTTTGGAGATACCTTCAAACAAATATCCATCCATCCATGTAAACATTCGAGTTTATGATATTAGAAAGATGTAAAGAGAGAGAAAATAAATAATTTGCGTGGATGTTATTGCATCAACACTTCGCCGCGCGACACAATACGACACAATGCGACAGCATAAAATCCACTTTGAATTGCAATGATTTTATCCGCACAAGAGGCATGTTCTTCCCATATTCAAACATAATGGCCGTTGAACTCTCACATTAAACTGTGACCATTGTTTTGAGCTTTTGTTCTTTTTGTTTTAAGCTCCCTTTGTCATTTCGCACGGCGCGACGCTGTAGGGGAAATGATAATATCCTATTATAAGATGGAAATTTAACTGACACATTTTTATAATAAATTAAATACTTTGATATATTATTTCACATTTACGAAAAACAGAAAAATTTTCAATATCAATTTAATTTATTAAATAATAAGTTTATGTATATATTTTTAAGTTATTATATTTAAGTAAGTTTATTTATTAATTATTTAGACCTTTTGCTAAATTGAATTAAAGTCTGTAACAACTAAAAAAAAAAAAATATTAAAAGTACCGATCATAGTATTGTACACAAACATTATATTTAAAATGAAACAGTGTACCTTTCATCACGAAAAAAGGTAATTCAGAAGTTAAAAAAATGTGGTTGAAATTTACTTCATATATCTGTATCATCAAGAGACTGTCTTGCGGCTATCTATTAAAATATTATTATTCAATCTAACAGCACGTGTCTGAGTCATGATATGGTATAGAACCCTTCCCCTCACCCCACCCCTCACCCCTGCGCCGCGCCCCCGCTCCCCCGCACCCTGCCCCCAGGCGTTATGAAATTAATTTCAAGCTACAATCAGATTTTGTGTACACTACCTCCGCTCCAAGCTAACGCCGAGTACAGTTTTAAAAAAAAGATAAAGAAAACTTCGACGTGCATTGTGCGCTCATTTTAAATTCGTTATTAATATTTTTTAGTCAAATATTATTTTATTGTTTTAATTTTTTTCATTAATCATTTAATTAAACATCTTAAAATGTAAATAATATAAGTTGGTTTTCGCAATTATTTTGTTTGCAGTTTGGTCTGGAATTTATTGGTCGTAATCTTAAAAAATATCGATTTGTGGTTTAGTTTAGTGATTTTCGCCGAACAAAGGGCAATGCTATTTTGATTTTTTTTATCTGAATTTAAGATAAAAAATTCCATATTTAACTTGATAACAATAAATGTGGTTATGTTTTATTTTTAAATCTTATACATACATTTAACTTACTAATACTATAAATGCGAAAGTTTTGGATGTATGGATGTTTGTTACAAGGTATCACATCCCACCAATAGTGTAGACTATTCGTTTTTAACATAAAAATATTTTGCAATAGCTTGTAATAGAATAAAGTAAATGGTTAATAAATGTGTAAAAGTCAGTTATAACTTTGTTACTAGGCACCCTCTTTGTACACATTGCTGTAGGATGTTTACTCTGGTTTACTGAGTGTACTGTATCCACATGTCTGCTTAGTAGTTACTGTGTTAGTATTGACGTTAAATAATTGTTTTTAAATCATCATATAAGTTAGTTTTTAATAATTTTGTTTGTGGCCATGGCAACGCAGCAATTTAGATAAATCTATACACCAAATAATATTCATAACAAATAAAAATATATTATTAATTGTTTGAATTAATGTTTATAAAGAATTCGGAAGTAAATATCACTTATTTACCCACTCCCTCTATAAAGTCATATGACACTTGGTTGCATATATCGTATGTATTCCTCAGAAACGTCCCTCAGAAGGCGAGCTTTTAAGAGGCCGAGTGGAGAGTGGTGTTGCGATCGGCTTCACTGCTCACCCCGGGCGACAGTAAAAAATATGAGCATCCCCCTCGCGTCCCCACCCTTGCGCCATCTTGAAAAACTTTGTCACTTGTAGCCGCAAATCGATCTGTGTCTACGCGGTCTACGCCGTAGGTCGCGTAGGCGGTATGTTACACGGGGAAGGGTACAATTTTTCGGAAGTGTCTGTAGGGGAGAAAAAGGTTTTTGACATTTTTTTCTGACAGCTAATTGATATTCCATTTTAAGTCCATAAATGATTCAAAGGATTAAATAAGTATGTACCTTTAAGTATGTTATGTAGTTTCCCTGCCACTAAGCGACTATAATCTTACGAAATAATTCACCTTTATATACAAGTGAATTCTTAAGCATTTATAAAGACCCTTTAAAACATGACTTTTATTGTCATTCAAATGATAATCGTTAAAAGGATTTATTCACGTGAATACCTTTACAAAACAGATACGCCCTGTGGCTACATAGATTTGGATAAATATCCTATATTATTATAAACTTTATGCTGTTTCGATAAGGTTCAATTTGAATGTTAATATTTTAACCAGTTCATAACTATGAATACATATTATCTTGGTCACCTATGGCCCTCAGCAGGTGTTCTTACAATTTGTTCTTTGTAATATCTATATTATTTACAGAGTCAAAGTTTTCAGATGACATATTGCTTAAAGGAATAAAAACTTATTCTCGTTTAAGATTCGAACATATTTAAGCAACTTTTAATAATGAAAACTAGTGTAATTTATTTTAAAATAATATTATTACTAATGTCTCAATAAAAGGTACTTAAAGTTTTACATTTATAATCGGCTTATTGTCGTCCGTCCAAATTATTTTGATAAGATTGATGATACGCTAAAGGAAGGTGGAAATAATGAATTAATATTGCCGTGATAAATGTTAGATAATGATTTTTTACCGGACATTAAAACATAATGACAAATAACCAATCGTATTCCAGAAAACCGCGATAATATAAAGATATTGATTATGATAAAATTAAATAATATTTATTACTCTCCTTAAATGACAATGTCTACTAAATTTACTTTTTGTGGATTCACACATTTTGTAAAAAAAATTACAATCGACCTAACCCTTACCCCGCTGTCAAAAGGTTAAAAAAGTAACCCTTTTGACAACTTTATAAGACAGGTACAGAGATAGATCCCTTCAAGAAGAGATAGATTTAATTGTGTTATTGTAACGTCTAAAGTTCGTAAAACCAAAATTAGCGATGCATTCAAATGTACCCAGACACAGATTGATATAACGAACCGTGCGAAATTTATAACAAAAGATGTCTGACGACAGAAAAGACGCAAAAAAATATTTTTCGCGTAAAAAAATATCGTGAAGGGGTGAAATCTCTGACATAAACCCTTTCACTGTCATTATTTTTACGGATTTGTTAGAAATTTTCGGATGTGATTATTCTATTTCAATTTCTGGTATTTTTTTTAAAGGACAGTCCAAGATTCACCCTTGTTATTCTGCATGTATGTAATATGTTTTTTGGTTCTATTTTATATTTTGCAAAGTAACTAATCAAACTTTAATGGTTATTTCCCCAAAAATCAGTCACAATGTAAGGATCGTTTATTTTTGAACAAGGTTTCTGAAATGGTATAAAGCATATTGGAAGACTACGGTACAAATATTATTAAAATCCAACTCAAACCGAAGCACTTACCAGAATAAAGTCGAAGAAATGTGTATTCAAGAACTATTGAGAGAACTAGAGAAAGTAAACGGGCAATATAAATTGCATAATATAATCGAGGGAATAAATGAACCAACGTTAATGATTTGTATTTGGGAATGATTTTTATCAGGCCATCTTTTGTCCTGCGCTGTTTACAGGGGTAGAAAACAATTGTGTGTGAACACAGCTTCGATTCCCGACCTCCTGACTTGCGGTACAAAATGTCCGGATGCCTTTATTATTTCAAGGGCTCTATCAAGTGAGTAGCGTTTTGTTCTTCTCGTCTTACAAATGATGAATAAGAAAAATAGTATATGAGAATAAAAGCAGATTTGATTTAACATCAAAGTTTTTGTTGAAAACTTAAACGAATATTTACAAATTGATTCTATAATATGTTTTTTAAGAATAATAATATTAAAATACCAATAAAATACTAACACATAATAAATTCAGTATTGATTTTTTTCTTTTTAAATTAAAACTTCTCGACAAAATTATTGTATGGAAATTTGATAACCGATAAACACTTTAATTATCGTAATCGTAATGGAGTCAAATTTTTCATAAACGATGATTGATTACATTCTTAAGATTAAAGACCATGAATACGTTTATAAAACTCGCTCGATATAATTTGTTTGGCCAATATCAGTAAAATTTAAACACTCTGCGCTTGAACTAAAAATAAGAAGCATTAATTTAACTAAACTTTTGTTTATTGGACATTTTCTTTGGGTAGATACTCAAATCTCATGTTATTGTAACTTAATTAGTAATCGCAAATTGCATACTTAAGTTAAATACATTAAGGTATACTTTTGTGTACCAAATCGATAAGGCAAAACGTTCAAGACAGGGGTACGGAAGAATAGATATGGGGCCCGACTTTTTCGATTGAATTCTTTTGATTGCAAGTCTCGTAACGGACCCTAACGTATATTTGGACGGCAATCTGAGAGGTTTGAAGTGGGCTTGGCCTTATAATTACGATAATTTGACGGCAGATGACGAACTTACCCGTGTTCATGTGAAAAACAACGATTAATTTAACGAATTATATTTATAAAAGTATCAGTTATGACATTCAAAATAACATGAGCACATAAGTGTCCTCTTCATCTACTAATATTACTACTACTAAATATTAGGTATTGTAAACAAATTAACAAACCAATTATTACAACAACAAATTCTGCAATCAAAATATAAAAAAATGAACAAACAGCCTGCTACGGCTTTTATTAAAAACGTGATGAGCACAACATGATATATGGAGACAGATTTTGAATATGCGTTAGCGTGCGCCTACACGATCTTGATACTCGCTTGTTTATCTGTTACAAATCGTGCTATGTTGATGTCAAGTATCAACCATACAAATATGCAGTATGACTGATATTGCTTTTAACTGGTACTAAAACACATTAAAAACGTTTTGGTGTCGTACAACCTTTTGACTTAAGCAAATTAGAATACACCAACTTGTATACATAAATAGTTCAGTAATCGGTAGCTATCTTTAAGAGTAGCAAACCTTTTTTTTTGTTCTTTATAATGATAAAATATAAAAAAGATTTAGTATCGTGTAGAGTTAGCGCACTGCTGCACGGGATTGTGTCCCTACAAAGAGAGGTCGATGGAAAAACGCGTTTTAAAATAAGCAATTTTTCACGCGCTGCGTCGCGCCGCCATGAATCTCCAAGTCGAATTTAAAATTGATTTACCGAGGACAAACGCACCCGATATCTGTTTGACTTATTACTTTATTAACTTTCCATCGCTTGCAAATTGTGAATTGATGAATGCATGTTTTTATTAATTCCCAATACTGTCAGTTTTGCCTAACACCTGTAAAAAACATATTTTAATATCTTTTTTTTTTTTATTAAAAAGTGATATTGTCTCCGATATACCGTTGAATAGAATTTCATAAAATTGAAGGGAATGGTTAAAATATACTAAATATGTTTACTACGACAGAATGAGAGAGCATTTTTATTGATATAATCATTCTTCCGTTGGCCAGTGCTGATTGAAGGTCAGATATGTGTTATCAAACGTGATAAACGTTAGCTTATATTTTGGTTTTTCCATTTTATATCACGACGCTACTTTCAGAACAAGTAGAGTATTTTAAATTGCGAATTTACATTTGTTATTCAATTTTGAATATTTACACGATGAATCCATATCGTCTTTTTTAATTATTATAAAATATACTGTAACTTTATTTGAGACTTTCTACTATCGAACAGTATAGAGTCTTATTGTTACCTATATTTGGAAAAACGACATTTCTGAAGTGACAAATTACGGATAATATAATTTTCTTGCGAAACCTTCTGATCTTGCCTTCTGATTGTGAATCTAATTAAAGTAATAGTTATATATAAATATAGGTTAAATAAGAACGAATACCTGAATAATATAATCGATAGATTTGATTACAATCACGTATACAGGTGTGTTACGATAACCACATAATACGTGACTGTACCACTGTTTGTGACGTGTCCTTTGTATCTGACTTCAATTAACACGTGCAAAGCCTTTGATCACTGTCCGTTTGCGATCGTAATTACGTCGGCGACTATCCTTTGGTTAATTTTGTTAATATTTTGTGGTAAGTACTTAGTACTTTTTTTTTATAAGCAAATACAAACGTTTCGAAATTTGATCGTGACTAAATTAATGTTAGCAATAATTTTAATATTTCTTTTTTTATGCGATAAAGTCTTTTATTAAAAATATATACTTAAAATAGTCCTATACATTGTGCTTTATATTAAGTTTTAATTATTTGTAATGTTATCTGTATAGTCTTAAAGAATATTTTCAATAATTCTTACTTCAATGAAGGAATCAAAATTGATTACGAAACTTTTGTTCAAATATAAAATTGAAAAGTGTCATAAAAGTTATTGAAAAGTGGCAACCACTGGGATAGCGCGCTTCGGCTGCAGAAAGAAAATTAGGATGTGAGCCGTCAAAACTTCAAAATCAGGCGTCAAGGCGACGCGACGCTTCAGAGGGATCCCGCCCCCGCATTACACCTCTCTCATTATTTATCACATTGTCGACGAAATTAATGGCAGACCCTCGTCAAATGATTTTTATTTTATAAACGAAGCGGCAGTTGGCAGTTTAATCATATCTTTGTGTTATAAGAGACAATGTCTAGACAGGAGTGAAGTACAACACATTTACATTACAAGGACATAAAATAGGTGCTTTACTAAATAAAGTAGTTTGAAACTTTAAAATTTTGGGCATTTAAGACGGAGAAATTCTGTGACCAAAGTCTCTGTATAAAACATATCGTCATCACTGCCTCTTTGATAACAAAGAGATAACATTATGTTTTAAACAGAGATTTTGGACTCGGAAACCCACGGTAAGAAAGTGTGAGTCGTTACTTTTGTGAATAATGTACATAACATGATGTATAATTACGTATAAGATTATTACGTACAACGAATTGTAATGATGTGATAAACAATACAAATTCTACAACTATACATAATTTTTTACAAGATTGTTCGCGTTATATGTATAGAAATTCTTAGTTTGATTCCGATGTCAGAGACAGGATCATCATTATTGTACTTAAGAGTAGTAACACATTTTTCGAATTTAAAGATAAACGCGAACAAAGCGGTGAGTAAAAGCTAGTATAAATATAAGTATATCCAATTAATATTCTGATAAATGTGTAACGCTCGTGTTAATTAAGTCCGGCGATAGATGTACTCCCTTTATCTGGTGTCAGAGGTCGGCTAAGAGGAAACTGCACTTTTTGTATGAAAACGACGTAGTAAAAATACATCATTAGCTATTATTCCTAATCATCATTTTTATCTTTTAGTGGTAACAAACAGTTTTAATTACGGGAAACCGCGTTGATGTTCGCTTTAAATTATTATCAACCACTAGTTATAGGCCGTTTATCTTTTTTATATATTTCTAGTTTAGTTAAAAATAGTTAAACGATAAAGATGCTTTGAGGTATTAATATGCCGCTATATGAGGAAGTTATATCCAAAATAGTAAACCATGAATTTATGTAATTCATTGAACATTGAAGTTACAAAGACTATTTTATAACATTGAATGATTTCTTATCAAAACAAAATAACTTTATCTCTTCCGGTGCTAAAAGATTAAACATTGTCTTTCCTGCAAAATTTATCAAAGTGATTTATGTTTTTATCTATTATCAAATTTTAACAACATATAAAAGATAGCTTTGTCACAGATAGCATGTGCTGAATTTTTAAATTTTATGAAATTAATAATTTCAATAATAAATGGTCAACATAAGTTTTAAGCTAAAATTATTGTATTCTTTTTTATATATAGTGTCACATTTTAAGGTTCAATTATTATTATTATCATTATCATCAGCTCACTATACGTCCCCACCGAGGGGCTCGGAGCCTACCCTAAGTTAAGGGTGATTAGGCCATAGTCAACCACGCTGGCCAAGTGCGGGTTGGTTGACTTCACACATATCTTTGAATTTCTTCTCTTCAATCATTATATCTTACTAATATTATAAATGCGAATGTTTAAATAAATGGATGGATGGATGGTTAACGATATCTCCAGAACGGCTGTATGAATTTAAATTCTATATCATAAGGTGGCAAACGAGCGAACAGCCACCTTAAATCGCTGAAATAGCGAAGTGACTGTTGCCCATAGACATACGCAATTGTATATGCGTTGCCTACCTTTTGTCGACGGAGGAGAGGATGCACAGAAAGAAAATATTTATCTCGCTGAAATTTGGTATACATATAGAACATACTCTAGTAGAACGCAGGGTCTAATCATTAAGTTTTTTTCAATAACAGAGAGAGACGCACGTGTTCACACAGAGACACTTCTCACACTCACTGAGTGAACCGTGTCGTAGAATCGTAGTCTAATCACGCGTTCTCTATATCTCGTCGCGTTCGCCTGTTAAATTAAAATGAATCTATATTTTCTTTAGTAAAATTCATTGCTTATTACGATCCAAATATAATACGAAATATTAGATTATAACTGGACACCAAAAACAAACATATCTGAGAATTCATTGAAATTGGTGGAATAACACACATTTCATTAAAATAAGAAACTTAAAACTTTTAAACAAGACTTAAGATTTGTTGGATTCGATAACATTAGTGATATTTTAAAAAAGAACCTTTCTACCTATGAATTAAGGTTGAATTTCGGGTGTACGGCGTATACATTTAGAAGATGTGAAATTTATAATTGAGGGTCGTAAATTAAGGTGACATCGACAGTTGTGGCTCGTGGGGACGCGTTAGGGAAGCTTTGCCAATATTTTATCTAGAAGTTAATCATAACCTTGACTTTCCAGAGCTGCAACACATGTACAACATAGTATTCTAATAGTGGTAGAGCCCGCTTTAACATCTTAGCACGAATTGGCCCGACTCGCCCGGTGAAATACCACGACCACACAGAAGACAGACGTGAAGTGGAAACAATTCTGCGTTTCGTCTGATGAGTACGCGTCCCGGAGGCCTAATTTAGTCCCCTTTCCCTTTCCATCGTTTTTCTTATAAGGAAAGGATGGCAATTGAAAGTGGACTGTCCGGATGAGAGGATGCATGGAAGGGGAAAATATTTTCTTTCTGTACATCCTCTCCTCCGTCGATTAAAGGTAGGCAACGCATATGCAATTGCGTATGTCTATGGGCAACGGTCACTTCGCTATTTCAGCGATTTCAGGTGGCCGCTCGCTCGTTTGGCACCTTATGATAAAAAAAGCCTATAGTTAATTCTGGAGAGTTTTGTACAAATTACATGAAGATCCATGTAGCTGTTCTGGACAAAGCTTGTATCCAAAATCTAATTATCCATCGACCATTATCCATCATATTTATAACATTACTAAGGTGGACTTTGACCGAATATTTTATTATCGTTATAAATCTAAATTACGTACTTTGAGAGATTGACGTTAAATTGATAATTTTATAAGTGCAAAAATAAGGTTTAAAGGAGATTTATAAAATTCATTGGCATTATTTCGTATGAAATGATAATATCATTAGATTAAAGGTATTATGGGGATAGACTGTTATGTGAAAACATTATTATAATTTTAAAGCCTAATAAATTAGTGAAAATGATTAAGACTGAACACAAGCTTACGCTTAAATTAAAGTTTTCCTCATGTTGATATGAAAATAGTGAAAATGAGTATTGAATTTGTTTTATTACTTAATGTGTGTCCAAATTAACAAGACAAAAATTCACATAAAGGCTAAGGCTATAAAAGCGTTAAAATATGTGTAATTTGTATTGTCAATAAAAAATAAGTACGAGTGCGAATGAAATCCGGAGCAAACCGGTTCTCGATAGATGGCGTCAGCTCTGCAGCCACCCGCTGACCGATTTAATTCGCGCCTTGACTAAAACCCTTTGACGCTTTCACCGGTGACAGCCCGCAGTCGGGAGTCTCTCGCCTCGTCGACGTCCCCATTATCATTTCCGGATCGTTCCGGTGCGAACCGGTATAGAAAAAGACGGTTTCCACGTTTTTGTATTTTTGTTTGGGTATAATTGCCTATATGCACGTTGTGTTTGGATATTAGGTATAAATGTTTCATGTGTTTACGTCGATATAAATAGCATATATAATAGAATAATTAGAAAAAAATCCTACATATTGCACATAACACAACAGCTACAAACAGAAAACTTTTAAGATACTGTCTTCATTTTTTTAATGCATGTCTCAAAAAAACAAAAAAAAAACATTTTTAAAAAATGAAATATTTGGGTACTAATTAAAGACATTGTTATCAGTCGCTATCTTTGTGTATTACTTTTAAGCGATTGTATTCAGTGAAGTAGACGGGAAGGAAGGTGGCGGGGTCACTGTTAGCTGGATAAGGAAGAGAATCTAACAATTCCAAGAGCGGCTTGTCACAACGGAAGCCGTTTCCGTTGTTACTTTGTTTAGATGTTGCACAATTATCTCTTTAAATGATTCCTAGTAGCTTGTTAATTGTAAAATATATTATGAACTAGCTCATGCCTCCCACTTCGTTCGAATAATTTATAAAATACTTAAATGAACATCAGCATTCCGAAATATGTTATTTATATGGTATTTTACTTATATTTAAAAATTATATTTATATTTAACAATGAATATGTTTAAGATACTTACAAAAAGGTTAATATTATAAAAAAGAATATTGATATAAAAAAAGTAAATTGCAAAAAAAAACTACAAAATTTTGCTACAAATTGTTTCGAAACAAACTCACAAAACACGAGGAACTTATACTATTGAAATTCGCAACAACGCATTCGCGTTGAATATCGTATTTCGCAGAAAAAACTTGATCATTGTCATACAAATGTATCTGTTGTTAGGGCTCGGTAATTGGTGGCCTGGTGTGTAATTTGCGAAGGCCTTTTGTACGAAAGTCAATGCGAGGTGAGCTTTATTCTCGCCTTATCAACTCGCTCGCTAGAGGGAGCGTTTGTAACTCGATAATGTCTTAAAAATATAAGAATATACGAAAATAAACTTACTAGAATATTGTGTTTCTCTTTAATGTATCAAGTAATTGTTTATTG
Source organism: Papilio xuthus (assembly GCF_000836235.2). Lineage (NCBI taxonomy): Eukaryota > Metazoa > Arthropoda > Insecta > Lepidoptera > Papilionidae > Papilio > Papilio xuthus. The sequence continues at coordinate 2,946,911 of NW_013533657.1, forward strand.
AAAACGAAAGCTGTGGATAAATCTGAGAAATATTTGAGATGAATATTTTACAGACAAAAATAAACACAAGTTTCCCCAAATAAGTCTTTTCCTACAAAGATAAATTGCCAATTTTATCAAATAACACAATTAGGTATAAACGTATAGTTAAATTAAAATCATATTTCATAAATTGAGAGTTTTTTGTTTAAAATGTTGACAATGCGGAAATTGTTTTATACAATGAGTGTGCGAACCGGTACGTAGGGAAGAGGGGTCGCGGTTGCCTTAGGCGAGGGCAGACTAACATAATCATAGACTCGTGTTTGCGGCTGAACATCATGGGAATATTACGGCGACTGTCCAAACAAGGGCATCGAACATGGATAGTTTTCTATTATAATTCACCTATAAACATTCGCCTACAAACTATAAATGTTTTAGTATCTACTAAAATATTACACTAATTTTTAAACCTAGATTATTACGATACTTTAACATGGTATGTATTAATTTCAGTTCCCATGTGACTGTTTATTTTTAAATTGTTTAGGCTTATATAAAAAATTGCGTAGCAATGTCGTTAAAGTAATTAGCTTTAACACTTACATTGCGTACTCGTTATATACATTAGCGAGATTTCCGCAAATGACTATCATACGACTTAAGTGCGGATAACGCTGTAAGGGGCTCTAAGACACTTGTGGTCTAAGTTAAAAGCAAAATCACCACATTAATTTATGGCACCAACTATTCGCTGTTGAAACGGACATCTCTAAGTGCAGGTCCATCACTTAGTATACAATCGCACACCATCTTTCGAGCAAATCTTCACTGGTTAAGCATACATGACAATATACAATATTTAATTACTACACTTTCGCTTGTACCTTGTACCCCGTGCAGTGGTAGTGGGGTGGCTTGATCGATGAGCCGCCCTTGTTCTCCGATCGCCGGCTCAATTACAACACGATTATTTAATTTGACATGATACTTGGAGTGTTTTGACGCACCCTGTTACAGAGGTAATGCATAAACGTTATCATTCACATTTTTAATTGCGCGTATTTTGTAGTAAAAAAACATTCATGAAAACTAAAATGGTGTACAATGCGGAAATTTACACTAAATTTAGGTAATTTTACAAACTTCTATTTTTGACATTTAGTCTTTTTCTTTCATGTATGAAGCTTATTCCTCGATAAATTTTTTGAAAATACATTATACATGCTTCCGTGAAATTTGAAAAGCCCCAGCACTTTTCAGTCTGTCATTTAACAACTAATTAGAGCCCATCGTCCACTAACAAAACATTTGAACAATCGCCACCGCTCCTCGCGCGTTCGTCATGCAAGAAACTTTTCCATCATATTAAAAGACGTTGTTACCTTCCAAATTTTCTAGTTTTTACATGAAGATTTACTTGACATTAATTTGGTGAATTAAGGTTGAAGTGTGCTTTTACAACTGATTCCATTGTGATAAGTTTAAGGTAATAATCACGCAATAATTTTTGGGTTCCTTTATTATTATAACATAAATGTAAATAGTAAGTAAAATTTTTAGAATATCATGTTCGATCGAGAAATGTCCAGTGATTCGTCCTATCAAGACGCCAATAACCGTCGGGTTACCTTCTAATACCGTTTTATTGCCTCTATAAACACGATGGATCGCCCCAGGAGGCGTTTGCCGAGTGGCTATGGTGCATTTCGATTTAAAAATCTATTCGTTCAAAATTGGAATAGCTCGACCCTTTGTCGTGTCGATTTAAAATCAATGGTTTAAATCCAATACATTCATTCGAGTGGTCATTCAAAAGATTGAAACCGTTATAATGATACTAAGATTGATCTTGTTAATGATAATGATGGTACATTATTATCTGTTTGTTTTTTTATTAATCTTTATTTTTAAAACTAATTCAAAGTCGCAATCATTATTTTGCACCAACAATTTCTTAAAGAAGCTAATTTAAAATTATTTAATTTGCCATTGTTTTTAGAATGAAAGCACATCCATGGTTATGGTTAAATAACCGTAGGTTTCCGAGAGCAAAATATCTGTATAAGACATTTCCTCATCCCTGTCATTATCTTGGCAAAACTGATATAACAATATGTTTTAAACGGAGATTTTGGTATCAGAAACCTACGATAAGAGCGGTAAATTACTAAAAGCATTATTGATTCCATTTTTAGGATTTTATAAATTACATTTTAATTTAACCTTAAAATAAAATCATTGATGATATAGTTCGTGATTAGATTTCCATTGAATTAAATAGAATGGAAAATGTCCGACGGTCTCGGTATCTCAGTCGTATGTAGACGGTTTAAAGTTTCCAAGCGCTTATCCCTTCAAAAGCAATGGACAGCGGGTGCTTTATCAATCCGATAACGTTACGGGTATAAATGGAGAAGCGATCGTTATTTCAAATGGAAAATCTAAAGTCATTGTTTGGAATACAAAAGATCTTCAATAAGAACTATCGTATTAGATTTTCAAGTACTAGCAAACTTTCATCAGATTTCTATTTTAAAAAAGACCGGCCACGGAGAATTTGTTTTTAAATATCTTAATCCCGTTCAAAATAAAACCATAACATTTATAATATTATTATGACTGGATTTCGTTGCTTAGGATTTTCTAATAAATTTACATTGCTAGTGGACTGAATAGTTTTAATCGTTGCTCAAACTTTATCAGATACGTTATACGAAATAAAGTTTTTTCATACTTTGTAAGACTAGGCCTTTAACAGAACTCTTCAATTAAAAAAAAATCAGGAAATAAAATAATTCCTCTCAACTTTAATTAAAAATAAACAAAAATATATTCTACAATAGTAAACGATTATGAAAGCTATAAAAACAAAGTATCCTGCAATATAAACAGCCATATTCGAGTAAAGTTGGAGAAAGTTTCTTGTTAAAGCCATTTCCACCGGCGGAGGGTGACTGTCACGAATCGGCAACAAAGGGAGGTGCCAAATGGGGGGTAGTTCGCAAATAAAATTGTCGCCGCAGAAGTTGTTAGAGTCGCGTGAGGTCCGGTGTCACGTCCGCACTCATTTCGAATTCAACACGAGATTCCGCTCCTAGCTAAGTTTGCTTCGATATATTTACGTTAGTATACTGGTATAAGGATTATGTTTGTTAGCAAATGTGTACTCGTATGCTAGTTGGCAATTTGTATGAAGTTGAAGTCCCGAAGTGCTCGAGTGCTTTGTGCTGGTATTCATTTTTGATGCAACGCGCTCTAGTGCCGTTGTTGATAATCAGGTAACAATACCTTTATGAATAACAAGGGAACAAATGATATCAACGCTTTTAGTAGGTACATTAACTATGAACTAGAACTGAGATATCGATGGCTCATTGACTTCATCACAGAGTCAAATCTCAAACAAACTTTTGCGAATTCGACGAACAACAGAGGCGTTTGGGCCTTACACCCTTAGGTTTGTTTATAGGTTATGAGTGTATCAAACCGCCTTTCTTAATCTAATCTAACTTGTGTGACCAACATTTTGGGACTTAAAAATGTAGTTATCTAATTATAAATTAATGAGACTGATAAGAGCGCCTAAGTAACTCAGTTAAAGCTTATAAATAAAAACGGTTAAACAAGTTATAGTTTAAATCTGTGAGATTGTACGTATGTTGTTGTAATTTCCTTGTCCGTTGACTTCCTTTGTCGGTCATCCAAGATGGCGGTTGCCTCCTGAATTAGCCTCTACGTCACCCCCCGGCGCGCGGCCTCGCCGAAAGGGATTTTGATCTGACGCGACTTACGTATGTAATATCAATTTTTTTAATGCTTTGGGTCCAGATATATGTATATAAGTGTACTATAAATCTTAGTATGAGTAAATTGTACATTTATCTTAATTTGAACGTGTTTTATTTATTATCTAATTTAATTTAAATGCCTCGTTATTGCTCTTTTTTACGATAAATGTTGCTTTCTCAAACACGTTAAATTAGAATATAAATATTCTTTAGAGAAAAAATCTATTAAATAAACGTAAAAGCGGCACCGTGTCTCAGCCTATCAAATAAATTTGTGCGGTCGACGCGAAATTACGAGACATAAATTCTCATACTTGTACTGAATTTAAATTTGCCGCTGGAAACGTATAAATATAAGTTGTACAGACCTTAATAAATGGCATTTTTTATGTCTCTTTGTCCTTAGTTACAACACTAGAAGAAAGTTTTATTGAATTAGTACTTGAACATTTTGTACTACACTTTCTCTCTTACCATGTTTTAATTCGATTCAAGTAGTAGACAAGGAATAAATAACGTTGCCTCATCTCATCTACTTTTCCGATTCCAACATTCCTATGTTTAAATTTCATTGAAATCTTCAACTATTTATACAATTATGGATATTATTGGGCAGTTAATTGAGTAATTAGGCGATACACTAACTCGTTCAATGTAAATATTTATATTTACCGCCTGCTGCATTTATGTATTCAGCAATATTCAGTTACTCACATGTTGATTTGAATATTACGCTAAGTAAATAAATGCATATGAAAACTTGTGTATAAAACTGACTCCATACAGCATTAAAGTGTTTTACGTTTCCATTTTATCAGAAGCAATGCAAAAACCTTCACACCCTCGCGCCGCAATCATAACGACTTGACACAGAGTCGATTTAATACGCGAACTGTGAAATCGATTACGACATCTGTTGGAACGGGAATCGATTATCAGCCGTCATGTCTGTCGCAAATCGATTCTGGTTGTCGCCTTCACGTTCCAATGTGTTTGTAGATGAGGTATGTAGTACTCGTAAGAAAGTTTAATTACAATTTTACAAAGATCACGACAAAAAATAGCCCTGGAATAACCGTCTTAAAAACAAAAAGAAGTTATGAGTTTTTTACACACTTTTAACAAAATTTTAATAGAAACACTATCTTCAAATCTGGCGAGTTGTGCGAGGAAAGAATTATAGCTTGAAAAGTTTAAAAATTAGCTTCAATCAAATACAATCAAAGTAATACGTCAATTCTCACAAGTTACAAGGCATGGCTTAAGAATGGTTATCTATTCAGTAACAGAGTCTTACTGTTTAATTGACAAACTAATTTCGTATAGCCCATCTTATAGTATAGAAAGTATAGCTACGTAGTACCTCTATGTAGCGCAGAGCTATTCGAGTAAACGTTCTTTTCTCCCACCTTTATAGAGGTCCAAAGTTCTAGAGGTTCAGAGGTAGAGGATCTGTAGTGAGTCGTCTGTAGTAGACAAAGACGCAGATAAAGTGGAACATCCCATTGGTGCATCGGCGCCGGCCACGCCCCGCTCCGCCGCCGGCCAATCGCGTCCGTCGCCGCATCTTGAACATTATCTAGTTATCTCCCTTCTCACTTGCTTCTTGCCACTCGCCAACACTGATACGATATTTTCAGACGCTGAAAAACTAATATGTTTCTGAATCGTACTTGTGTGTCTGTAAATAGCTCGAATTTAATCTTGTTATTTGTTAGGGTCCTAGCTATGTTTATATAAATTTAGAAAGTGTATTATGAAGAAGGTCACACACTGTAGGCACTGACCAATATTAATAAAATAAGAACAGTAAGAAAATCTATCCTAATTTAAAATTACCATGCTACAAAAGACAAATATAAATTGTGTTACTTATTTGTTGTCTTAACAAGTACCGGGTCCCAAGTGACTGTTTCCGCTTGACATTTCATATTTCAATCCTAATAGACGTTGTTTTGATTTAGTAGCTCTGTTTACCAGTCACTTTACAAAGGCAGTTGTTACTAACTAAAGTACCATTGTTTAGGCAGGTGTTGATGTCTATCGTAACAATGTTGTTATCGATAAAAATTCCAATTACACCACTGATAAGATTTTTACTAAATAAAAAGTGTGAAAGGCTTAAAATATACATTTTGGATCTGATTAAAATTATCAAAAATCTTTACATATTATGTGGTGCCCTAAATGTGTCCTACTTATTGATTTTTCCAGCCGTAAGCTCATGTATATATTTTACAAATGTGGACATATATTCTATAATATTTTCTGTACTTTTTAAAAATATATTTATGAAACCAAAAAATCACAGTAAGTGTATTTTCAGACTTTAACCTTGTATAAAGCAACCCCGAAAGTCTTGTGCGAGCGAGAGGGGTGCAGCACAAAGACAGCGGCTAGGCGTGCGACGGGTGTGCGCGGGGCGCGGGCGGCGGAGGGGTCGCGGGGTGCGTCCCTGCCGAGGGTTATGATTCGGGATCGTAGGGATGAGCCGGGCTCTCGCTTCCTCTCGCGTTACTCTGGCACCGTTCGTCGCGGCCAACGCACATATCTACCGGGACCGCGCACCATCCCGCGACACACAAACGGACATTCACTATCGACAAGTCTATCCCATCACTATAGATACTAAATTCAATTTTGCAATTCTTTTTCCTTATTCAATTTAATTTTTTTGTGATAAATGTGCAGTGTTGCGTTAGAAAATTAGTGGTATAAATTTACGAAATAAATTCTTATTGGTATTTTAAATATTATTTATTAAAATAAAGTGTAAAATCTATTTAATTATTAGGACCATTCACATATCAGTGCTCCATTGAATTATGACTAATATTTTCGATTTGAATTAAAATATTTGAATTAAGATGAAGATGTCTGGTAAGTTGTATCAGATTTTTGATCATAAGATGTAACTTAGGTAAGATACTATTGCAATACAATGTAAACTTGGTCATAGATAACGTTACAGTGGTGATTAGTTACAACAAACTTATTCTTATCATTCTGTATATTTAAAAGTGTATTTTCATTAAAATTAGCAATAAAATTTTGTTTCTTTTTAACTATAATTTTAACTTTTGAACATATTATATTATATTCCGTTTACGGGATAAAACTTATTTAATAAATATTACCGTATTTAAATTTATATAATACCTATAAAAATAGGCAATTTTAAGTTCAATGGACTGTCCTACTCGTTACAATTGTGCTGAAAATATGATAATAATTAAATTTCTTTTATCTTAAGATAAAGCGGACGATTGATAACTTAGTTACATTTTATTAGTCTTTAAATTCATGACATAGAAAAGTTAATGATTGTAGATTGTTTCAAAAATATTTAAAACAGCCTGGCTCATTGGCATATTTGTGTAAACTGAACGAAAATTAAAATCTGTATCTGACCACGTTGGGTTTTAACATATTTATTGAATCATATTTTTCATCAACGAAAATTGATGATCGAAAGAATTAAAATTGTAAATATTATCAACTTAAAAATCTTACTAATATTATAAACGAGAATGTTCGGATGGATGGATGTTTGTTTGAAGGTATCTCCGGAACGGCTCCACGGATCTTAATGTAACTTGGCACAGCTGTAGAACATAGTCTGGAAGAACACATATAGGCTACTCATTAGAATTTTTTCAATTCCGCGCGGACGAAGTCGCGCGCGACAGCTAGTATAGTAATAAAAATTATTGCTATTGCCTAAAAATCAATATTTAAAACATTCGTTGTCAATTTCAAAAGCCTTGTCAAACAAAACCGTTTTTTGTAACCACTTGAATGTTATCTCTGATTCTGTTAAGGGTGTGCGAACAACCCAAAACATCTCGAATCTGCGGTTATTGCTTAAGGTTATTTGTCATTCCTATATTACCGAAGTGTAACCTTTTGACAAGCGCCGCCGGGGACTCTATCTTGTTTATAAACCTTATTATACACAACTTAAGTTGTTACATTTTTATTTACTCTATTCGTATGCGAAATGTATTTTTTTTTTCTTGGCTGAATGCGGCTTTACCTTTGCCTATTTAAAAAAAATGACTCCAAAGTTCTCGATATAAAAATTTTGTGTACAGTATAATGTCTTAGCAGGCGTTTATTTATTTTTAATATCGTGTTAATTAAGTTTATTGTGTTGATTTGTTAGTGGCGTTACTCATCTAAATGACTTCGACTTTAAGTGACGTTTAGTCTGTTAAAAACATAATCTTAATGAGGTAACAAAACATTTCTATTTCTTAGTGCGAATTTCTTAATATAAGATTCTACATATATCCATTTAACCGCCTCTACACTATTTTATACACCAAAATTGTACTACTAAATATTGAGGGACTTCCTTAAGTTTATAAAGCTATGAACAAAGTATAAATTATGAAAACTTTACACTGTTAACTGAACAATACATAAATAGGAAGTCAGTTATTTTCGATACGCATATGCTTGTCACAATTCCTTTGATATTTATGTAGTGTTAAAGTAATAGAAAGTAGTACTTTCTAAGAATTCCGAAGAAGTCGTCAATAGTGCAAGTTGTACTGTCGTATATCGGATGAGGCATGCTTGAGTATGGCTATTTAAATGCAATTGTACGCCTAAAATGAAGTTCATAGCAATGGTAACCTTAACACGTACGTTTAGAGATGTGTTTCGTTTGTGATAATGGAAAATGTACGTTTGGTTGGGCAGTTAAGAGTATTTTATGAGTGAACACAAGCGGAGTCGTCGAGTCTTCGGTGACACGACGACGTAAGCCGTGACTATTGTCAGTCGCCGTGGCTAACTCGTGAAATTGGCGCGCCGTAGGGTCCACGGACAAGGAAGATTTGAGACAAACCATTTATTACTGCTATCGTAGGTTTTAGCTAATAATCTAGTGTAGGATGAATAATACATGTTGAGCTAATGAATAATACGGGATGAGCTGACCCGATAATAAATATTAGCTAATCTACTTCTCTGTGATTCTGTTATTACAGACGTTAGTATTCTAACGGTTGGTTTGTCTGATCAAAATCTCTGTATAAAATGAATCGTTCTCCCTGTCTTTCATCTTTGACAAAACAGAGATAGCTATATGTTTTAAACGGTGATTTTTATCTCGGAAACCAACTTTCTTTATATTTCTAGGTTGGCAGGTTCATTCTTATTGTTTAAAAGGAAAAAGAAAATATGAAATATATATGATTAGGAAATATGCTGCTTGTGTAGTATCACTCTATTCAGTTGTTAGTCCGCTGCATGTTCTTATTTTAAGTCTGTCGCGTTTCTGCGGAAACCGGAGATTTAACGACGACTCGTCCGCATTGTCCGCGCACGCAACGCGCGAACTCACCTCGCCATTGCTAATTTGAATTTGAAATTCGAACGCGCTTTTTATGACACCTCGTTTTAGCGTAGCAGCCAGACACATTCACTCTATAATATATTCTTGAGAATAATTAATATTTTTATTCATGGAATAAAATAAAACAGTGGCTGAGACTATAAATTGACAGATGAGATGCAACGACTATGCAAAACATGACTTTAAAAATATTATATTCAACCTAGAGTTTTGTTTGTCACAGATCTAAAATATACAATTAAAATAAATAACAGATAAAGACTATAATTGTGAATAGTAAAGTTGCTCTTTTAATAATATTATAGTGGTATGGGTACGATTGTACTAAATAGTTGTGATGGTTCTTAAACATTAATTATGACGATTTAAAAACTAGAGCGCGACAGGTGAAGTCGGCATAGCAACCGAATATTAAAAAGAGCGCAGTCCTCACTGAACTGGATCCACAAAAAGGGATCATAAAGACACGATCACACATCCTGCGCATTGTAAACGCGTACTGCACCTTTGTTATGTTAAGCAGTTATCATTCCAAGCCCGTATTGTATTAGGCCGTGATCAAGCGTCTAATTTTATAGCGTTTTTTTTTTCATCGCACGTGCGGAAGACGTACTGACAAGATAGGGGGTTGTTTTAACAAGTATATTAGTAGTAATGGGGTGCGTTATGATTTATGGAGTGTCTCTCTCACTTGTGTTTGCTTGGGGGTTGCGTTTTATTGATGGCACGCGCATGTTTTACACTTTGTAATGAATTTCTCACATTGAAATTTAAGTGATGCAATTTGTTTCCTTTGATAATTCCTGTAGAGTTCATATGTTGAGGAACTAATGATTATGTTTAACGGAATTTTATCATTGAGGTATTTACGTCCAGGAAAAAATATGTCTATCCAAATTTAATTTTTAAAAATTTACTAAAATTTAATTATAAACTATATTCAAATGAGTACTTTGCTGGCTCCTACCTTCGACTTACAAAAGAGTATAAAGGATTTGGGATGTTTAAAAATAGAAGGCTATAATTTACCTGTTTATTATAATAAGTTTTATTCGTATACTAGATAATCAGTTCGCTGACCGGTGAGAAATAAAGTGAGCAGAAAAAAAAATTCTCAGAATAAAGTTCACATTTCAATGAATGTAATTCCAGAGTATACAATAATTCGGAGGAACCACTCGATTCAGATATCTCGGTGTGGATTTGCATTTGGGAGGGATTCTCTCAGCGGCAAGAGACAAGCGGAAACGCTTTGTGAGGAGCGGAAATGAGGCATAATGCGAGCACCATCTTGCATTCCATCATTTTATTTTTGTCTGAAAAATAATCAGACAGGTTCACATGCACGCAGCTAAACGCGCCGATGCACTTTATAATGTTACGTATGAAATAAAAGGCTAAAGAAAAAATCTTATAATACTATAGCTACATTTTTATATGAAACAATTCATTGACACAAACTAAAAAAAATCATGTCCCATATTTAAATCGACGTTTTTCTTTTTTAAAAAATAATTGGTGATCATGTAACCTGACAATATTCAAATATGTATTCTTGTTCTTTTTCCAACAGCAGCAGAGAGCCAGGAATCTGGCAGCCCGGCCCCGAGTCCCACCAACTCCGCGGCATCAGAACCGGCGCCCACCTTAGTGCACATCAAGCAGGAGCCCATGGCGCCCGGAACAGACGTTAAAGAGTACTACGGCAACGTAGACTTCGGCATTCCAGATGCCTATCTCCCACAAAATTTCGCAGATTACGGACGAAACTTTCTACCCAGAAATCTAGATTTACCTCATCAAGGCTTCCTCGATTCGGATAAAAGTCCCGATGATAAAGATGATTCGAATAAAGACGGTGACATCGACAATTCAGAATACAATTTGCCTACTGAGCTGGTGATAAAAAATGGCGGCGTATTCGCGAGATGCAGTATACCAGTTGGCACGAAGTACGGACCATTCACTGGCAAATGGGAGACGAAGCTTGTGGACAGAAGATATGCGTGGGAGGTGAGTTTTTTTTTATTTTTATACACTTATGCTCTTTCTTAAAGAATAAACCACTTGTCTCACTTAAGTGTTTCAACGATGTGTGGAAAAACGGAACGGGCTGGTTAATAAATAACATCCCAAAAGTGAAGTTAACTGCACACGTCAAACGAAACAGTAAACTGTTGATTTTATTAGTTCCTTCAAGTAGCACTGTTCTTTCGTCGTGTCTTTTTAATTATAACAACACTTCTACTTTTTTTTAATAAGTCACTTCGTTAAATATTTTCTTTAGCAAAAAAAACAAGGTTGTTTTTTTTACATAAGCATTTTAATACGTTAATGCGTTAGGTTAATATGTTAATTGTTAAAAAGCATTAATGCCCTGATATAGGGCTTCAAACCATCAGTACCGTCAGCTTCGGCGTGCGATCGGCAGCATATTTTAGCGCCAACTGCTAACCGCGGTCCTTTTATTCGTAACAAATAATCATCATACAGTCACATATCGGATATTTATATTTATAGTTTATCTATTTTTCTCTAAAACATTGATCGTTTATTGCTTGAAATACAACACCTTATTACGTCAGAGTGAACGCACTGTAAGAATAAGATTGGGCGTGGCTCGGTTATCTCTCTCAGGAAGCGGAAGTCAATTGTGTTTGGATTGCGAAACGACAGATAGAAAGTATTGAATTACTTGCAAATGCGAATCGATTGTCAAGCATTTGATGCAATGTTAAAGCACAAAAAATTAAGCTCGAACGGGAGCTTAATTCAAAGCTTTTAGTAAATATAATTTAAGTTGGTAAAATTTATATTCATTTTGGTTCAAGGGGTAAATATTGCACCGAATTATTTCAGTATGTAATTTATATAGTAGTTTTAAAATGTTTTTAAAGATAAACTATGTAAGGTTACGAAATCCAAAAATTAGCGAAGGTATAGAATTATATGAACAAAACGTATGTATCAAAATTGTCTTTAAGCTCCGAGATATTTAATTAAAAAAATTCGATACTAAGCCATAATAATAATTTGTGGATTTATCTCGAATAGCACAAACGAGATTGTGACCTACAATACTACAAAAGACCGGACGTTGTGAGCTCGCAAAATAGATTCACGAGATGAGCAAACGCCTATCGGATGGCGGATTCGAGACAGATAATAGTCGTCTGCGATGTGGGTGTTATGTTGCAGTCAAACCACACCATTGTCCCGTCTACGAACCGCACTTAGTTCCGCTCCTTAAACAACTCAATAGCTTTATTTAGACGTTTATAATTTCAATACAATTAAGACCTTTCTACAAATAGTTTGTATATTATAATAGTTTGCTTTCAGAAGCATTCGGACAAGATATAAGATAATTGTTTTGTTAACACCGACTAAAGATATGTAATGTCAATTTTTCACATGATTTCTTTTTTTTAACAGATACATTTGAATATTAAAACATAAATAAATAAATAAATACATATATAAATAAATAAATAAAGCTATATTGTCTACATGTCACATGAATTGATTTGTTCACTTTACTGTGCGTTACCAAACATAATTTTTGAAAAGCTTTACTATCTACAAAGATAAGGCACAGAATAGGTTAAGGAATGTAATGATAAAGATAAACATTATACAGTCCATGTGGTGGCGCGTGACTTTGGTGTAAAAATGCCAATTTTGTTCGTCATTATACCGCAAAAGTGAAGCGCTGACCGTGCGGTTTCCACTGCGTTACCCAAAGGCCTCTTTGATGTCTTTACCAACTCACTGAACAAATCAAATCATAACGATGTGTTTTTTCATTGATTCTACCAAATCAACGGTAAACGAATTGAAATTTGAACGAATACATTAAAGTTAATATTTTACGTTGGTACTAATGGTATTTATATTACAAAAGCTTGGTTTTGGAATATTACGTTAATTTAATTCACATTTCAAAATATTTTATCTTAGTTATTAAAGCAAAACTACATATTCTGTTTTGGTTAATGTTAAAAAAAAACTCTAAAGAACTAAGTTATTTTGTATCAATCTATAAGATAATAGTTGTTCTCACATTTAGAAGACCGATAAATTTGACAGTAGGAGAGTCTTTATTCAAAGAATACCAAAATCTAATTCCAAATTTCGGGAAAGAAGTTCGAGGTAGCTTTGTATTCGTTATTCAAACTTTATAGAAAACTTAAATTAAAAGTACCCCAATCGAAGACGTAACTTAAGCTTTCAATCATTTCGATAATCTCACGTATCTAAGTAAACGAAAGGGGTGCGGTATTGTGTAATCAATGAAGCGGTAACATTATCTAACCACCGTCTCACAAACTTTGATATCTCTACAAAGATCACGATTAAAAAAAAAAAACTTCCGGGTAATTCCGAAGCTTTTTACTTGTACATCCCATGTCAGAGTGCATGAAAGGTTGCGTACGAATAAACCTTAATTTTAAACTTAAGGCGTGACCCCCGTCAACAATTTTTTTATCGAAAAATTTACACTTTTTTACGTAAAAAAATTTCGCAACGGTAAATTTGACAATGAGAGATGTCACCGTATTCGTATTTTAAAATATAAACTTGATTGGCTACTTTTTTTTTAAATAAAATCGTCAGAAAATATCTCGAGAAGCATCTTATTCTTTTGAATTGAATAATAAGTGCTTTATTGAACTGCTGTGGTAAATATTTTCTCACAAGTATTTCGCGCAAAACGTTTGGCAGTTGTTTTTTAATTTCCTTTCATTTGTATATTATTTTCTTAGTAAGAAGAATGCAAAGATGTCTCTGCTCTTGCAGCAGATATAAATATGTAGATCTAATATTCATAATTCATAAAATACACATTTAAAACATGAATGTTTATTTAAATAAGTAGAATAATTATTGGTTATCGGTATGCATTTCTTATGAGACAAACTGGTTTATAATAATAATGCGTCAATCAATATTACGCATAATTTCATAACGGTATTATTTTTTGGGGTGCATCTGACACAATCGATGTGAAATTGACACGTAACACGGACGTCGCTAATTATAATAGCAATTTTAATTCGTTATCGAAATAAAAAAAAAAGGTTTTCAATTCAGTAATATTTGCTCTTTGCTGTACAAAGAGAATTGGATATGAATTTTTAACATGATACTGTTTATTGTTAACATGCGAAGCGTCGATCCAGAATAAAGTACCTGTTATGCGCGAATTTCGTTTTTATTTTAGTTTCGCAGTTATAACGGTCAGTAGATAGAATAATCTATTTTTAAATTCTGAGTTCGAAATTTGAAATTAGAATTATTATATTTTAAAAGCGCCCTCACAGAAGCTTTAGGTCGTTGCACTGCTGTCACAATATCTGTCATATTGGTGTGACATCCTTTCATAGCTGGTCACCCCCTTCGGCAAAGGATTAGCCATCGCGTTGCCCCATTACATCTTCATTACGGTAGGCGGCTGACATTCCCCACGTATTGTTACATTTGTTGTAAAAAATATTATTGTTATTATATTTATTGGCTGCATTGATAATAGATATTTATACGATCCGCGCATGATCTCTTCTTACAAAGGACGTACAGATGTGATGTGCTGACGGTATTCGATACACTGTTGGCCAATAATAGTTGGTCGTATTAAATGCTTTTTATTTAAATTTTGTGTTGTACATATTAAAATTAAATTTAATAGTCCAAATGCAAAGTATAATTAAGTTTCAGTCAAAACGTATGTACTTTAATTTGAAGAAAGCCTACATCTTGCAGTTTCCGACTTGTGGTTGACATGATGGATTTATGAAAACAAAAATAATGTTCTTATAAATATTTGCATTTTTTAAAATAATTGTGCCTATACTGCAAAATGAATAAAAATATATTGAAATATTTAGTTTATTTAATATTAGAGTTATATATAAACTGTCTGCTTTTATTGGCACACAGTGGATTATAATCGAAGCTTAGATACAATCGCCGATGATTCAATGTATATGTCTGTCTATTTCACACCTGGCACATTACTGATACATCGAATCTTCACTATTTTAGGAATATGCATAATTCATCATGAATAATAACGTTTAAAACAATATAGAGGAGATTGGAGGAAATTTTCAGCTTGACATATATCCTTTTTTATTAAAATTTTCTATTTATTAATGTCTTACAATTTTAGTAGTGTCTTTATAATTTACTTCTCTAGACTTTGTGTCAAAAAGGCAGCAATAAGTTGTGCCGTAAGCACTCGATTATGTTTGATTTATCTCTAAAATATAGCAATGAATAATGTCATCAAGGGATTCGCGACCCCAAGCAAGCGCCTATCCAAACATTTCTATTATTATTAACAACATAACACTTATCAGTTAATCTTACACCGTTGCACAATAGCGGCTAATCTCGAGGCGTGATAGAAATTTATCTCTACCCCGGCGAATCATTGTCACTACGAGACGGACCCTTCTCTTGTTCGAAAAATGCGATGTGAATTAAGGGGAATTTTAGTCTTTTTATTAAGGAAAAATGTCTTATTTTATTTCATCTTATACTATTTGTCTAGCAATGAAATAATTGCGCCTCTAATTGTTGTGCTGAGTATAACTTAATTTATCAAAATTAGCCGTAAAAGCTCTGAATATTGTAGTATTTTTAGTGATTATCACAATTTATTTTTGATTCGTGTTAAAGAAATTCATAACTTTTGCCCACGCCACGCCTCTGTGGCATCTTATTCCGACCGATATTTTTCCCAACAAATTCTCGTTCGCAAAAACAGAACTGGCGCGCATTGTGGGGTAATATTTCATCCGAGCTGGCCAGAACAATAATAGCCCGTGGAGTTGTAGCCACGGCACGTTCGCGCCACAATGTTGGAGCGTTACCATTATAGCTTGACCCCCAAGTGTTCTTTAAGACACTAAAAATTACGAGCAGGAGGCGGATCTGTTTAGACGTGACGGGTCTGTATACCCTGGTCAGTTGAACACGATGGCCAGCATCCGTGTAGACAAAATAACGAAATACCCCGAAAGCAATGCGTAATGTGCATCAGTTATTGGGTTAGGTTAAGAGTTGTTTACACTGGCCGCCCGGCAGAGAGCGTTGTTGATGCGTCTGACGCCAACTGCCTTTGAGGCTGCATTGTTATGAATTCTATTTTAAATCATCGATGTGTTGTGCACCTCAGAAATGTAGCCAAATAAACATTTCTTCATCTCACTTGAATTCATCATGTTTGTTGACATTTGAATATGTATTATATTATTTTTGTATTTAATTTAATAATTAAAACTAAAAAGAGGTTAGGATAAATAGAAATGTATTTCTATAAAGTTTGTAGCATTACCTTTTATTTATGCATTTAAATGAAATTAAAAATCAATTCATACTGCAGAGTTATTATTCTTAACAAAACAAACCACAAATCCAATTAACCAACTAATTTTATTGTTCAAGCTTCTAAGAAATTAGATTTACTATCAAATAACGCAGTTGCAATAGTTAACAGTAAAACGTAAAATTTTTACGATCCCATGGTTTACGATCAAAGATAAAAAAACGGGTGCAATGATAGGTAGAAAAAAAAATTGTCACAAAAATAAACCAAAAATCATTCGGGAAGCTGGCAATTGTCACCGTGACGAAGCCGCCGGTGTCTTTGTCAGCTATTGACTGGTTTTTTCCCAGCTTGTAATCCACCGGTTAATCCCTTTTAACACATCCAGATGTGAGCGAGCATGTAACGCGAAGATTTCGCTTTTAGAATCATCCAAATCCGAATGAATCAGGAAAATAAACGTTCTTTTTAATTAATTTAATAAATCCTTAAAATCACCATGGATTTTAACCGTTCAGAAGATGGTAGGTACTAGTTTTATAGCCTGAAACAAATCTAAGATTATACTATATAGTCTATAGTATTGTAATATCAACAACGATGTTTTATTTCCTGATAGTGTTTTATGATTAAAACTTTCAGATATCTTTCTCGTAAACCTATGCAGTTCAAGATTACAATTGCTTATAATTCTAACTTAATATACATTATGAAATGGTCAAAATATGTCATATAAGTAGCCCTAATTGTGTTTCAACACAAAAACGTACGCAGGAACAGCGCGGTTCACCCATCACCGAACAAACGATTGTATTTCTTTGTACTAATCAATGGGGTGCCGTTAATACTAGATCAATGGAACATCGCATTCTAACGCCCACTAATTGTGGACGATAATGTTCATTTTGCCACACGAAAAGAGTAGATATATCTTATTAAAGAGGTGTAAGGTATAATTTTCAATAATTTTAACAAAATAAAATGCATTTTGTTACTGTTTGTTAAATTTTTTTGCGCAATGATAGCAAGTTCGTGGACATGTTGTCGCGCGAGGAATTAGGCCGTTTTGTCTCCGGTTAATGGTCGAAACGTGACCGTACGCTTGTTGACTAATTTCTCGTTGATTTGTTCAGGATACTGTGACTTCGATGCACGGTGAGATCCTATTCACGATTCGCGATAATTTATGAACGCGTGTGACAGTTACAGACCGTAAAAGTTAAAATATTTCTCATACAAATTCATTGGAAACCTTTGAAATATGCAGCGCGGACAATTCGCTACTCATACAAGAATATGTTAAGAGAAGTATTTCTGTGATAACATGACTCATCATTAAATTATCATAGGAACATCCTTATCCATTGCAATATTGATCTATCGAAATTTTTTTCGAGTTAACATTTCAATTTTTTGAATAGTTTTTAAATCTTTATTCTATGCTATGATATTTGCTACCATGAGATTGAGTTGAACTATCTCTAAGTACTAGAAAGTATTATATGTACTAAGTTACATATATAATATAATTTTATTGTAACACTTTATCCAAAAATGATAATAAAGATAGTTAAGTCTGATTAAATATTAACTTATTTTAATTCGAAAAGTAATATTTATTTATTACGACTATATAAGAAAGATAAATAAAATCGCATCATTAAAAATGCAATATAAAAGTGCGGACGTTATTCAGCAGACAGGTCCGGAAGTAATAGTTTTCCGGAGCTGATAAACAAAGACAAGTCAAGGAAACGTCCCTCCGCAGAACACGCGTTTAAATGTCAGTATGGAAAAATGTAGAGAAAGTCGTATTTTTTTATTTTTTTACGGACAGCGGAAATTTTTCTAATTATTCCGACGGAAACGTTCAGTAATGTGATTTGTTAGGGTAATTAGGTGGTTTCTTTTGCAGGAATCTCGTATCTGGATACTTTAAGCGGTTAGTAAAAAGTAAAGTAACTAGAGTGGTGCTCCCAATTCGCATAATAAAAGTCGAAAAGTACAATTTAACCTACATATAACCCACCCATTTTTAACCCACTACACTATTTTGTATTTTAGATTGCAAAAACCAAATGGTCTTTATAATTAAAATATAAAAGCACACAAAGTTCCAGTTTCCCAACATATTACATGTACATAATAAAGCTGATAAACGTAGAGAGATTTAGGTCTTTTATACATAAGGGTATATATCTAGGGGATCCAATTTCGCGCAGCGTGCGGCTCGGCGGCGGCACGGGTAAATAAGCGCGCACACAAATTGTTATCTTGTGAAACGAGTCGTGTGATGCGCGCAACGACGCGTGCTCGCTGCGCCGCTGCCAAACGCTCTTCACTTCCGAATAGTGCTGTCCCCGTATTCCTACTAAAAAACTATCGACATTTCAATTTAACTCTGACATTTGACATTTCGAACACTGTTGGAATTTTCTTATAAAATATTATAGCTACTGCTGCTACTCTCTTTTAGTAGGATTTATGACATACTTAGGTTCCATAAGAAAATTTGTATTGTATTATAAACAAGGAAAAAAGTAGCAATACATATATTCATTGATGTATATCTACGTAGTTTGTCTATTTATTTTAAATATTTGGTTCAATTTATTTAGGGGTAAATATATATTTGGCAAATTTATTAATTCATCATGTTTAAGTGTTGAATAACATACTTTTTATAATTATTTATTACTGGACAATACACGCCTTCCAAGAATATGTAAGTGTATCCGTAACTATTAAAAATCATTTTATCGATAAAAACTTGAAAGCTCAAACACAAGGGGCATCACTAAAATTTATGAAATGTAATTTTCCAACGAGAACGAGTCGCGAACATTTGTAGCTTTTCCGAGTATTCCGGGAAATTGCGATCTTCGTGCGGAGCGAAAATATGAGATCCGCCGCAGTACGTTTAAATTACAGCTGCGGTTTTTATAATAATCTGGTGCGGTTATGCCGCAAGCCGGATTAACGGCTTCACTAACTTTCCCTTTTTACTGTGACAATATTTTAGTGCGGCAACACCTTCAAGTATAGCGGGGAAAACATTTATGAGGTCACAATGACGTAATGAATTTGTAGTATTCTATTTATGACGTAATTATTGATATAAAATGCATTTTTTTACTTACGTCATTAGTCGTTATATTGTATAATAATAAATATACCAATTCATTTGCTGCCACACCCAGAGACGTTATATGATCACAGGGAATCATTCTTAGCGTAGATTTAGTGTAAAAGGCTGCTCAAGTAACCATCAATCTTATGATGGTTACTTAAGCGTCCGCAGTAAGTCTACGACACTCATTAGCATCAGATTCTATAAAGATCAAAATATATGAAAATAATTAAAACACGATTACAAAAGATAATGAAATTCATCTCATATTTCTCGAACACAAAAAACTTTTTCCGTGAAATCAAGAGATGGATAAAGTTTAAACAAATTAAATCTTCATTTAGTTAGCCTAGACTGTAGACGTTAGTTTAGACGTATTAGCCTTTTAATGTAAACTTTAAAATAATTATTTGTTAATTGCTATTCGAATCTATTAACATTCACTTATACTATCGTAAAAATTATAATAAAAATTTGGGTATTCCGGAAAACTTAACGATAATATTACAAATGTAAATGATAATAACGATTGTGTAATCTATATTTGGACCATCGATATTTGTCATGGACAAGGCAGGAATCATATTTCACGGTGGGAGTGGGGGTTGCCACCCTGAGGGCGACTGTAACAAGTGTCCGGGCAATTCGCATCCTTGACCGGGCACCGTTCATCGATGACTGATGGCTCGCAGATGCCGCCGGCACTCGCCAACTCATCGCCCGTGTATGCTAGGGTTGCCTATTTTAAGTTTACGCTACAACTAAAAAAAAACTTATATAAAATTTAACATTCTCTTATATATATGCCGCAATTAAAAATGGATTGTGGTCTTAATATATTTAAATAATGGATCTACTGGTTTTTATTTTAATTTTCTTATTTTAAAGTTAAGATAATTAAAATTATCGGTTCCGAAATTGGACTAACTATAAGCTAGTTGAGTTATTTATAATTAGAATATTAATTTAAAACATAACAAAATTACTTAAGTAAACATCTGCAAAAGTAAATCTGTAGTCGAATTGTGACAGCCCTATCCAAGACTAAGGGGTCCCGATTTAAGATAATTATCTTTTTTACTGAACGCACCCGACTTAGTTTTAATAACGTGATAAATGCTGCGGAAAGGCTTGTCGGTGACGCGTGAGGAGGGCTTCCTAGCGCGCTTTGATTAATCCATACTTGTTACGATACTTCTATTGTGCAACAGATGTTTTTTATATCGCTTTTTTGGTAATTTTCTTTCTCGACTTTGCTCCCTTAAGCACCGCTAAGGTATCCGGAATTAATGCGATAAATATACTTCGTAGCATTTAGTAATTGTACATTATATGATTTATGGAAATAAAACAGCATTAAAATATTATTAAAAATTTGCCACGACTGTTTACTTTACAATATCTCTTGAAAAGTAGATTCAATAAATACACTTTGATACTTTTTCTGTTAACACATCTAACTGGCACTCAAGGTAATGGAGTTGTCACTGATCTCTTTGGTGTTTATTTAATATAAAAAATCTTCAGTAAGCGAACTTTTTTGGAACCTTTTGAACTACTGAAAGTGCAGTAGGAAGTCCGCTTTTTAAAGCGTTACTAAGTCAATAAATGCGTTAGTTTAGCTTAAGCAATATATCATGTTTATGGCATCAATTTAGTGGTAAATTACAGACGGCGTACCCTCGTATCAGTTAAGTACACATCTTCATAAAACACACTTTATTATTGAGTATCATGACTCAATCGATTGTTGTCAGAAGGGAGTTTGTAGTGTCTAACTAAATTATACGTTCGTCCGACCCTCGCACGAATTATTCTACTTAATCGTGTAAAACCCTGTTGTTTGTTGCATCGTAAAATTATTGTGAAGTAATTTTTTAGTATTTTCAAAACTTTAAATGGAACTTGTATCTAATATTATTTTGGATATGCAATTTTTTATACTTTGTCCTATGGTCATTACATTTTTTAAATTGAAGAAGATGGTACGCGATAGCTAAGTAAATCCCTATGTAATAATTTCTATGCTACTTGAATTATGTCACGATTTAAAGAAAAACACTTGAGAAAGCAAAACACTTTTTATACTAAAAAAATCTTAATAAATGTCGCGTATGAATTTTTCATTAAAGGCAATATTCAGCGATAAGGTAAGTAACAGCTTTAAAGAAAGTCGTATAAAGTGTAAACTTTTTCTACCCTATAAATAAAGGTGATTAATACCCTAACACTTACTATGAAAATTAAATTATCATGGGGGCTAAAATGATAAATGGTCAAGCTGTGACTACACCGTTGCATCTTGACGGGGACTAATAGCGCCATCTATTGCCAACCGGCGTTATCCTCTGTCATGTTTAATGTTAATGTGACTGGTGAGATGACGCTATTATCGCATTTATCAGAAAATGTAAATCCTATTCTTTTTAACTATCTTTTTACTTATATACATAAATATATTAAAAATATATATGTGTAAACGTGAAAATTATGCAATTTAAAAATATGTGATTTTGACTTTTATTCACAGTTTGTTTTTGAAAAGAAAGTTTATTTATCTATTTGATATTTAAAAAAAAAGATACGTTGATTTCTTTTTGTATTATCTTGTGATGTGTGTTTTATATGTAGTAAAATAAAGCGCACCCTGCTTTAGTTCGTATGCTAGTTGTAAATTGTAGCCACAGTCATAATAGTTCTTGTGCTGTTATATAGATGGCGCTATATTAAAAAGGATAAATAAACCAAATGTTTTTAAATAATTTATTATTTGTTAAGATTATTTAATTTAAATTTTACAATAAGAAATTTGAATATTTACTGTTATTGAGATTTATCAACTTTTATTTTTATTGAATTAAATACTAAGTAGATATAAAAGTCAGTCGTGGTAAACTTCTGAATTTATAAGAAGCCTTTTTACTGTATTTTCATGTCTACCTTCACCTTCAGTATTCTGTATTGATTAGAAGTGAAATATATTTAGAAATTGTATATGTTTTCATTTGTTTCTACAAAATGTGGTCTCATGTCACTTTTGTACCGTTTTATACATTTTTTTTTAAATTTGTATTTTTAATTATAGGTGTTAGGCAAGAATGGCTTCCGTGGCTGGTTGGACGGTTCAGAGGACAGGAGCAACTGGCTCAAACTTGTGCGTCGCGCTGTTGACTACCCACAAGATGTCAACATGCAACACCTTATGGTCGCAGGACAAGTAAGGAATTTTAGTCATACATGGAGACTTATTACGTCATTTAAAACTAATTTAATAGTCACCAACTGCTGGCTGAAATGACTGTATGGAAACATAATTCAAAATAAAGTACGTAAATTAATTTTATAAGCATTTAAAGCTTTTAAAAATTCTACCATTCCACAAAAAAAAGATCAACAAATCATTATCGCAACAACCCCATTATATTCATATACCGTCTTTGTGTCACTACCCCCAATGAAATTTGAATGTGGAACGTTGGCAACTTCCGGTGACAGAAAATCGGCGCTCGCCTGAACAACTGTGACCCACTTCCGGTCAATGTTAGGGGAGCGAACAGATGCAATGATTAGATTCATGCCCCTTATGAGGTTAAAAGCTATTTGATATTTGCCCTGTGTGATTTACAATTGCTGATTTCAATTTTAAAATTATTTTTTGATAAACTCTACTTTTTTAACTTGATTAACTCCCACACCCAGAGTCATTAATTGGTGACTAAGCAAACCCTTATATTATAGACATTTGGTATGAGAAATTTACAGGTGTAGCTTTCGTAAATTTAACAAAAATAAATCGATATTTATTAAATTACACAGTTTTAAACATATCAAATATGGAAATTCAAAGTTTTATGAAAGACAATTTGAAATAAATTCCTATATAAAAGAAAGTTGTTTTTTGTATAATTTAATTTTTTTCATTATTGTACGTCAAACTGTAGACGGATATTCCAAAGCTTCGCTGTATTGAAAGCTATCAGGAAATTCTTTTCCGCGTAAATTACGTATCATTGTTGAAGTATAAAACATGCGGCGACTTATGTCTGCGTTTACAAATGCTGAGACACACAAGTGGTATGACCATATTCGCTACTGTTATATAAAATTTGGTAATATTTTTTTTTAAGTTTGAATTAAAATTGAATTTAAAATAGCATTAATTTTTATTATTACAAGGTACTACGTTTTAACCTGCTTATTTACAATATGTTAAGATAATGAAATTAAAATTAAATAATTCACAATATGAAAAAAAATTATTAAAAATTTTTACTCTTTTTCTTGAAGTATTATATAATATTAAACAATATTTAAAATAATGTTTTATTAACATTCAAAACATGATATAAAATAGTGTTAAAATTGTTAATATTAAAATTTATTTCAATTATTTGATCTTTAACGATTTTTAAAATTGTCTTACAGATTTGGTACAAAGTGATTCAAGAGATCACGGTTGGACAGGAGCTATTGCTGGGACCTCGCACGCCGCTTCCTCTGCAAGACGTCTTAGCTGCCGTCGGTAAGTTTAATAAAAGCAAGATAAATAATATCATTATCATCATATACAAACAAGACGGGTACATAATAATCTACCTTTTACAAGATATCAACATTTAAAAAGTCTTTGAAAGGCAGTGTTTTTTTTTACACCACAATAGTTACACGTAGTTAGCTTCTGGTCATGTTTTGATATTATGTTTCTACTCATATTATATGCCATTTATTCCTCCAAAGTTAGCATAAAATTGCATGTTTGTTAGTGTGACTCGCTTTCCAATTTGACTTTTGAAACATTCACCTATTGGTGGGTACAAGCACAACCTAAGCGGGGTGTACACCGATGTAATCACGGTGACGCGTGCGCCACGGTCCGTCGGCCGGTTAATTGGAGTCACCTGCCTCACCTGCCCTCTGACCGAACGTGTGACTACGGCCTTATTATGACGCTATTATCTATATATAGGTTGATCCCTTTTTCGAAATTTGCTTTTATTAAATACTAGCTGTCGCCCGCGACTCTGTCCGCGTGGATATATAAAAAAAACTTAATGTAGAGATAAGTTAAATAAAAGGCATAAATTCGAAAAAATAAAAAAATGAATAAATACTATCCTATGTCCGTCTCCTGGCTCTAAGCTACCTCCTCAACAATTTTCAACCATATCTGTAAAGCCGTTCTTGAGTTATAAATAGTGTAACTAACACAACTTTCTTTTATATATATATATATATATATATAGATTTCTATTATATTCTTGGAAACTTTGTACTACCAAAACTAACTTTCATTTTGACGTGGCGACAGAGAATTTGCTCCAAAGTTTATCTGTTTGAAATGAAATTGCTTTATGCAAAATGAATACATACTCGTAGCAAAGGCCTCCATAAACTCGAGTTGTTTATGATTTACTATTGCAGAGTGATTAGTGTACATTGTAAATTTTCTCAGACAGTGACATTCTCACATTAGAAGACAATTTCCATATCTTATAAAATGACACGCCTCAGTAAAGTAGTTAATCACTCGATAACAGGTGCACAACATAGTTATTTACAGATGGTATGAAATCAATTCAATGGATTGAATGCTGGGAATGCATAAATGCAAATACGTAGCCTTGACGATCGTATCTGTTATGCTAAATCACAGATCTCAGTGTCTGTGTCCCAACAACGTTTGGTTTTACTTAAATCATTCTGACAATTTAATATTGTCATGTTCCGGTCACAGGGGAGTGAGAGGTTCGTTTCGCCTCAGATTGCTCGTTTAAATCTGTCTACACAGATTTGTCAATTAGTCTTGAGATTGTTGTTTTGGTGAATGTCACGAACATATTTGTGTTAATAGAATTTCGAAATTAAAAGATTTGATTAAGCAACTATCTATCTGTATATCGAACTGACTGAATTCTATTGCTTGAATTATAACAACATGAAAATCTCATTTCTTTTTTTAATATATAGAAGGTCAGTATTAGTGAAGTAGTAACTTTTAGGTTACTTTTGTTAGTATATAATATGATAATGTCTCACTAAACTTTGAAAAATATAACTTATAGGTTGCTAAAGAGAACTAAGTTGATTAAATAAAATTATATTACAAAAAAAAAATGATTACAATTATGAAATCTTTTCTATAGATCGACGTAGTTATCAAATATTTTTTTCCATAGTATTGATTGAAAAGCTGTCAAGTACAGTCGCGAACCCTTTTTAAGCCTACTGTATATACAGTTAACAATCACAGGGCGCGGACACACCGGGGCCACGCGAGCATGCGATATTTAATTTAGATAAATCGGGACGTGCGCGACGCACGATGTGAAAAATTATGCATATGCTTCTATTTTTGTGAGGGTGACGAAGCGGGACAAATGAAATTGTACCTAGAAGTGTCTTGCTGAATTTTAGGTCAATTATCTAGTATTCCTAAAGTCTTTACACTCGTCTGTTTAATCTAATTGTAACGTTAACTTGAATCTAAAAAATATGTTTAAAAGAATGATGCATGCAAATTATAAATTCACAATAAAATCTAATTATTAACTTTTTGTAAAAAAGCTTCTTCATAAAAAATCACTCTTTGATTTGAATGAAACAAAGTCACTTTTATCCACTTTATTTTCAGTACGTATATTAAGAAAATAGCGAAAATTTTTGTCTTATCTAGTAGAAAGTACACCGGTGACATCTGGGGTCTTCAGGGCTTCCTATAGTACTTCCGGTGCGAGCGCAGCCGGCGCGGGCGCGGGCGCGAGCCGCGTGATTTATGCGAATCGAATTGTATATAATTACTGACATACTCTACATTACGCACGTTAACCTAAAGTCAAGTTAATTCTAAGCTTAATTAAAAATTATTTTTTGGTATTAACTAACTTCCGCACTCAAAGTTGTTAATTACTTAATAACGATTACGTGAGCGATATTAAACTGATGAACTTTACAGTTCTGAATTTATCGAGTTCTTCGTCATCGTCCTTTACATCCTTAAAATCATATGTAATAATAATAGCAATGACTATTAGTGCTTTTCTCATGAAAGCCAATTCATTCAATATCCATGCAACTGATATCTACAATCAGCTGCATGATGATCCAACTCAGCGTCAACAATGACTCTCAAATATTATTCGTAATTAGAATCGATTTGCAATCGCTTCATACAAACTTGTCAGAAAGCTATGGGTTGCATTGCGCAAGTTTTGATTGATGGGGTCTTTAGGCTAACTCCCCGCTTCCACTGGACAATTCGATAACGCAGTTTTTGCTAAAGGATTAATAAATTAAACGTCACCATTTTGAGATAACGCCGCGGTTCGGAGGTAAAAGCTTTAGCGGTGGTGGTCAGATATCGTTTGATTAATTTTTGTTTTCTATTTAAATTGGTTTGTTCGTTAGTTATTCGATTAGGGCTACTTGTTTATTTAGTGAGTTGGACAGGTAACATATTTTTGCAATGTACTTACGATGTAAGACTAATTGCTGCAAAATATTTTGATAACATTTGATTAGTTTTATTGAACTGAATAGAAGGAAACCAGCGTCGTTTGGAGTCTCTAGTGAAAATATATATTTTTTTTTATTTCTTAATCGTTAGCTTTAGATTTTCAACCCTCCATGTCATCAGTAGCAACAGATATAAAAATAGTACGTTTTAATAACATTGAAAAGTTATAATCCACGTCATACGCAATAACAATATCATCTTAAAGTTAACCCTTTATTAGCCGTACATTTTTTGTGAGTGGCCGCGTGCGTCCGCGCGTAATGAATGACTGTCGTTCTGACATTTGTCATCGCGCAATTGTCGCACAGATTAAAATTGATGACGTAGCTTTGTCGCGCGACACGCATGCGCCATTGTTGTTCTGCACTATTGTACAATACAATTGATATTCACAAATATCACTATGATTTTATCTTAATTACATGCAAATCTTTTTACTTCATTAGCCACAAACAAACTATATTCTCAAAGCCGTGTATGAATATAATATTTTAATTTATAAATACATTTTCACCAGCAATTTTGCTTTAAAAATTTTACATTAAATTTATATTTTACCTTATATTTTATTGAACAAAAGTTGTTATTGAGATTCACATGACAACTTTGTATACGAGCTTATTTGAACAAATATATCATGAGAACAAAGTCACATCTTTCTGAGTAAAATTACAGTAAATACTTCAAATTAAAGAAATAAACCATGATAAATGTAATAAAACTACATCTTCTACACAGTAAAATTATTGCACAAAATTTAAGCGTCACAGATTAGCAACGATTCCCCGCCGATGAAAAGGAATGATTAATCAAAAAATTAACCGCCAACAATAGCTGCAGCCCCCATTTAACCGAACACAATCTCACTGCATCCCACATCGCGTATTTATTTAACAATCAAATAAATATTACGGACAATAAAATAAAAATATTTCAATTTAATGTCCCCGCCTCGACGAAAGGGTTAAATCTGGTACAGGGACACGTGTCACGGTTTTTATTTGTAGATTAGTCGGATTCAGTCTTATCTAGATTTGATGCAAAATTAAACAATTTAATAACGAGTTATGCGTATTTTTAATTTATCTATTGTTAACACTTTTTGTTATAAAAGCGACGGCTTTCATTTTCAAAAATTACAGCAAAACAAGATTTAATTTTGCCGTTATACGAGTACTTAATTTTAGACATATTTAAATCTATTTGCGACACGCCTCCTTTTCATGCTTTTCCACATGACAGTTAAAAGTCCTTAGTTTATTTCAAAGCACATAGTATTATGATTATAATATCAGGAATATATGAAAGCAGATCAGACACTACCGGTACCGATGTCGGTGGGTAGGGATTGCGTCCGGCGGGCGTAACGGTACGGGTACGCAGAGCGGACGGACACGCACCTGATGCCTCGCAACTTGCAACCGCCGCCAGCGCTGTCAGGATGCTATACTGCGGGAAACCGGATAATTTAAATATATTAATATGCCGCTAGAAGTCCTTCAAGCTAGATATTTTGTATGAAATATTGTTTAAAGACTGGATTACTTTTTTTAGGTAAACGAAAAGATGGTGATGAGATGATCATGCCAATAACATGAGAAGTAATCTTAACATCTGTGCATACTAGGGTAAATATACGGATGTAAGAGGAGCGACACAATTGTGCCAAAGTTGATGTGTTTTTAATTTAGTTAACAAAAAAACTATAATATAAACAATAATTTATATTACAACGATTTGCGTGGTGTGTTGCGATGGCAGTTCTATTAATTTAAAAAGATGCAAATAAGTTAACGGCAACAGGTGAAGTGTCGAGGGGTTGTTACAAAGATCGGTAAGCCACCGTCATGGTGGCCGCGCTCGCGCGTCATCTGTTGACGCCGTGGGAAAACTTAACGCCCGCGCGTAATGCCGCAGTAAAATTAAATAATTGTTTAACGGTCATAAGATATATAGATAGTATTTTCATAATAACTAAATATTTAGGTAATGAGAATATATTATTTTTATTTAGGTTTGTTATTTAGGTGGACAGTTACATTATTTGTTTGCTTTTCTGATTCGTATTAAAAACAACAGGAGCTAATAGAACTGAACTTAATCAATTGTAGATATTATACCTCGTACTTTTCTTTAGGCTTCTTATCAATTCGTGCTAATCGCCTAAAGTGGATCATAAATTTGTAACCTTAAGTTAATGAAGAAATATTCAAAATTAGGGTAAGCATGTCTGTGGAGCATTTAAAATCTTTTTTATTTGCACGAATCCACAACCTATCAACGTTTAATTGTTCTCGTGCGTGTAAAATTTTTGAAAGACTATGAAGGCATAATTTGGTGGATTTTTTTATCGTCGGCCTTACATGCAATCATATCAGAAGCTATAAAGTTAATTTAACTAAGTTTATTGTTACAATTAATATTTTCATGACCTTTATTCAAGTAGGAAATTTATTTGAAGACATGTTAAAATGCCTTAATAAAGGTTGATTTTAACTTAAAACGAATTCAATCAGATCGTTAAAATATTCTTAGAATGTAACTTAAGTTTAACAGTGGTAGAGCCCGCTTTAACATCTTCGCACGAATTGGCCCGGCTCGCCCGGTGAAATACCACGACCACACAGAAGAGAGGCGTCAGGTGGAAGCAATTCCGCGTTTCGTCTGATGAGTGTGCGTCCCGGAGGCCTAATTTAGTCCTATTTCCCTTCCCATCCTTTTCTTTATAAGGAAAGGATGGGAAGTGGAAGTGGACTTTCAGGATGGGAGGATGCATGGAAAGGGAAGATATTTTCTTTCTGTGCATCCTCTCCTCCGTCGATTAAGGTAGGCAACGCATATGCAATTGCGTATGTCTATGGGCAACGGTCACTTCGCTTTTACAGCGATTTATGGTGGCCGCTCGCTCGTTTGCTACCTTTTGATATAAAAAAAAGTCATAGACTTATCATTGATTTCTGAGAACAATATCCCTGTGTTAAATATA
Source organism: Papilio xuthus (assembly GCF_000836235.2). NCBI lineage: Eukaryota > Metazoa > Arthropoda > Insecta > Lepidoptera > Papilionidae > Papilio > Papilio xuthus. Next base: position 2,977,011 of record NW_013533657.1, read on the forward strand.
TCGTCATCCGTGGAGATAAAATATATTATATATAGGGATTTTAGTTGTTTAGGCTTGGTTTGTTTATGCACTCCACCGCTTTATACTGATAATTTTTATGTATAATAAAGGTCTTAGAAGATAGACATAATATTTAATTGATTACTGGAACGCCTATAACAGTTTTCTTAAGGGTTTGTTTTAGTGTTAAATCTCCTAAAAGTCTTATTATTATTTTACCGTAATAATTATATACTTTTAGAATGTTTCGAGATACGTTATGCATTGATAATTTTTGTATATTCAATGCAAATGTCAGGTCAAGTGAACATATTAACCCTCGTGTCGTGCAGGTGGGGTGGGGGTGTGACCTGCCCCCTGATCATTTGTAACAAAACACTTCAGTCCTTACCTGACGTCACATAACGATCGGTTGACCTATGCTTAATTCCTCATTCTCATCTTGGAGCATCAAGAACCGTGTAACATTATTTACTTTAATTTAGAATCAGTGATAGCTTAGTCGTCTCCTAGTTTTGGCTTGAATATTTTTACTGAAACTGAAGAGATATATTTAGTCTACAAGATTTTTTAAATATTTTTTGTCGTTCCAGGTGAGTTCCGATCTATGTATTTTTTGTGTTCTTAGCATTTAAATAGATTTTTTCGTTTTATTTACTATAACTAATCTATTTTTTCCTTTTTAAACAAATTTAGGTTTTAAAATTTTTGTCAATCTTTTTAGTCGATTTTACAATTATCGAATTTTATAACTTTGCCTCAATCAACATAAGACATTTCAATCTTATTAGAAAAAATATATTAAAGCTAATTATAGCAGTCTTGACTTTAGATGCTATCAGTCTGTGGTATATCAGTGTGTCCGTATCACGGATGCGGGACTCGTTAGACAATGCTCGAGGCGTGGCTCCACTTGTCGTGACTTGAATTAATTCTGCATGTGTCAATGTAAAACGTTCCATACTTCCGACGCTACGTTCGTGATCGTCCGATCATAAATTTCAGTCGTACACGGAGATATGAACTCGTTTTCGTTTCATAATACTACGCCAAATTGTTCACTCTAGATTATCAGACTTACTGTGTGAACTGGGTAAAATTTTTGTCATATAATTATGAAGGAATCGAGTGGGAGGTTTATTTCGGAGTGAGAGGCATTGCATATGATGTTTATCTTATTTTTTTATCGTAAATGGTGATGTGATTTACTTACGTCAATTTAAATGCTATTAATAAACTTGAGATAAACAAAAAGTTCGCTGTTTTTCTTAAATTTCGTAAGGAGTTCGATGTCAATACAAGATATTGAGATTGTATGTGACCATGAAATCATAAGTATGTCGTTTAAAAATAGACCCCACAGACGTATTAAGAAATAAAAATAGCAATTGGAGTTAATGTGAAAATTTTTTTCCAAAAATAACTGATTAAATTGTGCTTGGATTTTCGAGACACATAATTTCGAAATTTCAATAGTAAATATTTTATTCGAATTCTTTTAGGTAGTCAGAAATAAATGTTGGGACTATCAATTATTTTATTATATAGTATCTATATAATTAAATTCTAATTAACCTTGTTAACTATAATTGTTTCAGGCAGTGAGAGTCCTAACTTGAACTCGTGCAGCACAGTCTCCCACTCGACTGAGGAAGAAGAAAGAGAAGACGTAGAGCCGCGCTGCTCCTTCTGCGATTCTCCCTTCCCAAACATCGACGTGTAAGTTTGCCATTATTTTATTCAGCCTTTCATTATTCGCTACTAAGAATGTTCCGCTGACTTCTTCGTCTACTCTAATTCGATGGATCGAAAAAGATTTCCAGCTGATAGAAAAATGACTTGTGCGGGTAATTGCATGTTTGCTTTTAAAATGTTTTCATCGTTTTATTAATTACTTCTAATCTGTTTACATAATGTGACTATCTATTCAAGTACTAATCTATTACTACGTTGTTTCATAAACATTTTGTTAGAGTAACTTGTTTAGAAGTTGAAGTATGTAACATTTTATATATCGTTTTATCTTTAAAGACATATTAGTATGCATTAACATTTCGGATTGACTACGTTCTCGAATTAAATTCGAATCAGTCATTTGGCAACTGCGTCTCTTATCTGAGCATACCATTGAAGTCCGCCGGCGCAAACTGCAGAAGTCGATCAATTTCAAACGTCTTCAGAACCATTAACCTCTTGCCATTAATACGATTCGGAGGAGCGGTCGAACGATTTATTTAGTGCTAGAGATGTGCCCGTTCGATAACACGTACGTCGATGATTTGTTACGTGGCGGCTCGCGGGCACGCGACGTTACATCTGCCTCCAGATTTCTAAGCTGCCAGCTACATTTTGTAATGACAAGATTGAAAATTATACATTTGCAAACAAACATGTTTTATATGTTATAGACACGTGGGGTCATAATGGTGTGTCATCATTTTATATTAAAGTAGCGTCGGACTCATCAATAATGCAAACCATCGCGATTATCGACATGCACAGTTTTAACGTATCCTCGCTGTTATCGTTCCATCACTATTATTGAATATAACAACGACATTCAGCAATGAATTATTGTTTATTCGTCGATTATTTTTTATTCTATTAAAATAACCAAATAGATACAGGTTTGTTTATAAAGCTTAGACAACGAGTAACACAAAAACGTTTTGTTTTATTAATTTTAAAAATCTAAAATAACTTAACTATGTTTTTAAACTACTTAGGCCATAGTTTGTAGTAGCTACTAAAAATATATCGTCGATCGCAGCCCAGCAGCAGTAAGTAGTCTATGGCAGCCCTTAATTGTTCACTCAAGTTACAATTTAAACGAGCTTAGTACATGTCAACTCATGAATCAAAGAGACATCTGGTGTACTGTGGAGTCAAACTAAATTACTAGAATTCCTCGTTCGCGTGCATTATTATTCAACATATCTATTACGAAGTTAAATCACTATTAAAATAGTAAAGTTTTTATAATGTTAAATACTCTGGTCTGGCATTTAAATAGAAGCATTTGTATAATATAAAGAATTGTTATCAATGTATAGATCTGAAATATTGCTGGTTGCTTGTATCTGAACTGTCAGATGGAGGCTCTAAATCTATGTCTCGCTTGAATAATTCGTTTAATTTTTTTTTGCATATTTAAAACTTGAATTCAGAAGTTATTGTTATGGATATTACAAATCTCAATGTACAGATCGAATTGATGACGATAATTTTAAATGGAATTTTTTTTTTGTTGTTATTTAACTAACAGCATATTTTATTAGATGCCATGTAGCTTTCAAAAATCTATTTTTCTTGAGCTATAAAAATTGAGCATCGGTGGCTCAGTGGTCAAGCACTTGAATTCCAAAATGTAGGTCCTGGGTTCGAATTCCGCCATGTACCAATGTGTTTTTCGATTTCCGATTTACATATGTACATTTATCCGACGTTCTTATGGTGAAGGAAAACATCGTGATGCAACCTGCACATATGTGAGAAGAAATTCAAAGCTATGTGTGAAGTGAACCAACCCGCACTTGGCCAGCGTGGTTGACTATGGCCTAATCACTCTTAACTTAAGGTAGGCTCCGAGCCCCTCGGTGGGGACGTATAGTGAGATGATGATGATGATAAAAATTACAACAAAATAAGTTTATAAATATCTTTTATCCTGACAGATCTGGTATATGTACATAGAGTTTAATTGTATGAGAGTATAATTAACCATATAAGCAAATAGCTTTATCCATAATATATATTTCCTTCTACATTATACAAGCAAGATGTAAATCTACGAAACGACGACAGCGTCTCAATTGTAATTCAAAAGCTTTGTTTCTTGGCGCCGGGTCGTGACAGTGGCTCGCGTAGGTGGAGTCAAACAGTTCAGCTCTAAACTGAACTTGTTCATTGGATGTTATCAGTCAACACGTACATTGTCAGCATTTGCAGTTTCACGGATGTCGTTGTTAGCGCTTCTCAAAGTTTTAAGAATATAATTTAGATTTCTACACCCGCAACAAATATACCTTTTTTCTTAAAAAACTGTGATATTTATTTAAAATCAAGTGATTGAACAGCTGGTTGGAATCGTTCACTTTCATTCGTTGATAGATGAATGAATGGAATGTTTTTGTTAAATTTATATACTCAATAAATCCAGGATTTAGAATTGCGTAGTTAATATACATCAACGCTTGTTCATATATCACTACATTCAACTTTTTCTACGTCCACACCATATAAGTAAAATATGTTATTAAAAATAATAGAATCAGCAACTGAACGATATTAAATACTCGTAATGACACCTCACAACCAAAAATGATATAATTTTTGTTAATGTACTGAGCTTTAATTTTTAAATGAAGTTTTGTTAAAATTTTTAGCTTATAGAGATCATAAAATTCCATATAAGTCAACTGTTGGTATCCGATATGAAATAATTTATAATGTTTTTTAGTTTTTCTGCTACGTCTCCATTTTTGGTGATAAGGTTTTGCAAGATATGATATGTTACTCCCGACCGTTTATTGATACATATTGGTCTGTTGATGGAATTATATATTTTTAACTAAGAATTCCTTAATTTGTTATATATTTAATACAATAAATTCTTATATAAATGGATATATGACAAACGATATCGCTGGTCGTGAAGTAAATACCTGTAAAAGCACCTGTTAGTTTCCTTACGATATGAATGTAGGTCTAATATAATGAATGGACCAGCTAATCAACGTCCGCTCTATTCATCGTTGCCAATATCTACAAATCTAGGATCTATACCTGAAAGTTGTTTATGTTAACATAGTTATTTTAAAATTACTTAAAAATAGTTAAATATTTTTCAGTCTTAATTTTTCACTGACATCTGCATATGTACATCCACTAAAATAAATATTATTTACTATACCTATATAGAGAGTGTCGGTGGCTCAGTGGTCAAGCACTTGACTTGCAATCTGCAGGTCCTGGGTT
>NW_013533657.1:2982096-2982583 GCF_000836235.2 Papilio xuthus
AAAGATATGTGTGAAGTCAACCAACCCGCACTTGGCCAGCGTGGTTGACTATGGCCTAATCACCCTTAACTTAGGGTAGGTTCCGAGCCCCTCGGTGGGGACGTATAGTGAGCTGATGATGATGATGACTATACCAGTCCATTTAGTTATGTAAACAATAAAATTAAAGTCAAATTAATTGTTGAGACATTTGTACTAGATTCAATAATTAATGAATCATTATTATAAAAAATAAAATAAAATAATTTTAATTATAATGCCGTGTATCATTAAAGAACAAAAAAGCAACGCTTTCATTTAAAGTTATTACGCAATACACTATTAAACTGTACACAATTTACATTTGTTCGTAACGTTGGCTTAGTTGGATGATGTTGTGAGGTTGTTACAAGAAGAAAAAGCAATACAATCTTTTAAGATCGCTTGCAGGAGATACAAGCCGGACCGCGACACCCCGGGGCTAAATGCCAATTTTGTATTGCGTACA
>NW_013533657.1:2983316-3032634 GCF_000836235.2 Papilio xuthus
GAATAATTTCATTTCATTGGTTGAGATAAAAACTAATTTTTAAAATTTTATCCAATAATAAAAGACGTTTTAGGTATAGAGTCGTACCAATATAATTTAAAAACATTTTCAAAAATTTAAGAGAACAAGGTTTCAATTTTCCTTATAAAGCGGCACGAACTTACTGGGCAACCCAATATTTTTCTTCTCCTGTCATAACGCTTAAATATATTATAAAAGTTTGTCACGCCGAATATGACAGATACGTAATAACTAATATCAAATTTTGCCTTGTCACAATATATATAATACTAGTTTGGCGCAGTATTATAGTATGTTTGCCGTAATATGTAAGTATACCAGTTCGAATCTCAGGCTACTTTTTTTTTCATTTTATCAATCACGGGGTTATTTTTTCATAACCAGTAAAAATTTGGTAATGTAAAATTTTGCTCGACATTTTTTTTTATAATTTACGCTGTCGGGTAGAAAGAAATTTAAATAACGTTAACAACAATTAGGTCAGACCATCGCGGGTGAAGTGAGTGGGCGGAGCGTGGATTGTCATTGCGGGTTTTAATAGTGGTACGCGCGGAAACTATACGTACAAGTGTTATCTACATATGTGTGCGCGCCCACGCACACTGGAATGTTTATTGCAATCGACCAAAAATTTGATGTAGTTTGGATATTGACATTCAGTTTTTTTTCTTTCTTTCTTAAATATAATCAGTATCAGTAAAAGGTAAAGGTAAAAGTGTTATTTTTACCGGTACAAGTTTAACAAACATGAGTAATAAACAAATTACATGCCAATAGCATCGCTTTATCTCCTTCATTTTTGTTTGAAATAGAAAAGTACTTTAACGGTCAAACTCATTAGTCCAAGGCAATATCAAAAAGTACCTAATAACTACGGCGATAGAGTTTAATTACATGTGCTTCGATATTAAAATTAAAAAGTTAAAATATCAAAAAAAAATAGTTGCTTGGGATTTGAACCGCCGAACTTACGTACCAACCGCGGCGAACGGTAAGGCCACGAGACCAAACTAGCATATATGATGACAAACTTAAATTTGATGTTGGTTATATCTACATAATATCTGTCATCCGCGTCGAACACTTTTAGTAAATTTTGAAAAATGGTTTGATGCAAAGTGTCAAATGAATGTAACAGAAGTAGTTTATTCCAAATTGTATCACAAGTATATAGAGATAGAGTTCAATTTTGTCAAATGTACCGATATTTTTGCGCACCTTGACTGCTTCGTTACTTATGACGCTGTGGCTGCTACGATATTTATGAGCATCTTGCATGTACTCATATATTTGACGCTGTGTATGTACCGATGTTTTTGAGCAGGGTGAATGTATCTATTATTTTGAGGACTTTTGTTGTACCGATATAATTGATTACTTTTGATGTACTTATATATTTGCATATCTTGTCTGTGACGATCTATATGACGCTGACTGTACGAACGAACAACATGTTAGCGACGGAACTATTATGACGGTAGATTTTATTCCTAAGATTAATTAAAAGATATGGCAGCGGCCGACCGCGAGAGTGAAAATGCCTCACCCGTTACATCGATTGGCGCGACTATATCGTATTGAACGACTTAGATTGTCATCTTTATATTGCGCATACGCAATCAACCGATACAAAACCAGCAATGAATGTAGTGTGTAATGGGAATCTGATTATACGAATCTTGACAGGTGAAGTGATAGAAAACGCCGTCGGCGACTTGGTTTGCGTGTTTGAGACCAGTTACTGCCAAGGAGAGTCACCGAGAGCATTTTTGAAATGATCCCTTTTCCATCATTCATAACATGTATGACAGCGAAACTAGTACTTGATGCGATATTTACGAGTCTTTGGAAACAGATCTGATAGTTGAATACTTTGAATACAAGCTATAAAACGACGAGTACTATCCATTCTGAATACCGAGATTGCTTTACCCGTGGTACTTGTGTATTTGAAATTTATTACAAAAATTAATTCTATTTGCGACGTGGATCTGAAATGTGTTTGAATAATGCATTGGCGTGTGATATTTCTACGTAGGCGTATCGATGCATGATCCTTTTATTTAGCCCGTACCAGTATCCACAAATAATATAATACTAAGTGTACTGATTCACTTTACTTAAACACTATCTTAAACATGTAAATGGACAAGGAAATATACGAAATGTGAATTCAAAATTCAATTCAATTCAACATAAATTATACTTTACTTCAAGAGTTTATCCGGCCCAATATTTTTACAACACTTATTGTCTACAGCCACCTCTGCTACTATTAGTATCTTAACAAGGTTCTCAAAATCATTTGTGTATTTTTCAGCCTCGACCGTCACCTGATTCAGTCGCACGCGCAGCCGGCCGCGGCGTTCCATTGCGAGCTTTGCAACCGCGCCTATAGTTGCCGCGCACTGTTGCTGAGACACCGGGCCCTCGCCCACACCGATATCAGGAAATACCCCTGCGAGAACTGCCCCAAGGTGAGATACAATTATTACACAGAATTACTAACTAGCTTTCTCGTAGTAAAAACTTAGGGATCAGTTTAAAAACATTAATGGAGACAGTAAAATTATAGTCACGTTTACAGACTTATCAACTTAAATGACGACAAGTAATTTATCAATAATGTAACTTATATTTGCATAAATTTAAATAAAGAAATGGAGGGGAGAAAATATTGAATAGACGAAAGGAATTGGTCTTTTGAACATACATAGCTCATCAGATGAAAGGCATAGCAATTGCCACTGGTGTCACAGTTTTATGACAATGTTAGTTTTCTTGGATGGATGGATTCCTTAGTATAGAAAAATCTACTGAACTAAATGCATGAAGCGCATCGAAACCTGGTTATTTCAGGTATTTACCGATCCTTCCAACCTGCAGCGCCACATCCGCGCACAACACGTGGGTGCTCGCAGCCACGCCTGCCCCGAGTGCGGCAAGACCTTCGCCACTTCTTCCGGCCTCAAGCAGCACACGCACATACACTCCAGCGTCAAGCCCTTCCAGTGCAAGGTCTGCTTTAAGGTGAGACATCAATGGTTATTTCATATTGATTGCAAATAAAATCATGGAAGGGATCCCGGCTTATTTAATTCTGTTACGACATAGCACAGCTAACAATATACTCTGTCCAAAATATGCTGCTTATATTTTTATAACTTCCATGCATTTTCTTATTTTATTTTTGTTGAATAGGTTCATTTACTATACAGTCTCACTTTATAATAAACACTTTTTGCTTTTCAGGCCTACACTCAATTTTCCAACTTGTGCCGCCACAAACGAATGCACTCAGCGTGCAGAGCCTTGGTGGAGTGCGGCAAGTGCGGCCAGTCCTTTACCTCGTACGCTTCCCTCACCAAACACAAGAGGTTCTGCGACACAGCCTCAGCCGCTAACGTCAATTTGCGAGGTCAGCTACCTCAAGGACTGCCGCAAATCCCGCAACTTCCAAACGTAGGAATGAACACTCCGAATAACACTAATCCGTTCCCAATGTACCGGGGACCAGCTTTACCTTTGCCATATAATACATTTGCGCACTACCCAGCGTTGTTCTCCGCTGCGGCCGCTGCTTGCCCACCGGAATTTTTAAATCCCTTATTATTTAATGTGCAAGGAGCTAGACTAGCAATGGAACATGATATGGCAATGAGCGCTAACTTGGCGTCGAAACTAAAAGACGAAAGAATGTCTGTGAAAAGTATGGACAGTTCGACTTCCCTGGATGACATAAAACGAAACAAAGATTCAGACTTTGCTATGATTAAGCGCGAGGAAAACGTTGACAGGATTACTCCTACCCAACACCATGGGCTGTACGTAAAGCCATCTTTATCTTCAACTGAAGAATCTTCCTCGCAGCCACGGAACTCACCTGTGCGGTCCTTACAGGCACCAATAAATACTTTTAATCCATTTGCAAGAGATGATGTGAAACAAAATTCTCCATTTAACTTATCTTTGAACAATAACGATCTTGTTACAAGCAAATCGGTTTCGCCTTCTGGAGCTAAAGATTTATCTAAAAACGTAGTAGATGACATTGACAAACGTTCTTCTTTATCAGATACAGAAGATAATACTAAGATAGATCAAGGTGACCAACCGTTGGATCTGTCCGTAACTAAAAAGCAGAACGAAAAAGCATGCGATTTAGATATTGACGAACCTGTATCGATTAAGTCGTATTCGCCTCCAGAAAGCCCGGTAGAGCGAGAAAGCAAGACACCGGAAAACGATACAACGGACGTTGATGTAGAAGGAGTTGAGCCAAAACGTGAAGATTCACCGCAACAAATGATATCCGCACCTCTGGCTTTCCCTATGCCAGTGCATCCACAACACAACAACAGTCTTATAGATGCTATGTATCGCCCACGATTCCCATCTTTCCACCCGGCTTCCGATTCTCTACTAAATACTTCGCACTCTCCGTACGTTCCTAGTCCGTTCAATTTTTTATCCCCACTTCTTGGCACTGACGGCCCAGATAGACAACCGAGTGCGTATGCAAAGTTTAGAGAATTAAGCGCCGGAACGGGAAAACTACGAGACAGATACGCATGTAAATTTTGTGGCAAAGTATTCCCCAGGAGCGCCAATTTGACACGACATCTCAGAACTCACACTGGCGAGCAACCTTACAAGTGCAAATACTGCGAGAGGTCTTTCTCAATTTCATCTAACCTGCAGCGACACGTGCGAAACATACACAATAAGGAACGTCCTTTCCGATGTCCTCTATGTGACAGGTGTTTCGGTCAGCAGACGAATCTGGATAGGCACTTAAAGAAGCACGAGGCCGAAGGTGGAGATTCGCCGAGCTCGGCTGACACTGAGAGAGGGGAGGATGCTTACTTTGATGATATTAGGTCTTTTATGGGCAAGGTGACCTGCTCGCCGGGGGCCCGTAGTCCGACCGCTTCGTCTCCTCACGGCGCTCACCCCGCGCATCCCGCGCACCGCCCCCCGCTCGCCATATCCACATAGCCGGCGGCGTACTCGCTGCCGCCTCCGCCGCCGCTGTGGCCTCAGCCATTTGGATAGTTACATTATATTGATAATCTCTAATGTATATTCTTCTCCATTAAAAGACAAAAATTATAAGGGTCCTTTGCTCTTGTAAATGTAACGTAAATATGCTGATGTTGCACGTAAATAATTCGTTAGTAATTAATAATTACTGTATGAATTAGTTTGTATAAATAAAGCAAATAACAGCAATCTTCGTAAAACATACAAGAGAGATTATATTTACACAGATTTCAAATAACTCTTACAGTGCACATGAATTATGGAGAACAATTTTGTGATTTAGCGTTTTTTGCAATTCATTAATTATGATAATCGTCGTCGATATTTGCATATGCATTAAATATATTATCATGACATTAGCAAATTAGAATTACTCGTAATTAAGGTGACAGACGCCGGCGATAGGACTAGTAGAGTTTAATACGTTCCTAGATATATATCGGTGATTTAAAGGCGTCTTAATATTGTAATTGACTTCCTGAAATTGCAGTGTATTGTATAGAAGTTAATGTTAAACGTGTATAGAATAGAATATTGTTTATTGTAAAATATTGCGAGTAAATCGAGGAGTGGATCAGTTGAAATGTTGTCAAACTCTCGTTAAGTCGTAAACGCTACCAAAGGTTTTTTTTATAATGACAAATTTGGTTAATTAATATAAAAAATTAATATAAAAATTTGGTACATCAAAATGGTGAAAAATGTTATTAAAATGAAATAATATCTAAAGTATAATTTTAATATTTTTGTTAAATTTGTTACTTAAAAAGTTATTGTGTAAATAAAAATTGTAATTGCACAAAGCATATCATGTTTAGGTTAGTAGCTCAAAATGTTGCTGTTTCGTACATTTTTTTCGTACGGAAAAGTGAGATATTAAAATTGTTAGATAAATCTAGATTAAGACAAAAATTCCGAATCTATTTCGATTTTAAAATATCAATATTACTCCTGTCAAAGCGTAATTTTACAACGGATTATACATTAGGTGTATAATCTTTAGTTATGTTTTTAATTACCTACTTTAAGCCAGTTAGTAAACTAAGAGAATCAAATGCAATAACATGAAATTTCAACGTCATATCACTTTGAGGCACTAGATTAAGCCATACTTTTGGGCCACAAAGTACGCATATTAGTATTAAAAACACACTACCTTTCCTTATTAATGATTGCGACTTATGAATATTGTAAAGCATTGAAGAATAAAAACAATACGATATATTAATCTTGTTTAATTTTACTTTTTTTATTATTAAAAACTACCAGCCATTTGATATTATAACGTCTATCAATAATGGGTATTGAACCAACTAAAGTATAATAATTGAATGGTATGCAGGTTGATGATGAATACAGTAAAGAAAAATACAGAATAAGGTGTACCATAAATTAAGAATTTGAAGGCATACATTTAAAAGTTATTTTAATGGCATCGTAAACGGCAGTATTTTTTGCTAATGATATCACAAAATAAAAAAAAAGAACATAAAATTTTATAAATTGTTTATCGTTATCTTTAATCTTTACTTAATTATAAGACATTAATTATAAAGTGATCCAATTAAAAAAGATTGTTACATTTTTCGAAATCGACAAAACAAAAATTACGTGACATTTAAGAAAATTCAAGAAAAAAAAACTTGCAGAATCACAAAATTCTTTATCCTTGAACCGAATCTGTCATTCGGCAATCATCGGCCGTGCAAATGAGCCCAGTGTCAAAATCGAGACCGACTGCATCGGGTGATATAAACATTTGACCTTTAACAAAAGATTTTAATCGAGTGGGCAGGTATTATATAAGAGATAGTTCGGCGAGCGGCGTTATCAGTGAAAGCAAGGACGAAACAAGGACGCAGATAAGCCAATAGCGACCAATAGCAGCCATTATTATAGTTTCATACGAGGGCACTACAATGAGAAAGAACAATAGACTTTTCCAGTACCTCTATTGTTAGACACGCAGGATCACAACGCCGAGAACCTAAAACTTTCGATAGTAAGTATCTGTACAATCAAGCGTAGTTGTAGTCATTGTTACTGTCAAATAGTGTTCCGTGTTAAGGTATGCTTTCAAACAACGGAAGTACTACGCTGGCCTACTGAACTACCTCAGTGTCTCGCCCTCGTGTGAAACTATCATTACGCGCGGTCGATCGCGGTACTGCGCAGCGTGTTGCCTTTGTACTCGGCTAGCGGATTAAGTGGCCTATTAAGCTAAGTCCATGACACACCTCATTGTCTACAATCGGATTGTACCTCTTTTGGATATTATTACACGGAGTGGTTTATGAACGCCCGATTCGTTCCTTTACAACGAAAATTGTAGCTCAGCCTAATGCAATAAATGTGGGTTTGGATTCAGGCCTGCTTTATATAACTTCTTGCATAAAGCGTACGGTGGTCTTAGAGATTAATTTTACTAATATTATTAATGCAAATGTTTGGATGTATGGATGGATGTTTGTTAGAAGGTATCTCCAAAACGGCTGCAAGGATCTCGATGAAAATTGGCATAGGTGTAGAACATAGTCCAGAAAAACACATAGGATACTACTTGTAAAGTTATTTTTTTGAACGATTTAGCTGATACGCTTTCAGTAATATTATGACAATGTCTTGGCTAACATTTGGTACTTATTTGCGGAAGATATTTGTCATCTATACTGTTAAATTATAATAATATTGAGTATAGAAAACAGTAGTGAATGGCATTAAATCGTAATGAGTCACGGTGTACTTTAGAGAATAAAGCGTTTGGGGGGATACGTACGTGGTCGCAGTGTACGGTCTTGTTCCGCGGAGCCTCGCGCTATCACGACAGTAGAGTATTGCCCACTGAAAGCATTAGGGTCGATTTACACGCAGACGAAATATTATTCTGTTTTCATGCTTCAAAATGATTTAACTCTAAAATATTTTTACATTTCGTCTTACGTAAGATTTACGACGACGTCGACTTTTGGGAGACCTCAAAAGTACGAACTATTTATAACAAAGTTTAATAAACATCGATATGTGTTTATATTTAAAAAAAAACTCTAAACTCAAGAGATTTACATATAAAGTAAGTGCCTAAATACAGCTAACAAGAGACAGTCAAAGGAAGATATGACCTACATTTCGTTTAAGATTTACATAAGAAAATTTGAGAAATGATATGAAATTGTATAATTTTAGTAAACATAGCTAAGCCTGTATTGCGTTATACTTCAAATTACAAACCCCGATCCCCCTTCGTTGCAAATTTCAGTTCGATTAAAATATATCAAAATTTTCCATGTATCCATGTAAGCCGAGTGTTATCAAAGCTTGACACCGCGGCTATTGTGCGTCTCTCCAGCACAAGGCACCATAACGTCCCGACTTCCACAATCGCGGATACACCCGCCACGAGAAATGCCTCTTATTAGCCGCTCTTTGCAAATGTCATCCGTGGACCTTATTAAATTAAACTAGACGTAAATTCCGTTTTAAACATGTGTTTACCGGAATTTAAGATTATTTGCAAGTACGAATATCTAATATATTAGTACTTAAATTAAAGTTTGTACCTTCTATACTTTATTCTATCTTAAAAATTTTGTCTACCGTACACAGAGTCGGTTCTGAGCGGTATCCTAGTGTGCGATTTTCATATTTAATTAACTTTGTAATCACAAAATAAATGTGGTCGTAGAACTTTGTCTTAGTACTTAATAATGGAGGAGGTAAGTTTTTTTCCGTTACCTTAAATATATATTATCAAATATACAGAGGTTGGTTTCAATGAAGGCTTAATTAAACTATTTCATTTAACGTGTTATTACCAGCAATATGAATTGCTGCCTTGCATTCCACATTTCTTTTATCGTACGTGACTCGTACGCTGGCCGCTTTACGCAATTAAATCCAATCGCACGAGGTATTTTGTGTATTTTTTACATTTAACCGTCGGTCATTACCGTAGTAATAAATCTCCCGTCTGTCTGTCCATCGTCGTCGAGAACTTCATTAACTTTTAACTGACGCGAGTTTTTCAATCGGGCCCATGTGAACGGGAACTCGAAGCATCTTAATATCGGGATCGCGATGTGACAAAATGCCAAGAAATTGATTCGTCTCTGGCGTCATTAAGTGACCGCACTCCATAACTCTGCGACGAGTTTTCGAAGAAAATATCATATTTTGGTACATAAGGTCGAGATTCAATCGGAAGTTTTCGCTAATGATCATGAACCTTTTGATTTATTTGTCACATCAGAGAAGCGATCCGTTCTTTAACGGCTAGTTTGTTTTTGGTCAACTCGAATACAATCGCGAGTACATTAGTTGACCGTGTGACGTTGTTGAATAGTAATTGATTTTCTCGATACGACAAGTCTCCACCCACTGACCGGCTAATAAATCAGAAATATAACTAAGTGCCAACATCCGTTTTAATTAGAGCTACTATGAAATGGATCATGACGTATCTGTATCACATTGCGGATGTGCCGGCGGGGGATACCACATCTGATAATTATAATATGCTGTCATAAATTAATATTCAAAACAGTTCGCTTAGAAACGAGTCCTTCACGTATTGTTTTCTTCGTTGTTACTAAGTCGCGTGAGCTGTCTCGAGAATTTTTGGATCATGGTTACCAACTATGCACTAAAAAAAGACTGTGCTTTTTGATTAAATCACAGTCAAAAGGTATAAGGCCAACTTAGCAAGTACCATCCGTATAAAACAATCTGTCTAAACTTTTCTATAAACATTGTCAGCTTCGTTTCTTCGAAGGCTTGAAAGTGTCGGAGTATTTCGAAATTTACGAGAATTAAATTTACATAGATATCGATTATTTACACAGACTATAGTTAAATCTTAAAAATATATTAGTCACTGTCTCTTAGTACTAGTTGGAAATAGTGCTTGAATGTATTACATAACTCAAGTTATTTATTTTTAGCAACTATGTATCAAAGAGATTAGATAATTTGAATGCATTGCAGAAACTATATTAACAACGTTAATGAAATTGACGTTGAAACAAATTGATATTTAAATCATTTAATTAAAACATTAAGCTAAAGCGAAGATTGTGATGTAATTCTAAATAGAGTAGCTACAGAAAATAAATCATTTGCTTATTTTTAAAATTTATATAATTTGTGTGACCAAGGAAGGCAAAAATTACAATCACAAATAGAAAAAAAAATGTTTTGTACCACGTGGAAGATTTCACGTGCGTCAAAGATGAAGTATATCAAAAAGTAAACAATAAACAAGGATTTTCCGAGATTGCTTAAAGTGGAAACTTTTGAGAGGATTTACCAAAGGGACGGGTAATCTGTTTATCGAGACAATATCTCACTAGTGACGCACGTTCGTTGCAATGCATTCGATTGTCTGCGGTTACAAAACAAGACATTAATTCGATAATTAATGTTTTCACTTTGCATAAGTTATTTAAACGTATTGACAAGGAATGTATTGGAGTTTATTCTTAAAGTGTATGCATAAAGTTAAGTAATTTTTATGCATAAGACAAGTCTAGTGTCGATCAAATAAATACAGAATGAACCTTTGCACAGATACGCTTGGAAAAATATTTGTTTTGTGTTTAGTTTCGAGCGCCATTTTTATTACTCTATTAATTATAAAAGGCTTGAAGATACATAAAGTGTATGAACTCGCGATAATGTCTACTGATAAGAAAAGATCGAGACATGTTCAGTACAATGTTATATTAACGGCATATATATCCTGGATTCCGATTGAATCCTTGGAATGCCAATGTTCAATAAAGTGGGTCATAAAACTATATGAGGTAATTATAAAGCTAATGCGTTTCGTTTCCTTTGTGTAAGCGATAGAACTGTTGTACAGCGGCGTCGCCGGCGCGTGCGCTTGCACTGCTGTCGAATACAAACATTTTATTGTGGCTATCACAAGCCGCTCTAGTGACGGGCCTACTATTAAACAAATATTATAAATCATATATTTATTACTTTTATGTCATTTGTTTTGGAACACATGTCTGGAAGCTTTTCATATCACGAATATATTGCATTTTTTGCACCTATTTGGTGGATGTGGAAACGAGGTGTAAATAACCAAATGTTAACACTTTGATTAAATAAGTTTGAAATACTAATTGTATTAACCTTCTTACTAGTTTAGTCCTTTGATTTTTGTACTAAATATATAAGTAAATGTGAAAGAATATTATTATTACTTACTAACTTATAACTATACTTACTTAATAACTTATAACTTTTAATTTCACATGTGTACGTACTCTCTTGTGTATGGAGTGTACAAAATATAATATCGATATATTTATTTATTGCAGTTAAACGCACGACACAGTTGCCTGTAGTAATCTCGATTTATGTAACATAACTGAAGGAACTGAACTGAATCTGTAAGTAGGAAGTTCGATAATCGATTTAACATGACATCGATATCTCCTATTGACCGATATCACGCACGTCACTAGCTGGGCGCGGCTCTGTCGCAAGACACGCGAATCTATATATATATGTAGTGTGACAAACTTATTTGGCCCGGTGAGAAACGCGCAATTCTCGCGGTAATAAAACCTAGCTTAGGCAAAAAATTAACAATAATGACACACATGTCATGGAGGTACATTCCGCCAAGGATCTTTTGGCAATATTTACTTGTGTACATACATACTAAGGAGCCGTCGTAATTTAGTTTAACTTATGCCTACCGGGTCATGTCATGTTTGTCGTTCTATAAGTGAGACGAAAGTAGCACTAAGTACACGATAGGTATTACGCTGGTATAGTACAATGTATTTTTAGTAATTTCCGACACTATTTCTGGTACTTGATATTTTACTTTATGGATTAATCTATTTATTGTTGCTTCTTAAGCATCTGTACTTTCATATTTTTGCAGTGTTAAGAATGAAATATCGTAGAAAGAAAGATTCTGTTGAGGTTCTACTTTCTTGTGTAAGAACATTGTACATTGCGTTACTAATCTAACTATTGTTCGTTTATAAACATCCTTATAGTTTGTTTGCTTTGTTTCTATTTGATAACCTTGATAAGACAAAATTTCTTATTCAAACGCGTATGTAATTTTCTTGTCTAATTTTAATTTTACGTCCAATCTTTATTTCTATACTCTTTGATATTTTACAGTACTAGGTGTGGTGCATTACGGAATTTATATCAGTAATTGCCACTGATTCAGACTATTGAACAAATTAAAGTTTTTAGGACATTACTTACTAGTGTAAATTACTGTACTAGCTGTCACCCGTGATACCGTCCGCGTGGAATTAAATAAAAATGTTAATTACGAGTAGTAGCCTATGTGCTATTCCAGACTATGTTCTACATCTATGCCTCCATGTTGAATGTTTAAATGGATGGATGGATGTTTGTTTGAAGGTATCTCCAGAATGGCTCTATGGATCTCGCTAAAATTTAGCATACATATAGAACATAATCTGAAAGAACACATATGCTACCAATTAAGTATATTTTTAATGCCGCGCGGACACAGTTATGGGCGACAGCTAGTTTTTAATATTAGGAAGGTTATCTGTGCCTTTACCTATTATTGTTACAAAAAGGACAATTTCCCAATGAAGTCACCATCAGAACCTCGATATAACATTGAAGGTGACAAACGATTGATTGCTGATTATTATCTGGTCTCATTTTTTTTTGTTTTTGAAAAATAATTATTTATGTCAATGGAAAAAGGTGAAGGGGGTCAATGAGATCAAGAGAAAGTAGTTTTTTTTTCGAAATTAAAATAAGTTATTTATAATTCAAAAATACTGGCAGTATCCTTGTAAGAAACGGCCTAGACAATGTAGTTACAATATGCAATTACTACTTAACTACTCCAATGTATTAATAAATATAATCATCAGTACGAAAAACTATTCGTAATTCCGTCTCAAATTAAATAAAAGAGTGATTTTTTTGTTTCAGTTGAAAGGTCTTTATCTTAGTATAAATAAAAAAGTCTAGTCTAGACTTGATGATCTTGATTGTCGTAAATACATGCCTGTAATTGCTACTAAAGGGAGGCATAACTTTTTACTGTATGTTTTCAGTGTTTCCTGTTGGGTCTACCGATCAATCATCTCAATGGAAATTTTCTTCGCATTAGGCCGATCGATTCTATGAATTCAATCGGGAAAATTATTCCCATTGAGCCGATTGATTGAACATCCTATGTTTTAGAGTGTTTGTTCGTTTAATTCAGCTTTGTACACGCGCGATCTTTGGATTAAGTCGTCAATCGTCACTGTCTTTGTTAACATTTGAACATGTGTCACTAACACCATACCTGCATTGAATCAGGACTCAATCATTCCGGCACTCTTAGTGATAATTAAACGATAAATCTATTTACCTTTTATAACAAGACAAGAATCACGTAAAACAGTACGGTGCAAAAACGACAGCTCGAGTGCGTCTATGACAAATCACTTGTGATCGCCCTTCCTGTTTCTTGTGTAACCTTTGGAACAGTTCACGTGTTAATATTGCTCAATTAAAATGCAACACCCGATAAGGTTAATAACTTCATTACGCGACCTGACCACTGATAGCGGTCGTAATGAGACGTTAAAGAAATATCTGACGCAAGGAATGCAATTTTTGCTTTGTTATGAAAATTATAGGTTCAGGTGCTATTTATAAAATGGATATTAAAAATAATGCACATCATATTTAAAGACGATAAAACCTTTTTAATTTTTGATTTTTTTTTCTTTTAGTAGGTTATGTTGGTTGTGAAAATTACATACATTTTTTCGGATGTAGGTCTGTAGATGGAAACGCGATGTACAAACACATAGAAATCTACATTAATTAATTGGAATAAGCAACGAAGCACTAATGAATTCAGAGGTATCCGTAACGGATACGACCGGTCGCATTTTACGTGTCCCTATCGAAAAAAAAACCACAGTCTCGTCAAACTGGGTGGGATATCTCCCTATGAAGTAAGAAGGCGCATTATTTGAATTTTTTAGTTAGCATATCGAGCGATAACCTCTCATTTAAGGCATCCGAACGTCCTAACATCGGTGTTGGAATCGTTACATATCAATTCGCGCATAAACACGCCTTATAATTCTAACACGCTGTAAATGGATATACGAACATTAGGACGGATTTCATTATAAAACTAAGTAATTAGGACTTAACATTGTCTCTTTACAAATATGAATAACTTATACATGTGCTATGTTCTTCGATACATAAGTATCGGAAGTATTATATTTTATAACATTTTAAGTTCGTGCCTCTTATATTTAAATATCAATATTAAACATCGATCTTTATGAATGGATTTTTCATTGTTTGTAAATGACAACTTATGCTTCGTTCCGATTTAAAGGCGCCTATTGAAGTTCCTGTCAGTTTATTCCATCTCTATTTTTATTTCGAATCCTCACCACAGCTATGAGCCGCAACCGTCGCAGAAAAAGGCGAAAAAAAATGGGTACAAATACCATATCACCAGTTCAACAGCTACCATCATCATTAGCTCACTATACGTCCCCACTGAGGGGCTCGGAGACTATCCCAAGTTAGGGGCGACTAGGCCATAGTCAACCACGCTGGCACAGTGCGAGTTGGTTGACTTCACACATATCTTTGAATTTCTTCTTATACATGTGCAGGTTGCATCGCGATATTTTCCCTCACCATAAGAACGTCGGAAATTGATCATATGTAAATCAGACATCGAAAAACACATTGGTGCATGGCAGGATTCAACCCAGGACCTGCAGATTGCAAGTCAATTACTTAACCACTACGCCACAGTCGCTCTCAAATACTATATATGTAATACAAATTATAGTAAATTCCATATGGCAATAATTATAAAAGAAAATAAAAACAAGATGTAGAGATGCCACGGTTATCGACTTATAAGTCACTAGAACATCTTGAGATGAACTATTGCTACCGGGACTTTTCTAATATAGTCGTCGCATTGGCATCCAATGCCGAGGTGAACTTTAATAGTTCAAAATCGTAGTTTTTTCCGTATCTTCTCATTGAAGTTATAAAAAAACAATGAGACAGAAGATTAATCGCATCTCAGGGCGCTATGTCATTAATTAAATCAGTTGTTTACTTAATTATATTGTAATTTATACCTTAGTTCGCGATAGATAATCAGTAGTCGAACCAAATATGGCGCAGACGCGTCGCAATTAGACGTTTGAAAAACTAAGTCTATAAAGTCGGTACTATATTTTTTTTTTCTAGATTCCCTCGACGGTATGGACCGCGTTCTTGGTATTGGATTTCATCATACCGTTCCGGACGTCTTGGGAAGACTTATTCGTCGATCGGTTATGGAGCACCGTGTAACATACCACTAAGATATTAAATTTTACTGCGCCATGTTTTTATACAGGCTAACCAAAATTGCAGATCTGTCGGTCTTTATATTAAGTGTATCTATGAGTGGATTCTCGTAAGATAAAAGGAAAAGCAATGGAAAGGTATGAATATTTATGAATAATTTCCATAAAACTTTCACATTGTTATTACTAATAGTTGTTTATTAAGAAATAAAAATATACTAGACAGTAACAATACTAACAGAAAATGTAAATATGAGACCATAAATACATATAACATTCGCAGTCCTATTTTACGTTACATTATTAGATAGGCTTGTTTAAAATACGTTATAATTAACGTTAACATCGTGTTTGAGTTAGAGGCGACATATTTTAAATATATTATACGTACAGATGGCGCTCACATCTCTTGGAACACCGGAATTATGCGTAACTTGTGGAAGATGTCACAACGCTATGGTCAGAACGGATGTCGTTATCTCAAATCGGATGTAATCGATGCTAATTGGATAAATTTATCTTTAACATGTATTACTCAAAGAAACATTGATGTTATAGATAGCTTGATCATGTTAACGCGAACAAGTAAAAGTGATTTTTTATACTAAAATTCTAATTAAATTTGCGTATCAACTTATAAGTGCATTGGCCTTCGACATTAAGACTTTTTTTCGCGGTCCTGTCCCACCTCAGTCGTCGATTAAATAAGACAGGTGATATTGATGATATTTGTGCAAGTTAACATAATACCCCATTTGATCCAAACCCAAAAGCTGCAATTACAGCTAACACTTTAAATGCTAAAGATCTTTACGTACTAAAGTAACCTCGCAATGCAAATCAGTGGCAGTGAACGTGTTAATATTGTAACATTAGTTATTATCCACACGTTCGATGACAGCGATGTATTAAATTGAAGGTTTTAGTGTTGACATTTAAAACGAAGTCAGTAATGGTGCAGCTGACTTAAAACAACGAAGCAGTTTTGTCGCGGCCGTTGTTAGAAATAAATCATATATATTACTCACTTTACCTCATAAGTGCATTTAGGCTTGTCACCTATTTGATGCAATTTATGACACTTATCATATTTTTGAGGTCTGCCTTAGTCATGAATGAACAAAGAAATTTACAAAAATGGTAAAAACCATAATCTGTGATGTAGTTTTCTCATATAAGTTTAAACTAATTCGTTAGTATGTGGGTTGAGGTGATGGTTTTTTTTTTACAATTTTATACTGCTATACTTATCAACAGGAAACGAAAAGTTTTAAAACATGCCAATTGTTTATTCATAACTTAATTAAGTCTATTATTCTACATAAATAATAATTTAAATACATGTAATGGAAGTCCTTTGCTCCTTATATACAGGTATTTCTAGTTAAGGAGCCAAGGAGAAATCGAATTTTAAGCTTTGTGTGTAAAAAAAAGATTTTTTCATTTTCAAAGAAAAAAGGGTCTTGACAGACGGACGGCCGGACAACAAAGTGATCCTATAAGGGTTCCGTTTTTCCTTTGAGGTACGGAACCCTAAAAATGCCAGCTTTGAAAGGTTTAAAAACTGAATTGTAGAAACAACAAAGGTTAAGTGTAAGGCGGTTTTATATTTTTTTTTGGAACACTACTAATCCATAATAATGTAAAATACTGCCTGATACGTATAAAGAAAAAATTATCCAAATTTTATTTAAACATATTAAGAGGAAAGAGACAATGTTAATAAATAGGACTTTGTCAAAGTAAGTGTTTCATTAAATTGAAACATTGCGAAAATACACCTTGTTGCGATACAAATTGTCCAGGTCGGCGAAACATAAGAAAGGGGGAAATCTAAAAGCGGCGTAGCGTGTGCTTCTAATTTAGAGCCGCTGCCGGTCCAACCAGTTCCGTTACAAAGCAGGCCTCAGATTCTAAAAAGGTTTTGTAGAGCACAAATCTTGTACGATCGTCTTACAACTCACTAACTAGAATCTATTCAATACAAATTGTATTTTCTTATCAATAATATCTTTTCTTGTATCAATCTATATAATTACTATTGAAATAAAAAATCATACAAGCCTTGTGAAATGGCTACCAAAAATGTTGCTTTTATTATAGGTTTTCAAGTATGAAAATCATGAACAAGGGTTTGGACACCGTAATTCTATTTCAGAGTCACACAAACACACACATACACTCATCTGAATATTATTCTTACATATAATATCAACACTATTATTCACTCAGATTTAATTGGAAAGAAAAGAAAATTATGTTAGAACAAACAGTTGTTTTGTATAATCCTTTCTTAATAGAAACTATTCAAATTAACAACCGGTTATAAACCCTGAATCTTATAATATCAATGGTTTAATTAAATTAATAAATCCATAAATAGCTCCTACGTGTTGTTGAGTAATTAGAACACAAAAGAGCTTATTGAAATTGCATCCTAAGCGAAGTCAATCGTCGGTACACTGAATGCAAATTTCAAGTCACCGCTGCCGGTATAAATTACACACACAAGTATCTGTGTTGTGATGTAATTGAGTATTATAAGGTTTGTTGGTGAAAGACATCCTACACGCGCGACATCGCTAATCGTTGTCCTGGCGACAGAGCTATGTTTTCATTTGAATAGTAGTTTGAATTTGTTATTGCTATGATTCATTTAATCGGAACACGTCAGTATGTTTCTGTGTAAATAAAAAAGTTTATATTGAAAAATACTATACGAATCTTGTTCTTTTATTTGCACAAGTTTATATACATTGAAAATACATAAAACTGAGTGTAAAGATAGTCTCTACTGCCTTGTACTTAAAAAGGAACTCTACTTTAAAAAACGTTGTATGTTACAGTCATACTAAGTGACCCTTAAGCCATGTTTAGTGTGGTTATATTTAGAACTATTGAATAGTTTTAAATTGTATGTTCTCGTTGAACATCTGTGGCGGTACCGTGGGGTTCGTATCTCTCGCTGCCGTGTGGCGATATTTCACGGGCCTAGCTGCTATCACCTGTCAAATCGAGCAAGTGTTTCGCCCGGCCACAACCTATTTTCATATCAACGAGAATACGCCTTGTCCGTTATCTTTCTTTCCTGTCTATGTTCGCTGAAGTTGTACCATAGATATTTCGAAGTGTAAATAAAAATGGAACTTATTGCAAAATGTAATTTAAATTTTTATACAATAAAAAAATCACACTTATCATTATTTAAAAACTTAATGAGGTTGAAATATACCAGAAGCCTGTTTGTCTATTTGATTTGAATAGAATATAAGTGCTTATAAGGTAGCATAGTAAATGAATAAACAAGTTGATAATTTAAATTATTTTTTCCCAGTCATACAGCTTCTGTGGGCTTCCCTTTGAACAGTAATTCATTGTCCCTTAACTTCACAAAAGGCATCTTAAAGATGCCTTCTCTTAACATAAATTTACATATACTTTGAGACGTTTACTCTCCTATGTATCGATGCGTGTCATCCGCTCGAGGTTTCAAAACGCCGAGGGTAGGACTACTTAGCCATAAGAAATATTTATAATGCTTTGTATGCAAAATAACGAATGCATTTCAGTACTAACACAAAGTGTCTCTTTAATCGTCATAAGCAATGATGCTATTGTCGACCTTAGAACTCTGCCAAGCTGACTCTATTTCATAGTAAAACTTAGTCGTTTAAAGACGATATTCGCCTGCGACGTTTGGACGTGGGTGAGCTCGATAATCTGACTAGGATTTAAATAAAATCTGCATACGGCTCTTGTAGTGTTTGATTGACGATATTATATTGTTGCGTGATGCAAGCTAAGGATGTGTTTTGATGTGTTCAGTGTGAAAGGTGACTGTATGGAGATTAGGATCATGATTTGACACGCGTTTCGGATTGTCTCGGTATGTCAAGGCCGTGGGTACACTTCTGACAATAATCGCCTTGTTTGATATTTGTAACATTGTGACGCCCCGTGTCAACAAAATAACTTTTTTGTTTAGTGTTTGAATTGAGTCACGCGCATGTTTATCTCTTGGCACATAACTAATGTAATAAATTCGGTTGTAACTATACATGATGTTTGAAAATTATTTTTCTTACATTAGATAAGATTTTAATTTTATGCTAGTATTCTATATTAGTATAATAATTAAAAGTCATTATGTGGCGCGTATATTTATTAAAACGTGAGAAATGTATGACATATCGTTGCGTAGGGGCAGTCACATGTAATGTGTTAGTTTTCTTTTATGGTAGAACAAGTGTATCGTATCATGAGAAAATTGCAACGCTATTCATCATAAAGTTATAAGTTTTTTTTATGAATAAGTTTTAGTAAAGGAGTGTTACCAAGGATATTGCAATGCGTAGATTAAACGTACGATATGACAATTAGCGCTAATATTGTTTTAATGTTCGCATTATTATCAAGTTAATAACTTTTTCAACTAAAGGTTACATTTTTCAATACCTTATATTACTTTATAAATCCATTATCAATGTATGACGATTGCTATTAAGAGATAATTAAATGAATAAAAAAATAAAGTTTTATTTTTTTATTATATTTTGGTTATAGTAAACATATTTAGGTAGGAGACAGGTCGATAGTGTTTATAAATCCATTTATTTCGACTCTAGACAGTTGAGAGACGACAGTTGATGGGTGAACTACTCTTAAAAGGTTTTAAATTAACTACTAACATATTGTAAATTATCATTGTTATTAAATTGTATACGCTGGTACGATTCTTGACCTATAAATTAGAACACTTAGCAACAAAGTTCGAAAGGCGTAGTCCTCGGTTAATACTTTTGAAACTAGTATTAGATTGAATTCCATCTACAAGAATCCAAGTCGTCGCAATACAAACGATTCTATACCGCAGTTTATGCAATGCCCACTTTACAGAAATAATTTATTGTCGAAGTTGCGTACGTACTTAACATTTAGAGGAGATACGATCGGAAGCTATTATTCCTACACACCCCAGACGTTGGCGAGCTTTGTTCGAGCTGAACATCACCTAGCTCTATTCAAAGTACGCGGTTACATGACTCGTGCTGCAAAAGGTGTGCTGACTCTGTACGCATGTCAGTGGGGCCAAGTCCTAATGTAACATCTCAATAGAAGTTGCCGGCGAATGGAACCACCTTATTCGCCCTCGAGTACACTGTCTTTTAATAAACATAGCCCGCATGTCTTGATTGTGTTGTTGGCATTATGTTCTTTAGTTTGTAAATTAAGAGTTCAGTATTTTAAATTTTATATTTTCTGTCCTGATACTTAGCAGTTGTAAACCATATTCTTTTAGTAGTATTCAAGCGGATAGATCGATGTTAATGTAATAGAAATATAATTCTTCCTACTATTAGATAGAATAGAATATTAGATAAATAGAATTAGATATACCAATAACCGTACATTATAAAAGTTAGTTTAATTCGAAGTGGTAACAAAACATTACGGTTAACTTAACTATCCTAAAAAGCCAATTCCGTTTACACTAAATAACTCCGTTAGCCTTAATTGAAAGCAGCTTAATAAGTAATAATATATCAAGTCAGGAGTTCCTTAAGCAGAGGCGTGTACTTTATTGTATTGTTGTGAGAGTACCCACTTCCTAGATAGGAGGAATGCGACAGATGTCCCTTCCCGGGACAAAGGTGCGTACCGCGTAATTGCTTATTCGCTGACTTGACCATTTGCAGTGCGCAAAGTTCTTGTAACGAGCGCGATAAATAAACCTAAGTGTAAAATGTTCGGTGATGTAACAATTTACAGGGTGTTTAAGATAAAATAAATAAATAAAATAAATTTAATGATTGATGAATAATGAAGATAAATTATTGAGAATGAAAAGAAGATGCAAAAGACAAATCTATAGTACCAAATAAACTTATAAAAATGTTTAGTTATCTGCTTATTATTCGTAGTTAATTTGAGATTAATTTTCTTCGTTAATTATACAAACTGCGTAACAATAGTATTCGTAGCGAAAGTTGGCAGACAAATAATATCCTTTACACAATACAAGGAAAGTAGTGAAGTAAATCAAAATGTAGTCTTAAAGTGCAACGCTGTCGGCGCGTGGGTATTGCGGGGACGTCCCGCGGCGCACATCTGTTTGTCCGGCCTCATATAAATAATGCGGAAACTCCTCACAGCTCCCGGCTTTGATAAATCCCTCACCATACGCCTGTGTACACTGCTGACTTAAACGTATTGTAGATCCTTATGCAGCAGTTAATTTTACTGCGCCCTATCTTGTGCAGTTGAGAAGTTCCAGCGCGTTGTATGCTTGTTAAAATTAAATGTACATTTATTTTAAATTTCGCTAGATGTCACTACTAGTAAAATGAAGGATTTATAAATTGAACTACGCTACGGCTCGGCTTGGTCGAGAAACATGAATAAATTCCTGAAAAAGATTACTGAGTGAACAATATATTTTGACTTTATTTTTTTACGGAGAATTCCTATAGTTATCAAAATATGCAATAAATGTTATATATTTCGTATCTTTATATTAGTTAAATATTACAAAAAATATCATCCGAGATCACACATTAAATATATCAAAAATAAACGTTTCGTTTGCACTTTAATGGTTAGTGAGCTGTAGTAAAATTAATAACAAATGCAATATAAACATTATTTCCCTAAACTTTATATCCCCAACGATTTCTCTTTCTTAGCTATGTTTTCCAAATGAAATACTTAATGTAACAGATTCACATTACAAATGCTGGCTAATAAATATTAATGAAGATAATATGAAGATGATATCGTTAATATACGCAAATGAGTGCGTAGTTTCTCGAACACAATTACAAAGCACATTGCGGATTAAGGCACACTAAACGAATTAACATAGAACGCGGACGAGTCTGTCCCGAGACATTACTGTACGTATTTATGTTTACACTAAACAAATACATTTCAACTGTAAATTATATTGTTAAGATCAAATAATGGTTCTAATAACAACTATAACATGCTAGTTCTTACCCACTAAAAAAACTGAATTAGTAGCCTAATTATTCTTCTTAACTTTTTGTTCTTTAAATAAGCCAAATGCAGAGATCTGTTAAACTGTTCTAGAGATACGTTTTTACAGGCCATCCATCCATCCATCTAAGCTTTCTCATTTATAATATTTATTTATTAAGATTTAAGAGTCCGTTGTAAAGGTAGAGGAATCTTCAGCGTATGGGCAGGGGTCAGTTCTTTATTTGACCGTATAAGAAAAAAGATTGATTGTCTGATTGAAGATTGACTGATTGGTAACTAAATCTTGGACTTTGCTTAATTTTAGAAAAAGCTTACTCGTAAACTGGATTGCATAAATAGACTTTCTTATACAGGGGAAAATCTTTTACAAGAAATCATCATCATCAGCTCACTATACGTCCCCACCAAGGGGCTCGGTGCCTACCCTAAGTTAAAGGTGATTAGGCCATTTTCAACCACGCTGGCCAAGTGCGGGTTGGTTGACTTCACACACGTCTTTGAATTTCTTCTCAAATATGTGCAGGTTGCATCACGATGTTATCCTTCACCTTAAGAACGTCGGATAAATGTACATATATAAATCGGAAATCGAAAAAACACATTGGTACATAGCGGGATTCGAACCCAGGACCTGCAGATTGCAAGTCAAGTGCTTGACCCCTGAGCCACCGACGCTCCTTACAACAAATACTTATATGGAACTTTTATACATGTGCTATCAATGAGTGATGTATTTCATTCATTTAAATAAACATCGGAAAACGTGAGCTCGTTACAATTTTGCAATGTCTGCTTACCTCATTAAGCTAAAACGGTAATTATCTTATTTTTACCTCACTTTATTACAGGCGCAAGCATTTTAACTTAAATGTTGGTAAATAAATTAATTTTAATTTTTAACAGAAACTTTTAGTTGCAAAGTTCCAATTCAGTTAATCCACCCAATTATATCGAAGTCCCAATTATTCGTAATGAGATCTTAAATCTCAGTCAGTAAGGGTTCACATTGGCTGCTATATTTGTATAGATGAATACATTTTTTAATTACTTAATTATTTACGCGAACGAATTAAATTGTCTTGACAAGGTAATAGGGTGCTTCATTATCGCCATGTTTTTTAAAAGCTTCGGTATTTCGTCGTATTTAATTGTAAGTATCAATAAAAGTAACGCTTATTTAACAGTTTCTAATCATTTAAAAAAAACTAGCTGTCGCCTGAGACTTCGTATGCGCGGAATTAAAAAATAATTATGAGCCTGTGTGTTCTTCCAGACTATGTTTTATATGTATGCCAAATTTAATCGAGAGAGAACGATTTCATCTGGAGATACCTTCAAACAAACATCCATTCATCTACCGATCTAAACATTGGCATTTATAATATTAGTAAGATTAAAAAGTAAACAAAATTATCCTTTAGCCTTTTTTGCATATAGTGTAGGTAAAATTTAAAGTCTGGATCAAAAAGGTTAAAATTCCTTTTATGTAGTTTAAAAATGAAATTGTGCATCTGACTGACCGTTGGTTTTTGACATTAAAATCTCTGTAAAAAAAATCGCCTTCCCAATTGGTTCTTTGAAAAAAACAGAGACAACAACATTTAAATGGGGATTTTGGTCTCAGCAAACTCACAGTAGATAACGTTGAATCAATTTATAACATGGATTTTATACATAAAAGAAGAATGCTTACATAGATAATGGTTGTGATAGCTTGCGAGTGCAACCGTTGTCGTACGGCTATCTGATGCCTCGAACCATATCGGATGCTACCACATCCACTGTTATTGTAAATGTAT
Source organism: Papilio xuthus (assembly GCF_000836235.2). NCBI lineage: Eukaryota > Metazoa > Arthropoda > Insecta > Lepidoptera > Papilionidae > Papilio > Papilio xuthus. Next base: position 3,007,531 of record NW_013533657.1, read on the forward strand.
ACACGATCAATGGAATTATAGCACATATCTCTTTATCTTAGAGATATAATATTCAGATAGCTGCCTCTGAAATTTTATTTGTATTTTCTTAAATAACAGAAATTTTATATCTAACTAATATTATAAATGCGAATGTTGGATGGATGTTTGTTAGAAGGTATCTAAAGAATGGCATATCTGATCTTAGTAAAATTTGGCATCGACGTAGAACATAGTCTGGAAGAACACTAGGATACTAATAAAGTTTTTTATTAATTCAGATCGGGCGGAGTCGCAGGCAGCAGTTAGTATGGATATAGACTGTGGTACACTATTTAATAATCACTACTACATATGGCCTTGAAATATTAATATTTTATGTCGGCTAACATAAAATCGGTGTTAATATAAACATTTTATAAACTAAAAAAAAAACGAACTAAGATAATAAATAAATAAAGGGACTCCTTTTAATAATATATTTTAGTTAATTATTCGTTTTTAATATTTTATTTAATATCATAGATTTAAGACTCTTCATGTAAAATATTTTATTTTATTTTTGCTTTACACATAGTCAATACTTTTTGTGTGATATTTTAATTAAATAATGTATTGTGTACACATCATATTATGTGTTATTTTAAATTTATAGTTAGCGATGATAATTTTTTTTTAATTTTTAAAAGCAAAAAGACAGAAACTGCATTACGTTAGGGCCGTATAGCCTGTTTACTGTGTTTTATTTATTGTAATTTCATGATATTCTTTTAGTTTGAAAACAACAATTTAATAAATGTTGAAGAAACTTCATATAAGCAATAAAATGTAAAAGATTAATGATAGTGTGTAGCTACCTTAATATGTAGTTATTGTTTTTAATGTTTATGCATGCATTGAGGCGGGCCACCCCGCTACCGGCCAGCGGCGATGTACCTACAACCTACTTTATTGCCTGATCCAACATGAATACAACTAAACCACAGATTGTATTTATTTTGCTCCCCTTGGATGACAAAACATATCTCCGTGTTTTCTGTCATAGGTACTACCTATAATCTTTAATTTTTTAAGTAATTATATACGTTTTTATTTAATTTCCTTGTTAAAATAATCTCTTATATTGAATGCATTAGTAATTACTATAACTATAGTGATAAATACACACACACACTTTCTCACATACTCACACGCATAATCATACACACACATGCTATCCTTTGATATTATTAGTAGTTTAAAATTACTTAGTTTAATGTCTTCATGTATTTTCTTATTTTCCAAATTGTATCTCATAATATCACGTTTAGTTTTACAAGATATGTACGTACTGTTATTTTGTTTATGGCTAGTGCACTCCTAGGCCCCGAGATACAGGCTCAGCCTAGTTCGGGGTCTGCAAGATACTTCACTGTATATTAATCTAACGTGTTTTTGTGAAATAAATTTATTCTTATTCTTAAATACATAAAACTACTTATCGACCGACTAGTCGCAAAATTTATATTAATCATTTCGTTAAGGTTCACGTTAAAATCTTTAAGTAATTATCTTTTCCCCACATACTATCGCATTTCATAAGTAGACAGCACTATCCGAAAGTGCACTGTCATATTCAAAAATACAAGTGAAATACCACGACCTCATTATAGAAGATCAACGAATAAAGATGGTCAGGCAAACTATGTGTAGAGCACGCAACAAACAATAGCATGAATTTAAATGGCGCAGCGCCATCTAGTATCAAAAAGGGAAAACTAAAATTTACTATTGTGTGATCTCGCCTAGCACGAATATTCGTTATTGGTCACCGATAATTACGTCAAATTTAGTATGAAATTTTTAATGTACTTTACGTCCGACAGGGGCCGCTGCACAAATTTTAGTATATAAGTTGTCGAAGAAGATACGATGACGCTGTAACAACAAACAATCTTGCTAGAAAGAATATTTGTGTTCTAAAATTTTTCTTACTTATTTACATTTTATTTTCGAATTGTTTTTATAAGTAAATCTTTGTTATAAATTATATGCATTGGCGTTCTCACGATTGCTAATTTCCGCGTAAGGCGCTGCTATCGTTTGCGGCAAGCATCAGGAGAACTCGATCACGCGAGCTCGCGCAACTGATCCGTATAAACGCTTATCGAGTCTTCCGTCGCCTTGCCGTAATACCCAATGCTCCAAATTAAATTAGAAAGCCGGACGTGTATCGATTTTGTGCCTACACAGCGTAATTAATACGCGTAGGCCACTTGTCGGTGGTCCGTCATCTCTATTAAATAGACAAGCACATAATTATGCTGGAAGAGATGTTCTTGCCTTTATTATTTATTTTTTTAAAACATTATGCAACAAACCTAGCCTTTAAGTTTAACCATTGATAGGTTTGAATCAAGTAACCTAATCTTAATCTTTAAAAAAATCGATTGACCAACTCTATTGTAATAGCGCCATCTATTGGCTGCATTTAACACAACTTTTTTTTAAATATTTAAACTAAATGAAATTGCAATTGTAAAACTTTCTTAATTTAGAATATATTCCAAAACATCGATGAAATAATTAAGCGATGTGAATAAAGTAATTCACATACATACAAATACACACAAGAAAACAGACATTCGTCCATTATATTACTCCCTTTGTCAGTTGCTAAGTAAGTAAGTAATCATTAATACTGCACAGTAATTCAATACTACAGGATGATCCAATAATCAGGAAAAAGTTAAAGAATTTTCGTTGTATTGGAAAATGGACAAACGAGGTAGAAAAGGTTTTATACTATTATAAACTTTAGCAACATCTTCGTATAATTTAAAACATTTTCTGTGAGTACATTTACTATCTATACATTTAATAGAGTTGAGAAATGGTGATAGGAACGTTTATCGCTTCCAGTTAATTTGAATATTGAATGAAGATAGCCCACACATTTCGTTGATAAATCTACGGGCAGATTCGCTTAGAGGTAATAAATTTCACAAGATTACCGAGTGTATGATTAATAAGCGTGTCCGGCACAAAAATGAAGAGGCCGATCGATCAATATTGTGGGTGTTTAATTTGTGCACATGGCCATTTATCTTTGACGTTGCGCGACGTACCTTATGTCCGAAGTGCGGTAATGGTTCGGTCTAATGAGAGGTTACAAATGGACGTTTAGTTAGGCCTATTAAATATTTCACTTATAAGTAATATTTATTGACACATAACTTGTTAGGTCATTTTAAGATGTCCATGGGTGTCGTTGATCACCTCGGTGTTCCCGCCGCTCATTTGACACCTTCTCTTATATAAAAAAATAACATAGTATCAAGTTCATCGACTTCAACTTTATTAAATGCGATAGGAGTATGTTTTTTCAGTAATTTTACTGAAAAACATAACCATAACCTAAATATCGTTATAAAACATAATATCGACGTCATCTTTGACCAAACAGAGTAAGCAATGTATTTTAAAAAGTTATTTTAGCTTCAGAAAAACACGGTTACTTTCATACATTATAAAACTAATCGTGCATTTCTGAGGCCAGTACGAAACATTAAACTTATATCAACTTACAGTGGTCAGATTCTATATCAAAGATAAGTCTTTAAATAAGCAAAGCAACAGTTAAATTCAAACAACAAACTGTAGCATTCAATTTAGTCAGGGCGTGTTTAATTGTTTATTACGGAGTTAACAATAAACTTACATTTGACATTAGGCTCGCCTTAGCCCTCGCAAACGCGACACAAACACGAACTTCGTGTCCGACAACTGGCGACGATTCGAATTACCGAATTCCGTTCCATTACACCCAGTCTTAAATTAGAATTAACATTTAACATAGATGTATCTTAGAACCTAGCTAAATATGTACGGGGCAGTAGTGAAAATGTACATAATTATATTTATTTGGGAAATCTCTGGTTAAGTAGTTAAGCGGCTCAGATTATGAAAGGTCGATGACTTATTTATTTATCAGCTTCTTAAAGCTTCGTGCATATTTTAACTTCTCACATTAAACCGCTGGTGGTAAAAAAATAAATAAGAATACTTCATCCAACGCCTCTGACCGACAGGACGTATAAAACAACTTATCTTAATGCAAGACGAAAGGTCTACGTAACTTGACCCCAATCCTTACTACTTTATCTTACAGTTAATTACCAGAAAAAAAAAACAAAATCAGCAATTACCTTAAGTAGTGACTAAAATATGATTATGTGTGAATTACTTGGTTGCAATTTGAACCTTACGTATTTATTTTATATATACCTTGATTTAGAATGTGTTTTTTTTTTTGAATTAATCAACACGTCGTCATAATTATAATGATTTAAAAGGAATTTAGTAGCAATTACGTCATTGATGGTCAACAGTGGCTGAATGGCATAACGTTGGCCTTTCTAAAAACAATCAAAATAATTTTGATTTTAGAACAGCGTACGAATTCCAAATTCGAAATTGAATTTATCAGTAGTACTCACGCAGGGATCGGGCACGCGCGGGCGGTGCGCGAGTGCGCGTGCGTCGGGCCGCTCTAATTTCGCAACCAGTGTAGACATCGCAGCACTGGTTGTATATCACGCGGCGGATATTTAGTGACCGGCCGCCGCCCGCCGCCGCCGCCCCGTCGGTGACAGCCTTATCTGTTATCAATATATGGATAGATACCTTATTGGATTCTTGCTCATATCTATAGTCCTGTCTCGGCCTTGAACACCTTTGTTCAAATTTTACAGTAGAATTTTATTAATATCTTGTTTTTCTTTGATGTTTAGATCTTTTATCATCTTACTATATCCCTAAAAACATTAAACTGTAAACAAAAAAAATCCTATGTAAAAAACAAATTAACATACGCTTCCCAATATTGATCAATAAAGAACGACAGATTACATTTATACCTCTGTTAACTTCCTGGGAACCCAATTAGGTACACAATAGTTAAACGAGGGGTATGTACGGAAGCTTTGAAGATATGCATTTGTTCTCATAATTGAGAAGGTTTTCCGCAGTCTAAGCAGAGAATGAACTGCCTTCAGCAATAATGCATACAAACTTATACGGAATGTAAAGCATCCCGAGCAATAAATATAATGTTTCATTCTATATTATTGAGGACGTAACAAAATCCATCGATTAAAATGTATAAAACTGAATTAATTAACAATTACACAAAAAAAGTATAGTTCGTTGCAAATGCTCATACTGAATAAAATCTCAGGTCATACTACGGTGAACCTAACCTAATTGGGTTCAAAGGGGGGTATACATATAATATTTTTTATAGAAGAAGGGGGCAAAAAAGCTGTGGTTAAATTTTTTTAACGCGACGCTCATGACATCCGACATTGTCAAATCATTATCTAATCATGTAGTTTTAGTGTAATAAATTGTGTTATAATCTGGGCTATAAGTACGGCACTATTACGTTAGTGAAAGGGAGGGTAGCCATCTATTCTACTGGACGAACTACTACACCTACACCTTTTATCAGTGCGAGTGTGCGGTGCTCTGGGTGCATAATAGTGCATATTGCGACTGCGACAAGGGTTAGTGCCCTGGGCGTGCCCAAGGCAACGGCAGGACTATAGCGGTACGGTACACTGCATCACGTCCATTCCTGGCCGATGTTGCGACCGTGTAAGTTTTCCGTACTATATCTAGCTGGCTAACGCGGAAGCTATACCTTAAGAATTAATTTCACATTTTGTTACTGTTGTGTTGTTGCGGTTAATTCTTTACGATCTTCAAATAACTTCCAGATAGTTATCAATAAATTATCAATATAAAAATGTAATAAACACGCTTTTTGTTGAATCTTGAATAGTTTATGCGCTACCTGTATGCGTTACATGTATAATTTGTTTTGTACATTTATTGTCTATTTTATTATCAATTGTAATTAATCACAGCTAGGTAATGGATCATTTACTTAGTCATATAATATACAATCTAGAAAATTAAATAAAAAAAAATATTAATTGCTTACAGCATTTCGCATTTGAAAGCTTGTAAGCTATTTTGAAAAATATCACAGTAATATTTTAAAAAAGGAATGGTAATCTGAACTCCGTAATTGTCGTGTTTAATGTAAGATCATCACTGATTAATCACGAACAATGTAAACATCGATTATTACTGATGAATAAAATAAAAAAGGATTCAGCATTCAGTAATAAATGTCGAACAATTATCACTTCAACATCGTACGAAGCGCGTAAATCCAGTTCAACCCTGAAGACCAAGGTTGTCCCTAATTATACCTTTCGAATGAGACGTCATTTCCTTGCGCTTACGAAATATTAAATGTAAAAAGGAGTCTTTTTCGTGTTTCGAAGGTGTGAATTTAAATAATTGCAATAATCTCTTTGATGGACAGTCATGCGAACTTAATGAACGGGCGGACTGCTTGAAGATGTCTCGGACGAGATCGTCCGTTTAACTGAAGGTTGCTGCCCTTACTGTAATGTGTTATAAGAGACACTTTATAAATTTGAAACCTTTTTAAACAAGGTGAAAAACAACTTAACCTCAGTTAATTATCAAATTATGTATTTATATCTATACAGTTCATAAAAAATCTGTCTGTTTGCTGTCTGTCTTTCTGCCGGTAATTCCGTGTTTGTTCCGGTTAATCTCCGGAACGGCTGGACTAATTTTGACGAGACTTTAAATGGAAAGTAGCTTAAGAATGCAACAGTAACAGAACATATTTCTTATAAAGTTATTTTTTAAAATTTACAGCTGACGAAGCTGCGAAAAGCTAATTATATCATTAAAATGATCTTTCATAACCAAACATTAATTACGAAGTATACCGAAAAGGATCAAGCTGTTATATTACCTCTTGGATTTAATTTCTTGGATTATTTTCAGTGTTATTACTCTTCCAGAAACATATGGGTGGTCTTTGCGGTTATTCCGATTGTTGACCGAATGAAAACCAAAATCATACCGGTGTTCAAGACGTACGTGACCCATCGTACAACGCTGGCTTGATTAAGCAATCCCGAATATATTTGTAATAATAAAATTTCGATAACGGTTATATTATTTGTGAAACGGTAAAACTTAAAAAGCATGTAATTTCGACTATAAAACCGAAAAAATTGCTTTATTTTTTTATGGCATTTTTATTGAGGTCATACTTTCATTACTTAATTTTGAAAAAAAAAATGTTGTCATTTAATTTATAAAATAAACTGATTGTTTTATTTACATTTTACATTCGAAAGTGCAATTGTTTGTAATCATAGCAATCGATCGATTCTTAGCTTATATTAACTACCAGTCGCCCGCGACTCCGGCCGCGCGGTATTGAAAAAAAAACTTAATAAATAGTCTATGTGATCTTCCAAGCTATGTTCTACATCTTTGCCAATTTTCAGCGAGATACATTAAGCCGTTTCGGTAATACCTGCAAACAAACATTCATTCATCCATCCATGTAAGCATTCGCATTTATTATATTAGTAAGATCTATACAATGGTTTCCAATTTCTTAGGGAAAAAAGAATTTTGCTAAAAGTGCGCTATGTGTGTCTATACTATGTCCACGTCCAAGCCTCTCGAGACTAATTAACCATTACAAAGCTTGTAATTGGTAAAAATTGACAAACATGTCGACTGACCATTAATTTTGCTATACAGTATACCTAACGTCGTACTATTTATTTTACGATAAACATGATCGATGTAAGTATGTAGATGAATAGTAGGCTTTATGCCTATGCTAATAATTTTATTGATTTATAGTACGCGGTCATATTATACACAGCGATCCGTTTTACAACGGAGGACATCAGTCATTCGCTACGGTAGAGTACTGATACGTCCTAACTTGTCCACACACAACTGCCGTTGCCCGGATTTTGAATGATGAATGTTCAAACCATATTCACTTGACGACTCATTTTATCGATATGGATTCCATTATTGTATAGACAGTCACACTTAACTGACCCGGTGGGCATAACTAACATTAAATTTCAATTGATTTTTAGCGCCCCACTGACAATGTAAAAACGTCAAAGGATTCTTATCGTTATGTAGTAGCAGTTAAGAAGTTAATATTAGAAGAAGAAGTTATGTTTTATCTTATCTCAGCGTGATAAGAGCTCCTGTCATAACAGGCCAGATATGTTTGTCAAACTATACGTATAAATTACTCGCTTACCTTCATAATAATGTTTTACAGTAATGCTAGACTTATGCGTACAGTCATCAGCCATCATTATTTTATGTCTCGTGGCAAGGCAAAAACTATCAATAAAAATAAATCATTTGAATAACTATAAACACGTAGTACAATGCGCCGACATTACATCTCCTAATGATTTCGCTAACGAATCATTGAAAGTGGTCGTATCGCGTGCGCGGTCCGACGGTGTACGGTGCGCGGTCGGATCGTGCGCGTGCGCCTGTGTGCGTGCTATGCAGCCGTAATAATATGAAAGTGTTGTCCGGACCCCGCCCTAGCCTCGGGTCGTGCTCGCTGTTCCATTTACATCTGCTCCGATACTTTATTAAGCCTTCTGTAGAGGACTACAGCGGTCCGAGTAAGCGGACGCCGTGCCTTGACAAATTTACGGACCACTAGCGGAATATTTGAACAAAGTTATTGCTGGCGATGGCGATGCATTTAAACAATCCTTACTGCATGGATTATAAGTTATTGTTTGTGTTTATTACTTCATACCTTACTTTCGTAAATAATAATATAAAAGTAATAATTCGAAAAAAGTTGGGAACATGATAAGAATTTACGCAATGAAAAATCAACAACTAAATAAAAACTCTGTATTTTTATATGAGAACATTTTAGACATAAATCTACATATTTCCAACAGAATTAAAAAGAAAAACAAATAGCTTTGGGTGTTAAACTGTTCCGAACAAATTCGCTCTTTTGCTAGGATACGATTCAAGACAATAAATGTTAGATTCGAATTTACGATCTCATGTTTTATCGACCGTGCCCTAAACCATTAGGCGCTTAACCGGCGCCACTGCTTCATTTAATTAATTAAAAATTATTTCTCCTCTTTAATTTAGCGAATTATTGTAAATAATATTTGGTTTACAAAAGCTAATATTCGATTTTACGGATGACTTCTATCATCATAAATAATGTATTTAAAAAATATAACAGACAGAATTTTGTGTGTTAGTAGCAGTTATAGTAACTACTACCGCAAATGTAAGTCCGTGTTGTTATCTTCGTGTTTCAAATTAAATGAGCCAATACTATTTATCAATATTTTTACTTTCAAATTTACACAAAAAGTCCTACGTTCTTTAAAAAAATTGTAGCATTGTAAAGAATATGAAAAAAAAACCTTATAGCTACGAATTTCTTAGTATAAATATTTGACAAAAAAAAATTATGACCGCAATTCGAGCATTGAATTATTATACGCAATAGATTCGATTCAGTTATTCTGCGCAGGATCACGTTGTGCCGTTGAGACACCAAAGGTTGTCTTGAAATGCGTAGCCGTTACACAACTTGTCCAAGGAAATAGAGCACATAGATGCGGTAAGCAATTTTGAGCCGTGCCATTGGTCTTACAAAAAATAGCCTGAATTATAATTATAGTTATATCACTATTTAGCCTATTTAGGCTTGAGCAGGTGAATTGTAATGTTGCGGTTTCGTGAAATTTACTAACTTTAAACACAAAAATAAACTTGGGAACTTTATATTGGATTAAACATTTAGATAAGGATAATAAGCGTTTTAGGCAAGGAAGATATTTCAGAAATTCTTTGCTTAAATTAAAGTTTTTCTTCTTGGTCATATCTAGATTTTTATAAATATAAAGTTGACTGCGAACACTGATCAGACCTTAACATGTATAAATATATAAAAAATAGCAAAATGTTGTCTCTTCTAGGGAAAATATAGTTTCAGGACAATTATAGGTGTAGCCCAGCACCACAGAGTACCTACAGAATTTATTGATAATATTGTTGCCAAAGACACATTAGGGTCCGATAACTAATGCGCCGTTGACATTTATAGCTGTAACAATAGATCATCGCCCACTAATCCACTTTTTAAAAAGCTACCGGCATACACTAGGCTTCGGAACCGACCTTCTATGATGATGGACGTTTTAACGCACGCAGTATTACTTTATCGATGCACTTATCTATAGAAATATAAGTGCTTGTCGCTACTAGGCCGAGTCATTCAGTTAAAATGCTACTTATTCTTTGTTTTATTATTTTATTCCAATTAGCTTTACAATATTTAATCATTGGAAGGTCTGAATCTATTTAACTCTGTATTCGCATTTTGTTTATTTTTTTCTATAATCAAATTACAAGCACGACAAAGGTCCACGCGAAAGTTACAAAATACTATACAGGTATCGATTGAATCGTTTGTTCCGGCGCTCGATGTTCATTCAGCGAGACAATCGATTACGACCACTCGATTCATTATGAAATATCAATAGCCTCGGAATCCGATGTTTCCAAAAGAGATGTCACAAATTCGAAGACAAAAGCCGTGATCAATTGCGCAAGCCTTGCAATTACTTTAGTTGTAGTCGTGTAACCTTGAAGGTATACAATCGTTATCTGAATGGTTAACAATATTTTTAAATTGATTGTTTTGAACTGTATTTATAAAGTAGCTTACGCTGATGTTGCGTCAGGAATGTCTTGCGCACGCGCGTACACGCTTTAGTAAGGCGTTACCTTTGTTGATGATTGTTATGAACAACGGTTTTTGTTTAGGGATTGCTTAACTTTTTATAAAGATCTTATTGTTTGACAGAGTAGTTAATCTTGGTAAAACGCACCGAATAATTTGATTGTGGATTGATAGAAAAGTGTTACATAACCTTAAACCATATTTTTTAAGAGCGCCAGTAGCTAAATGGTTAAGGTTACGGATTTCCGATCACGTGGTCGAGAGTTCGAATCCCGCCATTCGAATACTATCGTAAACCATATCCTATCACAAGCTTAGATCTTACTTGGATTAGTACAACAATTATTAGTACATTGACAAAAATCTGCTAATATATAATATTTAAAAACAAAACAAAAAACATTTATACTATTGTTTAGGTTTGGTTAAGTCGAAATTAATTTTAAGCAAAGTAATCTATCACTCATATTTTATCTTCATACTTTCCTAGTATATGAGTTTATAATATGACGCTTGTCTGTTCGAGATGTATGTTTATCCAGTTCCGTACTAAGCAACATGTCTTTTAGTCATAACCACGGTACATTTGTTCACCTTGGACTTACGTGAATTATGATATCGGCTGCAGTTCAGACGAATGGGGTCGACAAGTCCTCCAGTATTATTAAACTGATTTTATCTTCACAGCTTAGCAGCGTTATAATGTTGATAATATTTAAGTATACTTTGGAACTCGTTGATGTCTTTTGAAGCATGAACACAGACAACTTGAAGTAGATCTGTCATTTTAATAAAATTATTTAAAACCTTCATAGCTACGCTTTATAACTAGACTATAAATGTATTTTTTTAATGTGGACTAAACAATAGAATCATAACTAAGAAGTACAATCGAAAACCTTTAATACTTGATACCACATATCATTTTCGCAATTTTTTTTATATCATAAGGTGGCAAACGAGTGATCAGCCACCTGAAATCGCTGAAATAGCGAAGTGACCGTTGCCCAGACATACGCAATTGCATCTGTGTTGCCTACCTTTAATCGACGGAGGAGAGGATGCACAGAAAGAAAATATTTTCCCTTGACATTGCATCCTCTCATCCGGAAAGTGCACTTCCACTTCCCATCCTTTCCTTATAACAAAAAGGGGGGAAAGGGAAAGAGGACTAAATAAGGCTTTCGGGACGCACACTTATCAGACGAAACGCGGAATTGCTTCTACTTCACGCCTGTCTTCTGTGTGGTCGTGGTATTTCACCGGGCGAGCCGGGCCAATTCGTGCGAAGATGTAAAAGCGGGCTCTACCACTGTTCAAATTTATCGAAAATATTATACTTAAATGAATCTAAATATATATAATCGCAATGAAGTCGGCTCACATTAAATAGTTAATTTAATAGAATCTAAATGTTGTTTACTAACCTACTAATGTCATAAATTGAAATCTCATGGTGCACTTAACGAGATGTCTTAATAAAAGACGTCACATTATTGCATGAGCACTGATCAAATAAATACAATTCACTTATATTAGCCACAAATAGCTAAATGTGCGGTACAATCAGCGCAATTGCGATCTAGCTGCAAATGACTCGGCAAAACTGGAGATTGCAACTCTGACATCCACTAGATTTTCACTGAGGACCTGGTCGCGCGACTTTACAACGAAATTCAACTACAGTGATTTTTGTATAGCATCGGTGGCTTAATTTGAAATCTGTGGGTCCTGTGTTCGAATCCCGCCATGTACCAATGTGATTTTCCATTTATATATTATGTATCTACATTTATCTGAGTTTATTATAGTCAAGAAAAACATCGTGATGCAACTTGCACATATCAGCGAAGACATTCAAAGATATGTATGAAGTCAACCTATCCGTAATTGGACAGCGTAGTTGACTATGGCCTAGTCACTCTTAACTTAGTCCCTCAGTGGGGACGTATAGTGAGCTGATGATGATGACTCTTGACTCTATTAATATATATACATAACAGAGGCCACAATATTAAGACATGTTACTCTGCATTTGAAACACATAGCCGTTTCTGTATGACTGATGTTTTGACTGTAGTCTCGCGGCTCGTCGCTTAATGAAAACGGGCCCTTATTGGAAAGGTTATTGCATCAGCGACTTGAAGATGTTTGGTTCAATGAATCTTGTATTCCTATATTTGACTAACACGTTTAATTCTATTGAGTTTATTGAAAAGTTTCCTAGTCATTGATGTCTTTTCATCATGAATGCAGATGCGAGAAAGCAGCGTAATCAAATTTTATTAAGAAACATATTAAAAAAGTAAATTTTTATTCCAACTTAACGTTGCGGTGTCACTGCTGAATGAACCATACATATATTTTGTCTCAGTTTTTTCCAGCAGAATAAAAGGGATGCAAATATATTTTTTATATTTTCGTCAGTGGACGCTTACGGTTAAAGTTGTATCATCAGCAATCTGAGTATGCAAACCAAAAAGCTGTCCAAATCGATAATAAATGATTATTTTGTTTGCATTACTTACTTATTATCTTGAAGCCAATTAAGACATTTCACAGAAAATTGAAGCGTTTTAAAAATTTACATAAATCTGAATTAAACAGTACTTTGTATACACCGAAGAACCTTATTCGTTTATCGAATGTACTCATTTCTTCATTATCCCATATGTGGTAGGGAATATTATCCTGTGTACACTATTGTTAATATACAGTTACTTCACACATGTTTCTTGTTCTTACATAATTCTTTTATTTTACACATTGACGTTAATTGCACTTTGAGTTGCCTCTTGGCGTGTATTCGGAATTCATAAAATTCGGATGTAAAAATAATGAGGTTTTGATCTTTATCTGTATTATGTTTGTGTTAACAACTACAAAGATTCGAAACATGGAAAAATATCAATTAAATTAAAAGGAAAATCGCTTATTAACTTGTACTCTTACAAACATATGTCGTTCCTTAAAGTTGGACAATGAAAATAATAAGAAATCCATAATTGTTAAATATTATTTTCAGGCTGAAAATCAATTATAGGAAATTTTTATTTTACATTCAGTAAACCTACATTAAAAAAAATAAACCATAAAATAGCTAGATAAATACATACGGAAATATAACCAACAACATACATACTTATAAATATCAATAACCTAAGTTTAAGTTGATTACGTTTTTAATATTCCAAGTCTACATTAAGGTGGTACGATCGACGATGACGTAGGTACTTCATTATTCAACCAAAAGCCCTTGAATACAGGTAACTTTGTTTCTATGAGATAATGAAAATTATTATCCATTATAGCTTCCCAGTTGCTTGTAATAAAGTTACAATGGAATGGCCGGAGGCGGCGGTGGGGCGGGCATCGCCGGGTGCTGCAATTAGTGTTAACAATGCTAGCTTAAAAGCTATTTTATGTATAATCTGTAATATTTGATATCATCTGCTGAGTAACTGAAGGTTCTTTACTATAATTATGTGATTACTATTATAAGGTAAAACTTTTTTTTAAATAAATTAGCTATCGCCAGCGAATTAAAAAAAAATTCTTAAGTAACCAATGTGGTTTTTCAGGCTATGTTCTACATCTATGCCAAATTAACGGAGATATCTTCTAACAAACATCGAAGTAAAAACCCGTCAAAATTTCAGTGACGATCTAATTCCACAGACAAAATAATTTCTGATTTCCGGCGTGCTTTTGAAATCAATTTAATACGTAATAGAAACAAAAAATAAACATCTCTCTTAAGTTCAATTTGTGTATATGTAGATAAGATCGGTATCCGAAGGTTTTAACCCATTACCATTAACATACATGCGTTTGCAATTTAACATCTGACATTCGTATAGATGTTATAATAAATTTTGAACCGGATTTCAAATCCATATATCTTACTATGATTAGATATAATTCTTTATTCGAATGCACAAAGTGGGTAGTTTCATTAAATAGATCAAGGTGATAAATCTTATAATATAATAAATTATAATTGGTTAAATCCGTTAAAATAAGAACGCTGTTATAAGCTTTATGTAACTTAATATGCGAGGTCTTACACAGACGAACCTCGCTTATCCGAGAAACCTCTTTAAGTAACAAAAATATTGTGGTCCCTTGAACTCCCGGTTGTCCGGGGCCTTTTGTATATAAATAATTAGTCAATAGTATTGTTATGAGGTCAACAATGAAATGATTTGAACGTTCTGTCAAAGAATTTCACTTATGATTTCATTGAGAACAAGAAATTCATTGGACGAAACAAATAGTACACTAGCTGTCGCCCGCGACTCCGTTCGCGCAGTGCTAAAAACAACCTTAGTTAGTGGCTTATGCTTTCTTGCGGATTATGTTTTACATGTTATGCCAAATTTCAGCGAGATCCATACTAAAGTTCTGGAAATACCTTCGTACAAACATCCAAACATCCGCATTTATTATATTAGTAAGATATGAAATAACTAATTGTTAGAAGAGAGATTTGTCTACCTAATTAAACGATAGATTGTATCTATATCAGACACACTGTCTATTTATTCATAGTTTTATTATTCTTACAGATTAATATTTATATGAAGTAAGGTCAGATGTCAGCGGTAGCGGCCCGCGGCTCCCTGTTAACTTGAGATGTATCGGAATCAATCATTCAATATCAGATCGTTATAGTTAGCCATTGATTTGTGTAATACAGATAACACGGCTTTGTGGTACTTTCAAACTTTTATTTTTTTGAAAGGTAATTTCGAGAGATAGTAATCTTGATATTTCAATTGAGCTTTAGTATCGAAACTTTTGTATTCCACAGATTATGAATAGATTTATCGATGCAATATTGCAAAATTAAACGTATCTAAGAAGAATATAACGAAAGAATTCTTATAGTTCAATGTGGTCCCAAAAAGTAACTACCCTATTTAAATTATGGTCATTCAAAGTTACACGCCAGTTTTAATGGTAATTTTAAGGCTGATGTCGCCGAGCACTAGATGGCGCTGCCAACTAAGCATAGCTTTTCGCTTTTATTTTATAAAAAATAAAAAAAAATACAATTTTCAGTCAGTCATTTGCGTGGGTCTTAGCAAAGAAGTTCCCAATGTGTTCATTTCCCGTGAATACACTATGTGGTCATTGTAAGATGTTATCCGCCATATTGCTAACACGTTAAGATAATAGAAAGCTCGGTCCGTTAGTGGAACCTGTTCAGCCCTGTAGGTTTCACCTCCTCTTGTATCCAGATAGTTGAATTGTCAGAGCGTACGCCCACGGCGCCGGCGCACTCGAGAGATGTCGCTTTGACATTATCCTGCTCATAAATCTGTCTTGCACCACATCGTGTACGTTTCATCGATAAGATTAACGCCATCTTCTAACATGGACTTACATAACCATATTATTCGAAGCGGGGTTGCATTGTTGCGTACCAGATCATTTATCGTTCTATATAAAGAAGTTTGAGTTTTTATTACTGAATATTAAAACGGCAAAGACTTTGTGCCTTTTAAAAAAGTTGCTGTAAGTTATAATTCGTAGTACTAGGAATCTTGGGAAAATTAGCATAAAATCAAATGTACTCTTTGCATTAGAGGAGGTAGCAAACGAGCGTCAGAAACACTGTGGTGATCATTAATTTCCATGGAACCAGGCCTTTTAGATAGAGATACACTTTTTGAAGGACCTAATTCATACTGTTTTGGAAATACCACCGAGGACCGTAACACAACGCGGCTGTACGTAACAGGAAATTCCTTGAGAAACGCACCGTTGAGGAATGCCAGCCATCCTTGTGGTGTGAATGATTCTCGACAGTCTGTCGTCCGATGACGAAAGTTGGCGATAGGATCTATGCTAGATTATTTTTAGAGCTTTTTTCGTCTAGACAGTTAGGAAACAATATTGCTAAATACAAGGACATGCCCATATTTGTTGTTCTTTGTAAATTACATGGAAAGTGAAACATAATGCACGGACGTGACAAACTGAGGAAATATCTTCCCTGTCATCTAAGCAAGTTACGTGCCACAGATAATATTAGTGAAAATGTTTAGATATACTGAGGAATGTAGGCGGTGTCTTTGATATTCATAGTTTACTATGCGTTCGATAAAAACAAACATAACTTTTAAAAATATTAACAAAGCAGCTAAATCCTAATAATAAAGTAGGCAATTTATTTGTCATTGTTTCAAATTAGTCATCCAAAGTTTAAATTTCTATTTCGTAATATGATAAAACAATGGGCTTTACTTACCGTTACTTTCTGAGACCAAAGTCTGTATATAAAACATATCGTTATCCCTGTCATTGTCTTGGACAACACAGATATAATAATATGTTTTAAACAGAGATTTTGGTTTTACAAACCCACAGTTAATCATGGTATCATATATATTCAATATCTGGTTTCTTTCAACATGTTAAAAAAATTATGTTATATTCATAATATTACCCAGATTTTACCACTTTACCACCGTGAGTTAATTAGCTTTTTAACCACATTTTAACGCGTATAATGAAGGTTATTATTATGTTTTTCTCGGGTATTTATTGTGCAATTGTTTCCAAGTATCATTTTAAAGTTAAATAAACAAGGTACGTAAGGTCAAGTACGGGGTAAAAAGTGAAAGGGTCGACTACATTTTGCATAACGATTTGGAAAAACCACAGCCCGCTAATAACCCTAAAGACACAAATTATTTTCTCCGCAAGGTCGACAAAGGGTTTTGACGAAATATGTTCCTAGAAATTCCTACGTATCCTTAACCACATCCTTGTTCAAAACAATATAATCAACAGAAAAATTAATAGCTTTAGTGCAAGGACGTCAAGTTGCACTTCTTTACGCATACGGTTAAATAAAAATAGACTTTGGTATTCCCTTGACGTAAACCAAACTTCCCATATTTCAACGAAAGATTTTTTTGTAAGGAAATAATTTCGTACGCATATTTAAATTACATATGAACAACCTTATAAATGTTGAAAAAAATTGCTTAATTTTCGTCAAAAATGCATCTTTCTGCACGCCCTAACACGTTCAATACCGGTATATTTTTAACGTACTTATAAAAGTGAACTTGCAATGCGAGTCGGTGGCAGTGAACGTGTTAAACATTTCTATCACTTGCTAACCGTACGACCTTTGCAATTTGACCACAACATTAATTTTTGTCAAGGATATGTAAACTCACCCACACCGTAATTGTTCTTATTTACCTCTAGGCAACAACGCTCATCAATCATTGCTATTTGCATATTCTCCGTGTACAAGTGAGGCGTATTGTTGCTAAATTTATAAGACGCGTCGCTAAAAAAAAACATGTAGATATTTATCCTTACGGATAAACATCTAGGTCAACTTAGTTGATCTAGATTTGGAGAATGATTAATAGAGAATGATTCTAGCTAAATGGTATGTATGCATGTTACAATGATTACTTTTTACGAATATAATGTAATAAAGGGTTAAAATATTCACAAAAAGTATTGTGAAAAATTAATTTGTACAAATAATAATAGCTTACTAAAGAGATATTATATCAGTTGCATTTTATGTTGTCAAACTTCTATCTACAATCGGCATCCTAACGACATTAATACACGTGGACGGACACATTCATATATATAGCAAGAACAATTAATAATTATTAAGTAGGCGCAAAAAGAATTAAGATCTTCGTGTTTGAGATGGCATTGAGACGACAGCAGAGAGTATTATAACGACCAATTTTCTCCGACCTCCCATGTCCCCCTTTGTACGTAATCGCCTAAGGCGAATAGAGCGGGTTTAAAGTATTTGACAGTTCACGTTCGATTGGTCACACTGTGGGTCGAAGTCACGCGCCGTGTCGCGACCGGCCACGACCGACGCCCTTGTGCGGCATTCCTACTGTCAAACTTAGCATCAAATCGAACGGGAAGAAATACCTAGAAGCCGCAAGGACAAACCACAAAGTTCCGAGAAGATAAAACTTAAAGCTATACATGTAATAAAAAAATATATTTAATAAACAAGTCGTACAGATCGCAACACAGACGGTTTTCCAAGTACGCACCGTACGACTGAATTTCACTTGAATTCACAATTTGATAAATGGTTACGAGATTTTAATGTGACATCGTACGGAGCCAATTAATATAACTGTTAATAAATACACATTAAATCGAATTTACGTGACTGGGTAAGTGTTACCTATCTTTATTCGTTGAAATCCAAATTGATTGCTTATTTTTGGATAACCTCTCATTAAAACGGTTGCAAGTGAAAATTTACAAATTTGAAATGTCAACAGAAGACCTTGCTCCAGTCATGTCACTTAATTGTCCATATACTGCTTTCTACTGGACAAAGCAGCTATAAATTAAATAAAATTTTAATATTTCTTGATTGCTTTTTCTTTTAGTTGGCATGCTTTCCTATTGAAGGTCTACAGGTTAAATAAACTGAAAATTTCGTAAAGCACATTATCATTTAACACGTTGAGCGCCACGCGTATTTCTAAGACAATCCCGTTCAGGCCACGACCTTAACACGGAAAGTCTAGAGACAGTCACCGATGTCCGATGTGGCGCATAACGTGTTAATGTTGATAACATTATGAATCTGTAAGTCACTCGATGGGTGTCGGTGATCGTTGTCGATAAAAGTATATGGTGTCTCCAAGCAAAAGCTCAATAATCGAGCCTAGCCCATGTTCGGGAAGACTAGGCCTGTCACCATGCTGGCCCAGTGCGAATGGTTGTCTTTACACACATCTTTCGTCCCATCAGCTTAAAATAAAGTCGGATAAATACACATAAAATTCGAAAATGGAAGAACACTTTAGCACATGAGATCGAACCTATATATTACAACACAAGTGTTTGATTATTGCGCCGCTGACGCTCGTATTCTATTTTAGGTATTATCTAATAATAATATTAATATGAACACGATCGACCTTCAGTTGCCGATCGATTCTTTGACGCTGAGATGTCAACTCAACACACGCCTTTATTATAATAATTAACGGGGGCAGTACTTAGTTCGGTACAAGGTCGCCAAATTATTTGAGCGATTGGGAGCGAGGCTGCTACTGACGGACTTTTCTTTCTTGAGTAAGAACTCCAACATAATGTGCACGCACCTTTGAAGATATGTTATTATATTTTCGTTATGGACAGTTTATAATTCATATCGCTAAAGACAATGCTAAACGATAATTCTACTATGAATACACGATAAAAGACTTTATTTCTTAGGTGTTAAAGTTCGTATTTGTTTGCAGTGAATTTAATACGATCTTATAACTTGTCTGCATCATATTTTTTTTTAATCAATTAAAAAGTTGTTACGTTATAACGCTTTGTGCCAGTATTTATCACACTGGAATGAGTCTCGTACTGGATATTCTAGGTCAGAATATTTAATCTGATCTTTCTGCAATCAGACACGAGATCATCGTTGAGATTAAGCTAATTAAAATACTTATTTGTTTTTCTTACTTTTTGAGTTGCTTTATTTGGTTGACAATTTTCTGGTTTAGTCATATCTGGGTCGTTAATAAGCTTTATGTTTTAATGCAAATGTCAATGTAATTGGGGATTTTCACTGCCGAAACTTCTGTATAAAAACATATTGATATTCCAAGACAATGTGTTTTAATACGAGTGTATAATTAACTTTATCAAATAAAAATAGTATCCATAAAATTAGTAGTTAAGTAAATTGATAAGCTTACATAAAACAAACGCTATTTATATATAATAATAAATAAATACTTAGTAGTACTCTTAATTAATTTTTCTAATATGGATCAGTTTTAATTACAATCTGTCATCATATCAAGAGGCCGTTACAAGTTTTTTTTTAATTAAATCTAACGCTAATGCCGGATCAATTGCAAATGATTTCATTAACCGCTTTGGATATTTCATTGAGAAAAAATCTTATTCGAGAGTCAACATGGATGACTTTGGTTATTTTTATTCTACAAGAAAAGTTATTACAAACTTGTGTGATTTATATGAGCAAAAGCTTTTTCCTTACTATGTACACTATGTGTATTTTATGTCTATACGAAAGTATCGCCGTATAATGGTACATAAAAATACCTATATGACTTCAAACACATTGTTGACGGCTAAAAGCAATAAGCAAAGTTCTTTTTTAATAGAAATGCATAGTACAAAATTACTCTATTGTGTGCTTCATCTTTTAATTATACAAATATAGCAAGAAAATATTTCTTATTTTACAATTATGTCAAACAATAAGTTGATTTTAATCCCTCTTAAGGTATGTGATTATTGAATCTGGAAATACTATGGTGAGACGAGTTGATGAATTATTTATCGTTATATGATCGATCATTCCGTCATAATTCTGTTTTGTTGTTAATATATGCTATTAGACGTGTATCAAGCATTGTGGTTCGGTACTGAGAAATAATGTTACGACAATCAATTTGATAATATTACAAAAAAATCACGATAGTATGTTATTAACAGTAGGTAATGTTGTTTAAGATAACCAATCTACAGTGGTAATAAATAGACTAATGAGTGTCAATATTAAACGAACCATTCTCGGTTTGTGTGGATATAACATAGAGCTGAAAATACCGCAACTTTATCTTTAAGAAACAAAGCAAAATCAAAAGGAAACGATTGTGCGATCAAATTAAAATATTATTTCAGTTTTTACTAGACCGCAAGGATTCAATATTTAACAACTAGCTGTCGCACGCAACTCCGTCCGCGCGGAATTAAAAGAAAAAATCTAATTAGTAGCCTACGTGTTCTTCCAGATTATGTTCTATATCTATGCCAATTTTCAGCGAAATCCGTTCAGCCGTTCCGGAGATACCTTCCAACGAACATCCGTCCATCTCTCCATCCATCTAAACATTCCCGTTTATAATATTAGTAAGAGTAAAATATCTCTTACTACAATAACTAAAAAGTATACTTAGAATGATGTAAGCCACATATTATTTTTCATGAGTACACCTTAGTGTTTACTAACGCGAAAATCTTGATAGGATATGAATGAAGTAAAATTTAAAAAATAATGATAAAAGAAAGGTTATAATTACTCTATAAAATTCAGAGCAATGGTCAAAAATCGTGCGCCTGAGTCGCCTGAAGGTCGGCCGATGTTGCGACCGGTCGGCCGCAGCGAACAATGGCCATCTATTGTAATTATTAACTTATAAGTTGGGCAACTGATAGCTCGGTCGATATATGTCCAGCCCAGCCCGAGCTAGACAAGCTTGAACTATGACATTTACACGAATGCTAATATGACATGGTTGGAGTAAACTCAACGGATATAGTCCGACAAACTTGTCTGACCCGAACATATGTGACTACATTACAATAACGCATGTCGCACCCTCTCAATACGAAAAGGTATAATACCACAAAATCCTTGTCGTTGTATTAGAGCTGTCGCATCATGTGACGTCTGGTGTGTCAGTTTTCTATTTATTACACACATTCATTTATTGACATACTAGTTGTTGCCCGCGACTCCGTCCTCCCAGAATTAAAAGAAAATATAAGTAGTTTATGTGTTTTTTCAAACAATGTTCTATCTATGCGCAAGTATATTGGGTTATAAAAGAAATAGTACACCAATGTCTTTGAAATCTCATGACTTATGCAATCAGTGGTTAGAACTGCAGGGACAGGAACCTTCTCACTATAGTGATAGTTATCTCACTCACCGGGCCAGTTAAATTGGTCGCACTATAATCTTAAAATGGAGTTACATGCTCCAATAACGTATTGTCCCATCGTGTTGAAGTCCTGATATGTTTGAATGTAACGGATATGACAAGCGAGAGTGACCTGCAAATTGTGTTCGTAGCAATCTCTGACCGTAAACCGTACTGTATAATATTACCATAGCTATTGTCCACAACTTTGTCAGCGTAGAATTTAAAAAAAAAAATACCTTCCACATACATAAGCTGTTTCCCATTGATAATGAGGTTGAAATAAGTCTAGACGTTTCGAAGATTACCCGCAATAATCGCGCACTTTCAGACTGGTGGATAGACAGATAAACAGACAGGCCCACAGACAATATTTTTAACAAGTTTTTATTTTTTTATTTTAAGGAACACAATGACATCTTGTGCACGAAAAATGTTTTTTATACTACATACGGACATTCAATTTTAAATAACAGTGTAGATTATAATATACATTAGAAAATTCAGAACAAAAATCGGGTGGTAATAACAGGTATTGTAAATTCGATGTACGAGAGACCCGAGCTCGTTATATTACTTATTGCAAAATTAACGTACCTTGAAAAAGCTGCGTGCAATTTGTTACAAATATGTCAATAACATGGCCAATAAATATCGACCTTATGATTCATTCGAATAAGAAATAATTTTTATACGAGATGCTGTGAAGCTGATTCTCCTTTGACATTCTTGATAAAAACTTGTTTGCTACATTTGTTTAATAATTCATTAATTTTATATAGACTAGTGGTCGCCGAATTGTCGAAATTCTACCATAGGTCATAATCCAAGATTATTTTTATTTAAAACTAGTTGTCGTCCGCAGGGTATTGTATGTGTTCTTCCATCTTCTATGCGTATGCCAAATTTTATCGAGATCCGTTGAGCCGTTCTGGAGATACCTTCAAACAAATATACATCCATCCATCCATCCATGCATCCAAACATTCGCATTTATAATATTAGTATGATAGATTTATACACTTCTTTCCATATTAACTTTAGGTGACTATATCAAAAACGTTAATGAGTTCGTGCAATTTCCTTAAAAACAGGAAGAAATGTTTTGCTGCACATATACAATGATTTAATATTATATTTATCTATCTACAGGTAATAAAATTACAGTGCTTGTATTCTAACTGTTGATTTCTGAGACCAAAATAAACCACCCGTAAAGACCACCCGAATAAAACATATCGACACCCTTTCATTATCTTTGACAAAACAGAGATAACAATATGTTTTAAACGGGGATTTTGGTCTCAAAAACCCACGTAAATATAGCTTTAATTAATGATATGTGAAATGGTTAAATATTCACCTTTAACTAATCCTTTTAAAATATAAAAATCGAAATGGATGTTTTAAAAGCGCTCAGAAATTGCGTGACCGAATAATGAATGACCGAAATCTGGTTCGATCGTTTTCGATTCGATATTCGGTTTCATTGTTACTGTCATACGGAAGGCAATCGGCCGTTGTAATTACAGTTTTGCACGTAACTATTGTGCAACTGATGTTGAGTTACAAAAAAAAAACGACAGGAAAAAAACTATAAGACTGATGAAATATTTAAAGTTTTATTAGATATGTTATTATGGAAATAAATACAAAAATAATAAGTAGTTAATTTAAATTGTAGGGGTTAAGATAAAGTTTCTATGAAGCTAATCCAAACTAGGATTACAATTTTTCGTCAAAAAATAACATGTTAAGAACTTCTAAACAATTTATTATTAGATTCTTATTAATATACAATTTATATGTTGAAAATTATGTTTTTTTTCTTATAACAAACAAAATGTATGCTTAATAATTAAATATTTTCTTTATTATAACGACCAAATACTTACGTATTACATATCGTTCTAACCTTGCTACTACGGTAGTGAAATAAAAGAAACGTCAATTATGTCAATTGCAGGAATTACCTATGTAATGTTGCTACCAAAATTAAAAAATAAATAAGACAAAGATTTGCATAACAAAACCCGTCAGTTCTTATTAACTGTAGAGGCAGACAAGTTTACGGGTTTAACCGGACAAATGAACGTTGTTTGTTTATATCACTAAATGTTTATTATTGTAGGTGGAAAGAAACTACTGGTACCTAACTTTTTTTTTATAATTGAACTTCTTTATCATTCACTAGCAGTTGCCTGTGACTTCGTCCGCGTGCAACTGCGATCCAATTCCAAACAATAATCAAATCTTTCTTCTTTATTATTAGCTGTCACCCGCGATTTCATCTGCACGGAATCAAAAAAAAAACTTTATTAGTAACCTTCGTGTTCTTCCAGGCTATGTTCTATATCTATGCCAAATTTCAGCGATATCCATGTAGCTGTTCTAGAGATACCTTCAAACATACATTCAACCATTCATCTATACAAGTATTCGCATTTATATTATTTATTAAAGTAACATAAAGTGGTAGTAGTCGTTAAGAAATGGTTCCGGAATCAAATGACGAATCAATCGACGCGGATTTCTCAAATAAATGCGATTAGACGCAATAACTTTCGCTCCGTAGTTTTTATTTAATATTCATTACTTTTTAGTTACTTGTGAACAAAGTCTAGTGTGTGTTTTACAACGGACATGTACTATACATAGTGATATAATCAAAATACGTAAATAGTGCAGTATTCGTGAGCAATAAGTAAAAACATTTCTAGAGTTATTCGTTGTTTTGACAAACCGGGCGGGCGATAGTGC
>NW_013533657.1:3032805-3046220 GCF_000836235.2 Papilio xuthus
AGATATTTCATTTTTCATAAAATCAGCCAGAGTCTTCGTTTCCATGTGTCTAAAATAGGTTTTATGTAATTACTCGCCTGTCTTTAATATCGATTTCTACACAATTTTATCAATTTTAAATGTACCAAAATAAAATTTTTAAAGTTACAAATTGATCAGAACTGCTCATAATGAAGCCATAACAATGATGAACGGAATCGAATTAAAATAAGATGATTAAAGCAAGATAAATTACACGTAAAGATATTTATAACAAGATTTACACAAATACAAAAGGAACACAAAACACTTTGGTGAAATTTTCAGTTACTATAACAAAGGTCACCTTTCCTAAACTCGATTATCTTCCCTAAAGTCCGTCCAGCTGTGGGCAGTCATTCATGGCAGACACAATCTAGAAACGCCAACTAGAAGATACCAAACCTAAATTAACGTTCAAGTGGAACATGCTGTTATACAATAAAGTGGAGCACAATGAGAGCGAATGTATTATCCAAACGTTATCTGCGAGCGAGCGCACGAGCCACACAAATTGTGCGGCGTTAGATCTGCATCGCGGCCCTCGCGTGACGTCACGATGCACCGCACCCAACGCACACAAAACTCACGGAATTGCCCAAAACTTGCATTTTGAAACTTCTTTTAATCCGTCAAGTGTTGCATGATGTTAACGTTTTAATCCACCAAGTGTGGAACAACATTTATGTTCGTAAGAAGAATCGCTACCGACATTTTCCACTGCTAAAAATGTGGACAAAAATTTCATAGTTCTTTTTTATATGATACGTTTATTATTTCTGTATATTTTGTATGAATAGCATTTTGTATTACCAATACTAGATAAAACAGAGCCAATAAACTCATCACCAGGTCCGTAACTACCAGGTAAAATGCGTATATTTGGGTATTTTTAGTGACCTACGGCATATTTTCCTGATCGTAATGTCAATGACTTCTTAATTTTGCAGTATTGTTCATCACTTATTTTTCTTATAAATAGTTACATAATTACTAATTTTATAAAAACGTAGACAATGTCTTCTTATAGAACAAAATTAGTCACCGCAGTGAGGTACATTGTGAGGTCCACGCATCACTGATTTCACGAATTACACTTTCATAATTCTTTGACACGGGGCACAGTTCTGCCACGTGCCTGCACAAAAAAATTAGCTATTAGATACTGTTACATTAATTTCTAATTCATCTTTTATTGCGTAATAAATGCAATTTTATGTAAAATCACTTTAGCAATTTTAGTCTTACTAATATCTTGGTTCTTACATATTATAGATGCGAATCGATGGTTGGATGTCATTCTGTCAGATCTCGGTGAAATTTGGCATATGTATAACGTATAGCCTGGTACGCACGTAGGTTACTAATTAATTTTTTTTTTTAATGCCACGTACTAAATATTTCGCAACGGAAAATAAATTAGATCTAATAAAATTGAGTAATCGCCATACATATGTACAATTGTAGATCGTAATATAAATGTCTATCTAAATAAATAATCGACAAGTTACCGCAGCCTACTTTCCTCCTCTTATCTACGAGTAAGTGCAACGCACCTGTCCCACGACGTGAGCGAATATTGAATCGAGTTCTCGTCTCGGACTTTAAACTAAGAGAGAATCGATATATTTCATTCGAATGAACAAGAGTATAGCGAGGTGTAATAACTAAGTTACTGGCAGAAAATAGAGGATTTATAAAGAAAAGAATCGAGCTTGTTGATCACACAGACACAACATCTAGTGAGGTCATAATCACCGCCTTGTCCCTATTCCAGTCTATAAGACCTGTTGGCGCACCAAGTTTGCTTCCTCCAGATCTATCTGCCTGTTTGCCTAAAAGATAAAATACGCCTTTTAAATAAAAAATTAACAAATATTTCAAAATCGTTCCGAACCACAGTATCATTACTCAATTTCACAAAAGTGGTCAGATAATGCTTTCAGATTACATTATTAATTTTTACGACATTCGCCATCTTTTTCGTTTCTAGTAAATTGATGATTGAATAATGATACAATAAGTATAAAATTTATTTACGGTATATTAGTCCGTGTAAATTGTACATTTTTCCTGTTTATAAGACGTCAAATGAGACTGGCCGACGAAGTTTTTTTATAGTATTTTTGTAACGTCAAGCGACAAGAAGCTTTGTGTAGGCACCTAATTCAAATCATAATAGGCCTCTATAATCAGATACTAAAACACTTTTAATTTTGCTATGACCTTAAGATGTCGACCGTTCACGAGCAGTGAAAACGAGTGGCAGATAAACAATCTTGCTATCGAACTCCACCTACCTGGCTGAATAGATTCATTGTACTATTTAAATTAAAAAAAAACGATCAAATCGATAATCAAACGACCATATTACAATATTGCATTGATCGACGTTTATACACTAGTTTCAAGCAGGGTGATGCTTCAATGAGTAAAAAGTTCTCGTATAAGGTAAGAATTTGAGTATTTTATAGGTATTTATTCTAGAAACTTGGGATTACTACATCATAGCTGGAATTAGCTCAAGACATAAATTTTTTCCCTAAAAAATTGTAGTACGAAAACTTGCATCCTTAGTGCATTTGGAATTTCTTCGCAATTGAATTGATTTAACGTAATTTGTGTCCAAGAAAAAAAATATTCCTTGCGGAACACTGTAGATCTTTTATTTAATTTGTAAATAATAAAAGATACGATCCAAATTCAGTCATCTCAAAGTCAAAAGCATTGTCCATTAACAGCCAGCATCTTTCAAATATTGAAATGTGAGTGAATCGAATGGGCATTTGAAGGTCGAGTCTGTGTTGAGTCAACAGACAACAAGCACGTGCCGGCCGATGCCAAATTGCATTGATTCTGATTGAGATAATTTCAGACATTTGAACAAAGTAATTCGTTCCTCTGTACAATGCCGTTTGATCACGCAAAGTTTCTCTTTATTAATATTCAAATGCGACCTTACTTTGTATACGAAATATATATCATCGTTATAATTAGGTTTTCAGTTTGACTGCTTCCTTGTAATAATAACCCTAATAGAATATTTTCTTAAATGAGCTATTCGGGACAAGAATATTGTGTGATTTGTTGTAAAGTTTATCAAAAATGTTATTTAGTATTTTTTTTAATTTATTTGAAAACAACTGAAATATTTTTCTACGCTAACAATGTATCACCTCATCAGATTAGTCAGACTACCGCGAAAATGAACATTTTTTCCAAAAAAGTGGCATCCATATTTATTGACCAATTGCCTAATCTTTTAAGTAAAAATGAAGGTATTTTTTCTTGTTTAAATTTGTTTTTAATGCCTTAATAGAGACATATATTTTACGAACAACT
The DNA here is from genome assembly GCF_000836235.2 of Papilio xuthus. Taxonomy (NCBI): domain Eukaryota; kingdom Metazoa; phylum Arthropoda; class Insecta; order Lepidoptera; family Papilionidae; genus Papilio; species Papilio xuthus. The sequence goes on from NW_013533657.1 coordinate 3,036,166, forward strand.
TAATAGTTTTAAATGCCTCGCATAAGGAAGCAGATTTCTGGAAATAATTCTCAGCTTGAAGTGTGAACATAAAACAATCTGCAGTCTACACAGATGGATATCAAAAGAACCCTGAACTGATTTTAAAGACACTAAACTTATTTAATTATTAAAACATTTTATAGTGCAGAATTTTTACACAGGCATTTAACCTTTGGAAGATTTCCAAGTTTGGAAGTTTTGTGGTATACAAGAATGAACGTAAAATTAGTTACGTGTAATCATAAAACATTAAAAAGATGAAATTAATTTTAAACTTTTAAGTGCATTAGTAGACGATTTGTCACTGATTTTATTGAATTCTTAATAAGAATAAAAAAAAGAATATATGTAATTTTGACATGTAAATGTAGGAAGCACAGTGCATAGTGATTGTATAAAATAAAAGGAATTTGTTTAAAAATTACAGTTGAAGGTAAGGTTCCAGAGGTTTATAAATTTCCTGCCTTCAAACGACCTCCATTACGACTGAGTTAGCTGTCTACTTACACGTAGGAAACAAATTATCACTTAATTTTATAATATACTGTTTTTTTAAATTCAACCTAAATCATGGCATCATTTTGATCATACAACATTAACTGTTTATTCCTGATTAAAACATCTGTCAAGATGAAACCGTCTACACCTTTTAACATAGATATTTGACAGTTAGTTTCTCCTGACTTCCCGAACACTCAGCAAACCCTTTTCAGAGTTACCGCTTATCTTTCTCCAGCATCACCTTGTTCCATAATATATTGTGTAGGTAACTATGAGGTACATATTTCTCTATCAAAGCTTCAGTATTTCAATGAAATTAACAATTAGTTAAACTTAAATAAGGTATATGAAGTGCGCTACTTCGGTAAGTCCAATTCGTTGTCCTGTGCTTTCACTTTCCGGGCGAGATGTGTAGCAATCGCTTACAACTGATGTATCCGTTTGAAATTGCGTACTGGCGCCGACATAGTCACTAATTTAGAACACTGTTGTTTTAAGATTGAGACGGCTTGTCTCTAGAAAACGATGTCTACATCTGCGAAAAGGAAGTCTAATCGTATGGGGACTATTTTTTTATTTTTTATTTTACACTGATGGATAGTGATGCACATATCTTTTGAAAGTTTTAAATTTAATCCGAAAAAAATTTATACCACATTAATTATATCAATCGATTCAATATTCAGGAGAAAGTAGTACTGAAATCAGACGATTTTCGACCTTCCTAATAGTTGGCGTATAAAGGAAAACCAGTCGACAGAGTTGAAGGGTGATACGCCTCCGCGACATTGCACATTTAATTGCCCAAGTGACAACTTAAAAAAAATGTGACCAGACACGAAGCCTGAGAATTATTCGGCGGCAATAAGTTGACTTTTTAACATTTATAATTGTTTGCAAGGTTTTATTAAAACGGGAGCAAATCGTTACAGACATGCAAAAAAAAAACAAGAATAATAAACACATTACAGAGAACGGCTTGACCTCTGTCTCGAAGTGATCTTTCACTCGAATTATACAAATTCTTAAAAAATCGATAATTTGTAAAAGTAAGGCGATCGATTACGATATATCAAAAACTTAATTATGCAACTGTACATTCATATCATCATGAAAAGCAATACACACATGTACTGATACTTAAATAATATCCATTTGGATAAAAATTCAAAAATGCCATTAAAAATTCAGACTTCCTAAGATAAAAATTGGTAATTTTATTTTAAGATATTTTTCCTAAAAAATGTTACTCATTCATGGTAAGTGTCGGAATAGTTTATGAATATGTTACCTAACTAATTTTTTAAACATAAGTAAGTTAAGTTAAAATATAAATACCCCTATATCATATAAATTAGCCTCATTGTGCTTCTGTCGACTGAAAACATCTTAATTATGATTACACTCCGACATTATATGGTTTGATATGACATCAGCAAAAAGCACATTATCGCCGAGAAAAACCCGGTAGAACAACATCAGTCTATCTGGCACCGCTTTATCGCATTTTTATTAATACTTGATAAATAATATTTTATACTTTTTATAATTTTTTTGCATCTTGTACCCGATTATGTTTTTATTTCATATTAAATAATGCTATAAACATTTAACAATAATAAATATGAATAATCCCACCTTAATTGAAACTTAAAAAAGGTTTTTTTTTAGCCTAATGGGTTCAGGGGTTTTGCTACCTTTCACTCTCGGTGAAATTAAAAAGGTCTTTCCTAGGTCAAGTCCAAAAAATATAAGACACAGGTATTAAATTAAAAAATAAACGAAAATTACTGGATTAAAATATCTCGTTATTATGCAAATAACTGAAAGTAGACTCGATGTTGTTTTACATAATCACGCGTAACAATAATTGCAGTTTGGTCGGTCTTTTTATTTATTTTATGCGACCATACTTATCGTAGTTCTAATTAAAAATAAATCAGATTACATCTTGTATAATAGTTAATTTGTAGTCAGATACTGGTATTTATTACTTCGAATCCGGCTCATTGTCTACTTGCGATAACTAAGCTTGATTTTTCATTGATAAAGCCTATTATTACAAACGGATACTGTTCTGCTAAATCTATTCAAAAATGATTGTAGGTCCGATTGTGGTTTATTACGATTAAATTAGGTCATTTAATATTCTGATTTTGATACTTTGAATTTTAAATTAACTATTGTAACTGTTTATCGAAAATCAAAAGACCTGTATATTATTTACACCTTAAACTAAGCCTGTGATACCTTTATAATGTTATTATTTCTTCTGCTAAGTGACGTATTATTTTGTTGCGGTCCGTATGGAGTAATACCTCTAAGAAGGCAGTTGTGAGGTGGTTGTTCTATAATACGCGTGATGAATCGGACGCTGGAAGCCTAAGTCCTTCTTAATTAAAAATAAAACTTAATCAGAAATCGACCCATATAGTAAAAAATAAAAAATATTAAGATGTTGTTTTATTCTTCATGGACTGGTTTTTCCCGGTTGAAATGTCACAATAAAAAGGTTTACGATACTCATATCACAGGCTACTAAGTTGTAAAACAAGTAATTCATCATGTAAATAAAAAAATAATAAACGCACACGAACTTAAATTGACCAAGGGCATCTATTATAATATGCACACGACAAAAATGGAAACGAAAACACAAAGAACCTTGAGACCGTTGTTCGTAATCAATTTTGCTAACTCCTTATCAGAATTTATCTTTCTAGTTGCGATCTAACCTATTAAGAAATAAAAAAAAATAGGTCGGTCTGTAGCGTCAGCACGCGTGCGCTCGGAAGGCGCGGCCGCGCCCGGCACGCTCGCTCTGTTATTTGCCGTCTGTACTTCGCTTTAACCGTCTTGATACTTTGAATATTTTTTTCCGATAGATTTTTAAATACTGTCCAATAATCCTAATGCAGAACAAGTGTCATTTGCAATTAGCTGTCATTTTTTAGTATTGTAGATTAAGATATGTCATGCTTGAACACGCGGATACAATGCATAGATTATTAATTTGAAATAAAAATGAATAAGACATAAACATCCTGTTCGTTAATATTTTATTACAAGGAAACTTACTTTATTACAAATCAATTTTGAAGTTGCATACGACGGATATACTTAGACATGTGATGAAATAATCTATATTAGGTCAGCCATAATCTATAATAATCTTGTTAGCGAAATGATAATAAATACTACCAAAGACATTTCACAGAATCGAATAGAAAAAAAAACAAAAAAGGTTCACAAGGTAACTAAAGCAGATCTTGTACGAAGCTAGACCCATGCTCTAAACTCCTGTTCCTCTATTCTTGTCTGTGGTTTGCGATGACAGGCGACACGACACATGACATTGTCGGTCTGGTTAAATCATACAAACATAAACATCTCTTTCTATAGTCAATTTCAAACATGTATTTTTTCCATAAATCTATTTTCTAATAAGACAATAGACATTTTTGTAATAGTATTTTTTTTTAACACAGGCAGATTAAGTCTGGTAAAAGGCGTATGGGCCATTTTTACTTCACCTCAGGCTAACGTGCAGGCGACGACTATGAATTGCTTACACTTTGATACTTTTATCTTACTTCTTACTTATATTATAAATGCGAATTTAGATGTACGAATGAATAGATGGATGTTTGTTAGAAGTTATGTCAAGAACCATTCCATGAATTTACCATAGATGTTGAACGTAGTCTGGAAGAACTAGGCTACTTATTAAATTATTTTATAACTCCGCACAGAAGGATTCGCGGACGACAACTAGTAGTACATATGCTTAAAGCTTTGTTCGTTCAATCTTTATAACAGTAACGTGAACGCTTCGATACACTTAACCCGTTATCGACAGCTGCAATCTTCCCGGTGTTATCTGACGAAATGGCGGGGTCACCTATCGGGACGCTAATTGAGATAGTTCAGTTTAAAACACTGGCCAGTCAGCAGAGGTCTGTAAATTGGTCGTTTATGGTGAAAGTCTAGACCATCATAGCTCTATATGGAAATGCCAGAGTTCAGTTCGGCTCCCGATATTAACTTCGTGTTATGGTGTGGCCGCGGTGGGGCGCTGCGAGCTGCTGGCCGGTGTAGTAGCACTCCTATTACGGTAAACATATTTGGTGCGGTTTGGTAATATTTCACTCACACTCGAATTGTATTATAACTTTGAAATAAGCGTGGCCATCTGTCTCGATGACCATTTTGGGACAATATACCTAAAATATGAAGACTTGAAAACGTTGTCATACATAGTACTTATAAATTTATAGGTATGTGCAGTAATTTCAATGAATTCTAATATTTACCCAATAATTACTATGAAAAATTAATATTTCCTTTAAATTATGAACTGCATAATGCAATATATAATATTAATAGCATATTAATAAGTCGTTTATTGTCCAAAGATAAGTCAGTATTTGTAAATTTATAAACATTAATTGCACAATAAATTGACAAAATTAATAATTTCCGACAAAAAACAACTATTTACTATATAAATCAAGAAAAAGAACGGATATCGAACAAAAATTCCGAATGCACGAACTGACCGTGAGATGGAATTATTGCAAATAATTACCAAGGCAACACGATAATCTACTAAAATACTGAATTAAAATTTAAGCAATTAAGATGGGATTATCACGTATTTATGTTCACGTACCGTATATAATTGACATTCAATTCAAAAGATATTGATATTCTGCAATACAGTCCGTATAAAATGATGCAGTGTTCAGACAACCTGATTTACACCGCACTATTTGCGATGTCTCGCCTACTCTATATACCACGATTACCTTTTTGGAAATGTTAATCTTTGCATTTGAACAGTCATTACTCTTGTCACGTCATAAAATATGATAGCGCTACCGAAATCGTTCAACGATCAATACTAAGATAATATTTTCAACTATGAAATCAGGAAAAACATTGCAACTAACATTTCATTGATTTATTGCATTTTTATTACACAAGAGCAACATCCTATGCATTAAATTTAAGTAACATTTTTAATTACAAAGACCTTTACAACCCCGAATGCCAAGGCTATGCGCCATTATTAGCAATGAGCAATTCAGTAAGCAGCTAAACTTTCATTCATCTTTGTACGAGTTACTACAACGACCAGCATAGTTAGCGCTCTATAAAATTTCAAAGGCTCTGTCTAACTGACATCTGCTATTCAAATATGATAGGTTCAAAGGGTCAAAATAAATTGGCGTGTCGGCAACACTATTATTACGGCAAAGTCGTTAACTATAAACGAGAATAAAATAACGAGACCACAAGCTGGGAGGTCAATTAAAATGGGATTTTTTGTCGCTATGTACGTGATGATTGATTCTATCATACGGTTTTAAAGATACCTTTGTACAAATTTGATTTTAATTGATATAATTATTATTTGCTTTTATATACAAATAGTAATTTTAGAGTTATTAAATGGAAGGCTTACTTAATCCAAATTACAACAACTGAAAACGAAACACCAATCGAAATAGTTATTAAAACTTTTTTTATTAAAGATTTTTTTCATCTTTAAGTTGTTTGACAACGATAGAAATAAAATTTTCTAATATTGAAAATTATTATTATTTTATTAAAACTTTTATTTACGTCCAATTTCAATAAATCAACAATAACGATATTAATTGTAAAAAACATAATATAAGTAGTCTATGAAAATGTGTTAAAATTTTTCAACATTGCAACGCCATTTGTTGCAATCAGCTTTCCGGTCAATCGGCCCAACGGGAAAGACGTAGCCATTTTGATTACTATGACAGTATAATTTTCTTAGACCTAAACCTTTTTATAGCAAATTTTAAAAGAATGTATATTATATCGATAGTCTTTGGACAAAGAACAATGTTCCGAGTGCCTGTAGTTTAAATCCTTTAGCTAATAGTTTAATTGCAAAGTACGCTATTCTGTCTAGGAACAGATAAGATAAGTATCTGCGCTCAGGAGGTCATTTGTGTGTTTCACGCTTAACTAAAGTATTCATCTGGCTTGCGTAAACTGACCTATATTTACAACAACATATTTAAAAAAACTTATATATAAGAGAGATTTCTCACTGGTTGCTACGTAAAAGTGTTATTGACTTTTGTGTTCATATTTAATAAACTCTGGTTTTATAATATTATAAACTTTCCATGAAAAGTTAATCTAAATTAAGGACGTATCCAAAAAATTAATTGACATCACAGAGGACCGAAGAGCTGGCAGTTACCTCGGTCAAAGAATTAGTTTAGCTATCCAAAGGGGGAACGCAGCCAGTTCGGGACCTTGCCTAAAGGGACTCTAAAATATTTTAGTAAATTATAAGTTTTTAATATTTTATTTCATATCATAGATTTAAGACTTTTCATATAAGGTTTATAATATTACTAGCGGACCCGACAGACGTTGTCCTGTCTACACGTCTTTAATTTGAAAATTCGAATATTATTTAAAATTTGACACTGCGATGGTAGCGCCGTCTGTCGGATCCAATGTAAAACATTCTAAAATCAACAACTACTAATAAATTAAAAATTAATTAAAAAACATTGTCCAGCGGACAAAATTGTGAATCTAAATCATTCCCAGATCCCCTTGAACACACACAAAAAATTTCATCAAAATCGATCCAATCGTTTGAGAGAAGTTCAGTGACATACACACTCACAGAAAAATTATATATATAAAGATAAATAAAAATTTTATGTTGATAATTTTTAGTCGCGTAAGCTTACGTTTAATCTACTATAATTACTAATTTAAACTACGTTTATGCCGTAGATGCTTTTAATGCAAAGTTACAAAAGCATTCAAAAGCTTGTTGATAAACGTGTTTTATATTGATTTATTGATTTCAAATACAATCAATGATATAAAATAATAATTAATTTTATTAAAACATTGTAATATTGATATACGAGACGATTGTGACTCTGAATACATTAACCTTCTCCGATTAACCAATAGAAAAATAATATAATAAATATTTTATCAACCCTGTTAATCTTTTAATAAGTACAATAATTACTGAATACAATAGAAAATTGAAGGTTGATTTTTGAACAGATGTTGAAGCAAAATGATCAGCATCTAAGCGTCAAAACAGCTTTCGAGTTAATTTTTAAAGTTGACTCGAAGAGCCAGAGGTCAAGTGCTTTAAATAATAGTTCTTGTACAAGTAATTGATTGGTTTAATTTGTTCTTTGTTTGATTTAGTGAGCTCTCTGACATTGTTTCGACAGACGATGTGTCATTGTGCGGCCTTCACTTGTTTAATATGTGTTAAATGTTACTCTCTTAAATTAAATGACCATACATATTTGTTTATGGTTTTTATCGTAGCTTAATGTGATTGACCAATGCGGTTATATCTGTATATCACTATCTTTGTTTTTTTTAATAGAATGAAACAAGTGGCAATATGTCGTGTACAGTGGTAACCCCCGCTTGTAACCCTCCGTGTATAATAGTTTTCAGATATTTTGACTGCACTAAATTTCGCGCGAGGCACAACAGAGCACAGTTTTGGATTGTTGGGATTCTTTGGAAAGTTGGGCTGTCTGGAGTCCGGATCCTGCTCACACGCAAAATACGCGCAAGTCGTGGAATTGCGAAAATGGAGCCCTTTCAACTAACTAAGATAGCCCACCTTTTTCACTTTGAGCCGCCAAGATATTTGAAAAGAACTATACTGCTTTGTAACCATAGTAAATAACTTTAAATAAAAATATGAGAAAGAATTAGAACCGACTTTTCATTATTTTGGGAATTTTATTTTAAACCAATATAAATTTTCTTTACTGTTTCCACTAAAAGTATTGCGTTCCACCACTTCTCCTAAAAATAACAGTTTCGTAAATATAAATATATATTAAGAGACAAAAGACAAAAGTTTGAACAAAAATATAATTACATACCCTCATTTAAAATTTGCAAAATCTTATGAAAGTTACCACTTTTTGATGAAGTTACCGATCGTAAGTCACTTGTATTCTCTGTGGCGCTGTCGTCGCATTCTAAATAAAAATATATTTATCTATTTATCACAAACTGTTGGATATTTATAATTCAGTGTCAATTTTAATTGATTATAAATAATTGTTCGCACTTACTGAGACCATATTTCATTCCTGTTATCGATAGGCAATTCACACTATTAATACAATTATCATAAAGAAACTAGCGCAAATTAAATAATACGTTTTGAATTATAATATAATTTGAAAATTAGGTTTAAAATACTGTAATTTAAGTTTAAAAAAAAGTATTTACCTAACGCTAAACAAAGGTCTTTCTTAAGCGACGGATGCCTGTCCTCACCATTTCTTTTAACTGGTAAAAATTTAATATAATTAATGAAATCCAAATTGAATAAAGACATAATTTGTGCTTTACCACACTTCTCTACTTTGAGAAAGCTTTTGTTTTATTTTTACCAACTTACCCTCTCTGTCATATTCTTCTAATATTTTTTTCAATTCACCCAAAGATATTAGCTTTTGATCTGGATCTGTAACTTTGTTTTGAATACAATTTAGTTTTTGCTCTTTGTATCCTAGATGGCGCTGGTCTGATAAATTTATTAATGCTGGCTTTACTCACCACCGACGTTATTATTATTAATGTAACTATTCCCGACTTTATAGATAAAATCTGTAAGAAATATCGGCATTGATGATGATAAATTCTTAATTTTTTTTTTTTTTTTTTACCTCAAGCCTGTAGTTAGTTTATTAGTTAAAGTCCTTTTTAAAAATACCTTTTATTGTTGTCATACTGGCAACTGAGTTCGTTGTTAGCCAAGATGGAGTTAATGCCATGACGTTAGGCGTGCTTACATCTGTTCAAATGTAAAACTGATATAATTTTGACAAATAAGATATCAAAGTAGTATCATGCTATCGTTCATACATCCACTTAAAAATAAAAAAAAGGTAAAAGATTACCCGAAACTGGATTTAACTGCGCTGTAAATAAAACAGTTAACTAAAAATATATACAGAGAAATGCATAGTAACGTAATGAAAACGTTAGAGATGCTAGATGTCTTCAAATTATAATATTAAATCTCTGCCTATCCCCTGTGGGTCGTAGGCTTGAATATTAATATATAAACTAAAAAAAACTTACGAATTAAAGCAGCTGGTACCCGAACATATTTTGCTTTAGGTGAAGCTACAATATGACCTTTGTTCCCATCTATTTCAAATTGCAGTTCGATCTCGCGATTCGGAAACTGTTCTAAAACATTTTTTTTATTTGTTATAAGTAAATAATATAACTGTATTTTAATACATTTTTCAGTTACCTGATAATTTTTTAATTGGTTTCATGTACTTTTGAAGTAAACTTTCTAGTTTCTGTCTATTGAAAACTTTATCACCTGTGTAATGAACACGAAATAATTATCAATTGTCTGCTTCATTTAGTTGGGTATATGTTTTTTTTTTATAAGAGAAAGGGGCAAACGAGTGGCGGGAGTTAGTTGATCAAAGACACCCATGGACATCTGCAAC